>NC_059131.1:45167857-45767857 GCF_020740605.2 Lemur catta
CTTTCTCCCCCACCTCTTTTAAATTGATAGTTCTCTTGAATTGCCTTCTTATTATACTTTGATACAGATGGTCTCCAAAGTAGTGAAAATTGAAGAAAATATGGGCCAGCATTAGAGAAACTGTAAGGTTTGAAGGCTACTTCTGTTTATGTGATACTAGTCCTATCATCAGGGACCAGAACATGGTATTCCTTTTTACTCATCAGATAGCATTTCTGATGGAGAAAGGCTACTTGAATAAGTTCCTGGACCAAGCATGCATCTCTCCTTATCCAGTCATAATCTGGATTCTTCCCTTCCTGGTTTCCTCCCTTGATGTTGACTCCCCTACAAAGCCAAGAAAAAGTATAAGAATTTGGAAGAAGCCAACAGGGTTCCCCAAGGTCTCAGAAGGTGAGGAAGAGCGTCCTTGGACTCTCTCTGTGTGGTCAGGCTACCCAGTGAAATGATTTTGATAAGGCATTCATTCTTCACAGAGCCCTCAAGGAGTCTACATCAGAAGGCCATAGACACCAAAGGACAAAGCAGCTCTCAAGGCCCATGCTCATGGTTTTAAATGGCTCACGAAATTCCCATATGGACCCACGCCTGACCTGTTCACCCACCCTCTTCCAATACATTTGAATTTGGAATGAGGATGATTGCACCATGAGATAAGAGCTTCATTTTTAAAAATTTTAAAAAAGTCAGTAAGTGCTATGGCTGTCCAATCTTTTTAGTAAAACTTGCTCTCTTCCTGTTGACATGTGGTTGTTTGGCACCTTTGCAAATCTTGAAGTTAATAGGATCCTTACTCATAATTCCAAATCTGACACAGAGTAGGTGCTTAATATAAGCTTATTAACTAATTATCTCTCTGGGCGTGTAAAGTGGTGAATGAAGGCAATTATCCAAATAAAAGAGTCCAATAAAATGCAAAACAAATGTACCAACAAAATCAAACCAACCATCTACATTCCTGTAATGGATGTTAAGACATTTTGCTTTTATTTCCTTGACTTTTAAGGCTAATTACTTCAATTCCCTATTTGTTTATGTGTATCAACAGAGCCAAAATATTCATGATACATGATACACCTAAGAGAGATTTTCTTGTCAGCACTTAAAATCATTGGTACCTCAGTTCATTCTTTGGCTGAAACGAAATGTACTCCCAGTTTCTCAAGTAGTAAAGGATTACTAAGTAAGTTCTAGCCTAATAGTAACAGGAAAAAGGGTTATGAATGTGCCAATTACAGCTCTCTAAAGTTGGCCCTTAGCTCCACGTCAGGTGTAAAGGCTTCTCTTTTTTTTTTGCAAAAATTGCCTAACAGTTGTGAGGGAGCCATATAGTTTTTTTTATTTCAGGATGCCAACTGCTGTATGATTCACAGAAGGCAAAAGAATAATGTATCCTCGTGTCTGGAAAGCATTGGCATTTCTTTTGCCGTCTGTGAATCATACAGTAGTTGGCATCCTGAATTAATCAGTAGCAACATTCAGCATCTATTGACAGTTTATTCTGGGATGGGGGTGGGTAAAAGTCCTGGGAAAAATAAATGAAAAAATTTTGCCCATTTGATTTTAAAGCAGCTCTGTTGGGTCCTCATCACATGAAGCAAAGAAAATATATTGTAGGATCACTGCTTTAAAAACTTTTTTTTAAACAAAAATGAGACTTTAACAAATTAGATAAGTAAGATAGTTATAATGGTACCTAATTTTTTATTCTTCAGGACTTTTAATATTTTGTTTTACCATGGTATTCAGATGGGTGGTTTCAGGAAAGTTGTAAGAGCTTTCTCTATATTAGCAGGCTGTTATACTATTAACATAATATATAAAAGAAGAACCTCATGGCTCTTATGGACAGTGTGTTTACATCTGTCTTCTTTAATGGTCAGAGCAAACACTCATGCTTTAAAAGGAAAGAGCTGTGGGTGGTGGAGAGTGGCTATGGTTCTTTTTAACCAAACAGAATTTCTTATCCAACCTGAAAATCAATGCTTTATGATTTTTCTTTCTCTAATCCTTTCAATTCCTCCCGTTTTGGTGGGTTTTATTTTCAAGTCGGGCCCAGGAAATTCAGAGCTTTGAAGAAACAGTTTCCACATCTTTTGAGTAAGTTTAGAAAGTTTTCCTTTTTCTGGTTTTGAAGTGAAGGTAAAAAAAAAAAAACAAAAAAAAAATCTCACAAAACAGGAAAGGACAGAGGTCCTTGGGCTAAGTCAGACTCCATCCACTGCTTAGCTGAAAACATAATGAAATACAGAAATTTATAAAGATAAAAGTTAAATTTTTATATCAGCCCACTGTTAACATTGCAAAGAACCTGCGTATTAGGCACGTAGAGATTATACCCTAAAGCATGTCACAGGTAACTTGGAATAAAGGCAATTGATGCTGTGGTCTCAGAAGACGGGCAAGTGCTTTTTTCTTCAGCAGGTATTAATACTGATGGAGTAAACATTTCCAGAGACTCCTTCCCAGAGTAGAGTCCTTTGCTTGTTCCCTATTCAGGCTCCTGCCTGTTGTTTGTGCTTGAAGAGAACTGATAGCATATAAAAAATAGTGAATGGAAGATGGACAAAAATCAGAAAGAAGGAAAGTGATTAGAAATGGAACCAAAAAACCATATTCCTTCCTGATGACTGCCTTGTGGTGGCTGAGAAAAAAAAAAAAATTCTATTGGCTCCTGGAAGCCTCATTTATGAAAACAAGTGTGCTTCTTACTTATCATTTTTTTTTTTTGTTATTTTCTAGCTTGTCAAAAAAATTACTTTTTTAATTAAATAGAAGTTTTAGATTTTTTTTTAAGGTAAATGGTATTTCAAGACCATTATAGTTCATATCAAAGAATAATGTAGTTGGAAAGAAACTTAAAGATTATTGGGCACACCTTCAAGGGATTTGGAAAAAATCAACTATCCTGACTCCACAGTTCTGAGCACTTCCATTTAGCTATCTGCCTTTCCATCCACCTACCTACCTACGACTACATTCTTACCCCCTCTCCACCCACCTCTGAGCTCTTAACATATATTCCCTTTCCTTCTGGTTTCTAGAAGCATGGGCAATATATTTGTAGGACAGGAGGGGAGTGAGTTTAGGTATTTATTCCTCCGCTTCCTTCTTCCTAGGCCATAATTTGCTGGTGGTGATAAGAATGATATACAACAATCTATGTAATCATTCATTTAATAAAAATTTGTCGAGGCTGACACTATCCTAGTTGCTGGGACACAACAGAGAGGCCAAAGGCTGGAGATCTGGACTCACACAGAATTCATTTTAAAACAGGGTCCCTTTTAAAGATTGTTTTCATTTTTAATCATAAAATACTTGCTGGATTTTATGATCCACCTTTTAGTGAAAAGGCCCTTATTTTTTTAAAGAATTGCAACTAAAGGTCAAAAGCAGTCATTGTAACTTTGGTAGTAATCTGATACATTGATGGCCAACAGGTTGTATATACCAGGGAAACTGTTGAGTAAAAGAGAAAAGAAGGGAAGATGAATTTTAGTTATTTTTCAATGGATATTTGAGTAGCAAGGATACCAAATGAATTAGTGAAATATTAAAGATAGGCATGTAAGTTGGGAGACTCTATTTCTTGTCCAGTGTACACTCTACTGTGCCAAGCACATGTATTAAACTAGACTCTAAGATGAATTAAAAAGTGCAGATGATCTTTGTTTAACACTCTCAGGTTGTTTTGATGTAGGGAATTCATCATTCATAGAAGAACTTACTGAAGTTATAGATTTGACAACTAAGACTGCATATACATAGCAATAAAACATCTGCTCAAGTCTAGTCAAAAGCTCAGTCAATTTTGTGAAGAAATCAGTCAAGCCTGTTGCTTGGTGGCATGTAGACAAAACCACCAACTGATCGACTGAGTTTTTCACTTTTGAATGGGTTGTTTGGCATCTTGTAGACCCAGCCTATGATTATACTGCCATCTGTATTCTTTCTTACATCAGCCTTATTTCAGCCACAACTTCTACATGCTGTTTTGAGAAGAACTAGTCAATATTTTGGTTTGTCTTTAGCTATAAGAGCGCCGTAGACAGTCTTGCGTGAACTTGGCTCTGCCTTGCTAATTCTCTGTCAGTTCTGGCAGCTATAGGAATTTAAGTTCATGATGTAGATATTTGGATTCCCCTCAAAATAAAAATAAAATATGTAAAATAAAATCTTAAAATAGGCTGCTTTTCTTCGACAAAAATACCCAAATTCCTAGAAATGGCCAGCCATAGTCAATATGTGTATATGTGAGAGTCTAATTTTAATGTGAAAACAATACAAACAGAATAGAATAATTTGAAGTTAACAATGGCTCATGTTATCTTAGTTTTCAAACTCCATGAAGCAATTGAATAAATCTTCCCTTTCTGAATTCGACTCTTCATGAATGCTTTTGAAACTAACTTTAAGATACTATGTGAGGGTGGTAGAATTGTTCACTCAGCATTGGAAAATGGATTAAAATATTACGTGTATTTTTTCTCACTACTACTTTCACAACTTACGGTCTCACAATGTTACAGTTGCTATGGTGACCAGTTATTTCTTCCAAGGACCTAGGCTTGAAGAAGGGTGAAAGTTTGAGCTCTGAAGAGCAATGAATCATGAAATCGTTTTTGCATAATGATCAAACCACCTTCTGGTTTTGACAGGTCAAAGTTGTGTTGAAACATGTTCCTCTATAAGTACACCTGAATCAATAATATCCTGTTTTTGTTGATTTTTTTTTTCTTTAATGAAAGTGATAAGTCAAAGCAAATGAGGAGGAAATATATAATTTTTTATTCAATAAAGTGACAGAATGGGCAAATTCAGATTTGTGGGACCTGAACGTTATACAATTTGGGGAACCCACTTTTTAAAATACATAAAAATACCAATAAAACATTAAATATAAAAGTGAATATAAATGTTTATTTAAAACGAGAAGAACAAGGTCTTTGAAAGGAGCATGCACATATTAGGAACCCTAAAGCTTGAAATTCATTATCTTTACAATATAGCTAATGATGGACTAAGAGAACAACAACAATTTGAAAAAATACCTGGACTTTGAACACAGGAATACAATTTGTCATAAAGAATATGATTTGTGATATATCTCACATTTGAAAAAAATCTTTTGACTACCCACCATTTATAAATAACACTTATATGAGGTCATCTGGGTTTCTTTCTTCCATTATTCCAGTAAAATTTGAGTTAGCTGACTTTTATTTCATTATCTTAAAAAACATTTAGAATCACTAAGTGATGACCCTTTAAACATTAGGAGAAAGGAGCGTGTTACCAGAAGACCTGTGGTGGCCTTAGAGGGGATGCAAAGTGATAATGGAGGCTTGAGAGGCCACAGATTTATGCCTCACATGTTATCAGCATCTTCACCTCACAGATAAGTGGAATTAAGCCCAGAGAGGAGAGGCAACTTGCCCACTTACCACAAACCATTAATGGCAGAGGTGAGTTTGAAAGGCAGACCTGCGGATAGCCAGTCCAGAGCTATACCCACTGCGTTTGACTCCACATCAACCTCAAATCTCTGTTTCCTTCACTGAGTCAGCTAAACAACCTCACTGCTGTAGTCACCACTGACACTCTCCAGATTAGCATTCTTAGAACTATCTGGTGAACTGTTGTGTCCTCTCTTAGGTTAATGTGGTGTCAGTCAAATTTTGCATGAGCCTTCTGAAAATATTATGGTCTTTACACTCACTTGCTCTGACCACGGAAACCACGTGTGGCTGCGTAGCTTCCTGCCAGTTGCGAGTAACATGGTTAACACAAACCCAGGTGTATGATTCTTTGCTTTTAAGACATTTCTTCCAGTTATTCATTTTATTCAATCAGGCAGTGGTGGTGCAGGATTTTTGAGACTGTTTTTCTAGCAACTTGACTAAGATTAGCTCTCCCATGAAAAACAACTAAAAATACTGGTTTAAATATAAAAATACATATTTTTAGGTATATCAGTGATATGGCAAGACAGGAGTTCTCCAAGATCAAAAACTAAGTGAAAGAAAGAACCCAGAGAACCAAACCAAACAGTAGTATGATTTGTGTTCTTAGAGCACTGATCCAACCAAGATGAACTTGAGTTTCCTTTTGACATCTTCACAGGTCACACGGAATGGACAATTAGTGCCCAAAAGGGAAGGAGATGACATCTAATAGGTAACCCTCTCCATAGATCTGGGACCCTAAAGAGCCATGCTCTCAGTATAAATAGAAATAATACCTTTCCCTAAGTAAGATAAAATGCTTGCCTTCTACCTTGAATAGAAGAAAAAACTCTTGCCTGGGAATTCCTATCACAGGCAGGTCTTCACTGGCTGGGCTTGCAGATGGAATCCACAGCACTTGGATATAGTCAAATAAGATTCAAACCATGCCTTTAATTAAAGTGATGCTGGATCACTAGTGTCTCCAGGTCGCCTAGCTGGAGCAAATGCAAATTCTACATAAAGGGACCTTTTTCAGTCCAAACTTATAACAAATTTGTATAGAGAATATTCTAAAGAATAGAAACTCAAGTTCAAAAATCACAAAACACGAAGCAGTAGAAAACAGGAGCAAAAATAGCATGACCCTGAACCTTTCTACAATGGAAATATCAAAATAAGAATATGGACTAAGTAGGCTTAGCATATTTAATTCATTTAAATAGAGGGTGAAAATGAGAAAGAGAGAGGAGTCTGTAAAAAATTGGCTCAACAGGTATAATATTAACCAAATAGATCAATGGAAGAAAAAAATAAAATAATTAAAATTAAAAACCCAATATTAACCTCTAAAATTGTTTTAGACACAGATTAAGATAAGAATTAATAAGTTGGATGTTATATCTGAAGAAATTATCTGAAATGTAGAATAGTCAGGCAAGGAAATAGAAAACATGACAGAGTTATTAATAGACATGGAGGATAGAGTGAAAAAAGTCTAAAGCATATATGCTTGGAGTTTTAGTAAGAGAGGAAAGAAGGACCATTTGAAGATAAAATAGTTGACAAATTTTCACAACTAATAAAAAACACCCATCCTTAGATTTTAAAAGCACAAGTAGGATAAATTTAGCAATTCCCATTTAAATGTATAATGATAAAATTGAATATCACCAAAGACAAACAGATAATCTTAAAATCAGACAGAAAAGACAGTCTGATGATTAAATTAAGAGTTGGCTTAGTAGTAACAGAAGCCAAAGGGACTAGAATAATACCTTTAGTGCACTGAAAGAAAATAACTATGAATCTAGAATTCAATATTCAACAAAGATATTTCAAGAATGAGGATGAAATAAAGATATTTTATGTAAAAAGTCTGAGATACAAGGAAGAATGATGATCAAAGAAAGTAATGAATATTATAGTAAGTTGAAACAAACATTGACTATATGAAACATTAATTGCCACTATTATGTTTGCAAAAGAGAAAAATAAGATAAAATAAAAATCTGTAAAACAATAGAGCATAAAAAGGTAAAAGATTATTAGATTTTTAGTGTTCTAACATCATTGATTTGTTCAGAAGGAGAGTGAAGATAATGATTAGCTTTAGAATTTCATAAGTTAGCGTGCATGTTAAGATTCCTGGAGTAATCACTAAAAGAAATAAAATACTGTTAAGTGAAAAGGAAAAAATAGAACAAGCGAACATAGTCAATTAATTCAAAAGAAGAAATTAAAGGCAGCAAAAATGAACATAGAAAATGTGAGACAAATTTTAGCTCAAAATCAGGTAACAATATACCTAAATATGTCAGTAATTATAATAAATTTAAGTGACTAAATAATCCAGAGAAAGATAAATAGACACAAATAACAAACACATAAAAATGTTAATAGGTTGAATGTGAAAGGATGGAAAAAGTATTTCATCAAATACTATCCAAAAACGCAAAAAAAGATGCTATTATAGCTTGATTAATATGAGACAGACACTAAGCTAAAAAGGATTATTGAGATTTTATAGTTCATTAGCAACTGACTAATGAGAAATGATTCAATTCACATGGAAAATACAAAATTTTAAAATTTAGCCTCCTAAAACACGTGAAGCAAAATCTTATCCTCTAAAGCATAAAACACAAACATTAAGGCAAATATAATAAGTATATTCATTACCATATTAAAGCATTCTAACAATACCTGTTCTAATTGAGAAAAATCAGTAAAGATATGGATTTGAAAGGCACATTTTATGAGCTTGTTCTGATGAACATAAAATAAGTTTCATGTTCTTCTTTTCTTTTCTTTTTTTTCAAACTGTAAAGCAAACCTCTACATAATTCTGCAAGAATCTCTAAAAATCATGGACTTGTTTGTATATACCATAACCAAAATTATGCCTGATAAAATTATGAGTGACGTCTTGGTATCATCCACAATCCAGTCCACACTATATTAAAATGATCTTGGTTGTTTAAACCTGTGTTTTACGGGAAATAAGATCCAAACAGTTGTCCTTCCCCATTAATTCCTTCCTTCTTTTCTTCAGGCCATTGACTAATTGAAGAAACTGGGTCCTCTCTAAAAATTGCCTCACATTCTGGATGTGTCTGATTGTTTCATGGTGGTGTTAATTCACCTTTTTGTTTATCTCCCATATTCTCTGTAAATGTATTTAACTCTAAAGGATTGATTAAATTTCTTTTCAATTTGGGAGTGGGGATGGAGGGAGTGCTTACTATTGCATCACAATCAGATGACACCAAATCTGGTTGTCTCTCTGTTAGTAATGCAAAGATTGATCTTTTGGTTTATTTGGGGATTGCCTAGTCCCTCCACTCTAAATTCTCCATCAAGCTGGGCAAGCCCTGTGTTTCCAGCTACTCAGGAGGCTGAGGTGGGAGGATCCCTTGAGCCTAGGAGTTCCAGTGCAGCCTGGGCAACATATAGAGACCCAGTTTCTAGGGAAAGAAAAACAAAAAAAATTCTCCATCAACCTTTCTCCTAATGGTTTCATTCATGATATGATGACCATTGTGTGATTCTATTATTTTATTCGGTTTTGCAAACTGACATTTTTTTGAAGTACACAGAGAATACTTGTGAAAGGTGAATACATTTTGCCATAAAGCAAGTATAAAACATCAATGTATATTAAAGAATTTGTGTCATACACACCATTTTCTCTTATCACTATGAAATTCAAATGGAATTTTAAAAAAGATAACTTGAAAAATATCAATACTTCAATACTTTTTAAATTCTATTTTTTAAATTCAAAATTTCTAAACAAAATATCGGAACACTGAAATCTAGCAATGTATAATAAGATTGAATTCTTTCTAGGGGGGAGATTGATTAAACTTTAGAAAAAAATCACATAATTTAGTTTACCCACCTAAAAGACAAATGGGGGAAAAACCATGATTATCTTAATAGATGAAACAAAAGCCTTCAATGAATTTAACAAGTATTTGAAATTTTTTTGAAAAAAGAAAGAAAAGAGAAGAAAAGAAAGGAAAAGAAAGGTATCTGGAAAAGTAGAAAGAGAAGAGAATTACATTAATCTGATAAACAGTAACCTACAAAACCTAGTATTTAACAAAGGAACGGTGAAAGGGTTGGCTTTAAGATCATACAATACACAAGGGTGTCTGCTATAGCCAGTTCTGTTTGGCATTATGTAGGTCTTAGCCAGCATAGTAAAGGAAGAAAAAGAAAGAAAAGATGTAAGAAAGGCCACATGATGTAACATTTAAGAGTACAGATTTTGAACCAGAGTGCCTGGCTTAAATGATTTTTCTATTGCTTACAAACTAAGTAATGAACAATGAACAAGCTTAATAACTAAGCTTATTAGCTAAGTATTTTATCCTCTGTATGCTTTAGTTTCCAGCCTACAAAATGGAAATAATAATACCTATCTCATAGAAGGTTATTAAAGTTAAATTAGTTAATATTTGTAAGTGCTTAAAACAGTGCCTGAGATGGTAAATACTATCTGTGTGTATTAAATAAGTAAAATAGATGGAAAAGAGAACTATTATTAGTCACAGATGATAAGATTGACTAGAAAACTCAATATAATTGAGATATAATTTATTGGAATAAATTAGATAGTAATGCAGCTGTGTTGAATACAAAATCAACATAGAAAATTAGTAATTTACTACATACCAATAATTAATGTTAGAAAACATATTCTCAAAAAGATAATGGTTGGAACAAAATAAAAAATATTAGGTGCTTAGTAATAATCCTAACAAAATGTATATATGCTATTTGTGAAAAATTAAAACTTTATTGAAAGACAATAAGACACTCTGAAGAGAAAGTTATGCCATGTTCATTCTACTTCTAAACTGAGAGATACTCCTAAAGAAGAAAAACAAAGTGAGGAGGCTTTCCTTTTGAGACATCAAAAGTCATAATAAAGCTATAAAAGTTAAGGTAGGTGATATGACCACAGGAGTAGACAAATAGATTAAGGGAACAGAAGAAAAAACTTACATTGAAATCTAGCAATGTGTAATAAAATGGAATTTTTTTCCAGAGGGAAAAATTAATAAACAAAGCCCACATATATAAGTAAATTTCATTTATAACAGAATCAGCATTGAAATTAGCAGGAAAAGAACAGACTTTAATAACTGATACTGGGGGTGAGGAGAGCAGTTATTCAATAAGGATGTGTTATAAAATTTAGAAGATGATATAAAAGAAAAATTTTGACCCCAAGCTATCCAATGAATAGTTCTTGAAAGATTAACATTAGTCTATGATTCCTTTATGAATTTTTCTTTAAATTTATTATTTTTCCTGCCCAGCTTTTCTGGTGGCATAATGGTTTTATTTAAGTTTTGAAAGTATATAATTATGGCAATATTTTAAACCTGGAAGTAGGAACATCCTAACAGAAAAAGATGAGTATAGTCTATTGTCCCTGTGGTTTGAATAGAATGTATCTTGGTTTTATGAGAATCAAAAGTAGCTTTGTCTAATAATTTATGTTCAACCTCACCATAATTTAGCTTATAAATTCAGAGTATCATTTTTAAAAAGTTAAATGGCCAAAGATGTTGATCTTTTAGGTGTACACTCTTTTATGTAGAAGTAGGTGATTTATCATTAACCAACCTATACGTGCTAAGTCCTTTACACAATGAGAAAATGAAGAGTTTGCTGTCCCTTTATCTTTGGCCACCCACTAAGTGATGCTCCGTGAGGGTATTGCTAGTGTGCCCTTCCACTGGAGATAAACACAAAAACATTTCCGGTTGCAGAAAATGGAGGACGGTGGGATACTTATCCACTAAACTCTGTTACCATCTATAGCTACTTTGAATAATTGACCCCACTTTTTTTCTTTTTGCCACAATTAGTTGGATAAATGCCTTAGTTTTCCATTTTACTTAATCTGTGTAGACAGAGCCAAAGAATCCCTCCTCCTCCAGACACAAGCTTTCCCTGTGCACAAGCGACACTAATGCTCTTGATTGGCATGACACAGCACTCTAAACCATTTGCCTCCAGTGAATTCATCAAGCAAGAATGTCTAAAAGCAGAGCGACTCCTCTGTTTAAGTACTTAAATGCACAGCAAATAACTGCTCGCCTTTTTTTCTTCACTAGTCTGCTGTCTCATGAAGCAGTGTATTATTACAGATAATCTACAATGAATAAAAGACAAAGCATTCTGTATTCAAAATATACACACATTTGCCAATTTTACTGAACCTGTGATTTTTCAAAATAAAAGATATAATATTTATTTGAAAGATGATATAATTAAGAGGGGCTTACTACAGAGCAACAACTACACAATGCCGTATAACCCAACCATAACACCAATAAACAGGTTTTGCAGACAGACACCTATTGTCAATGAGATTAGTTGAACTCAAAATAGTGCCAGGAAACCTCTTTCATGTTTCAACAGAACATAATTTGTTTCAAGTAATGATGACTAGTTATGTATAATTATCTGATTATTGGAGGAAAAAAACTTGCCTAAACAACTTTGGTGTGCTGCATTGTAAGGTTTCATTTAGTCTCTGAATTATTTAATGTTTATGTAGTTCTGAGACAAACCGCACAATTCAAAACCAATTAAAAGATTTGCCCAGATTGCCCATAACTTGTAAATTGGCACAACATGGTAGGGTACATATTAAGTTGGAATTTTTTTTTGAGCATAGTAGAGGCTTTAAGAAATAATGAGATTTTCCAGAAGGAGAATATTTATAAATCACTAGTCAATAAAAATGATTCATGAAATTATATCAATTTTAATATAAAACAGCATAATTCTTATCTCTTGTGTAGGTAGACTTTTAAGATGTATGAGAAAGTGAATTGCTTATACCATGTAAATGAAAATAATCATTCAGTGTCTAGCACAGTCTTTCAAATCAGGAAAAATATTTAGATTCATGCACAAAGAATTTTTAGTCATTGTTATTCTTCTGGTTTACTTGGAAACACAATGAATTAAACTAATATTATTTTGTATTCAACTGGCATAAATTAACTTCGCTTCTTGGAACAATTTATTTTGAATATTTGCCCAATAAGTTAAAATGATAAATTTTTTTTCTTCCCAGATGAGGTCTCAGTTCCTTATTGTGGGGCAGGAGGGGACGGTAACTTAATCTAAGTATCAGGGAAAAGAAGGGGATGGTTATTATATTTAAACTATTTTTACATTAGATAAATTTATGCATAATTTGGAGCTTAAATCATCATCTCCTTGCATTGACATTGTCAGTTGATAGTGTTAGGAATGCTTTGGCTGCAAGTAACATAAAATATCAATGATATGACTTAGACAAAGAGAAGCTTATCTTTCTCATGTGATAAAGAACTCAGAGATAGGCAGGCAGCCGATGACTCCACCATGTTGGGACTAATATCAACTGAGTTGTTCTTGGCCTTTTCCTCATGAGTCCACAGTGGCTGCCCCCTCTCTTGACATTGTATTCACATCAAGGTGAGAATGAAAGAAGGAGACTGAGATGCCAGCATTGTCCATTGCTTTCATTAGAGAAACTAAGATTTTTCCCAAATCCCCCTCTGCAGCAGAATTTCTTTTTATCTTATCAGTCAGAAATATGTTGCATGGCCACCTCTAGTTGCAAGGGTGGCTTTGGAAATTTGTTTTTTTCATTATAGTGGAGATGAGCAAGGGAGAAAAATATTGGATTAGCTAAAGAACAATGCTTTTTAAATATCAACATTATCTAATATTCTAATTATAGGAAAGAGATTCAGTTGATTACTTACACATATCTGAAAAGTGGGAATGATACTCTCCTGTCTAACTCTTAGAATTGTGTGAAGATTCCATGAGATGACATATGTGAATTTGTCCTATAAGCTATTAAGAACTTAACATAGTTCATGTTGTTAATGTTGATGTGGAAACAACTTCAGAGGTAACATACAAGAACTCCCTTATGTAGGTCACTTCAATTTAGCTTTCCCATTTCCAGAAACCCATCCTGTAGACCTGTAAACACAGCTGTACACAATTTCTGACATAGAGAAGTCTTAAGATATTAACAATAAGTGCAGAGAGAAAAGACAAAGAGATAAAATCAATGAGAAATAAAGTGGTATAAAGGAATGAAGATAAAGATGATTTAATATGACTTATAAATGGGCATCCTAAAACTGAAAAACCTATAAAAGTTTCCAGAAAAATTCCACAATATAAAAGTAGAAAATTTCCCTAAAATTAAGAAAAAAAGCAGATTAACTAGAATTAAATATATTATATTCCAGGAAAAAAAATGGATACAAATTCAGCCTGGTTAAAATATTAAACTTCAAGTAATTTTTTTAAAGTTTTGTTTTGTTTTGTTTTTTTGTCATTCAGGCAGTTAAAAAGCAAGTAAACAATCACATAGAAAAATGAGGCTAGCCTCATACTTCTTCAAGCAACATTCAGTTCCAGAAGACTGTAGAACAATGTCTAAAAAGTCTTACTATTAAAGAAGTACGACCCAAATACTCATGATCCAGATATAAAAACTAAAACTAGATGTTTTTAGGCATCTAAGGATTCAGGAAGTACAACATCTATGAGCCCCTCTTAAAATAAAAAAATTTATGAAGGTGAATACCAGGCAACAAAGAGAGGAATCAAAGTAAATAACTCAAGAATAGAGAAATGATTGATAGTGACTGTTGACTCTAGCTAAATACAAACCTCAAATAATATCAGAAATTCAATGTTGAAGACTGAATTTAAATGCTATGTACCTTGATGATGTAAAAACAGTGCCACAGGAGTGGGTAATTGTTTGCCTATTTCTAAAAGAAAGTGAAATCTTTTTAAATTTGAAGCTTGTTCTATAAATATAACTTCAAACACCATGTATTTTGATAATATTTTATTTTTAAACTTAGATATATGTTTTAAAATATAGTAACACATTTATAATATTTAGAGTTCAGAAAATTCTTCAGTTTGTTTATTAAGCTACTACTAATTCAATAACTTTATTAAAAGAGCATGTAAATTAGCATCTCATTTTAGTAAAACTATTTCATATATATGTGTATATATGTGTGTGCATATGTATCTTTTGCTGCAAGCAGAAAAATGGACCCTCAAGGATGCCCACATGCTTATCCCCAGAATCTATGACTATGATACATGGCAAAGGAGAATTAAGGTTGCAGATAGAATTAAAGTTGCTACTATCAGTGAACTTTACCCTGGACTATCTGGTCAGGCCCAGTGTAATCACAAGGTTCCTTAAAAGCGGAAGAGGGAGGCAGAGAAGGTCAGAGTAATGCAATCTGAGGTCTGATTCCATCCATGCTGACTTTAAAAATGAGAAACGGGCCACAAACCAAGGAAGGTGGGTAGCCTCAAGAAGCTGGAAAAAGCAAGAAAACTGATTCTCCTCTGGAGCCTCTAGGAAGGAAGCTGACACGTTGGTTCTAGCCCTGTGAGATCTATAACCTAGGGAACTGTAAGATAAAAAATTTGTTTTGTTTTAACCCATTAAATTTGTGATAGTTTGTTACAGCAACTATAGGAGACTAATATGTATTTCAATATATTTCTATGCAAATGGACATATAAGAATGATGTTCAATTAAAGTTAAGGGCAGCTAGTTTGATATGACAGGATTTAGACAATTTTAAACATGATTCTTGTACTTTTTGCATGATTTTTAAATAAATTAGCATATATTACTTCTATTAGAAGTTACACATACACATATATTTTATGCAATTCTAGACTTGAAGTAAAGACAATATATATATATTTCCCAGGGAAGCTTGGTAGAAAACATACTTGCTTTACTTTGTTTAATTTAGAGTTTTCCAAATATATTTGAATGTAATGTAGAAGAGTCAGAACAAATTCTTTACATCTTATTAGAACCTAGTGTTTCAAGAAACATATCTATCTACATTGTCTAATTGATAACCAAGACTGTTCGGGTAATAAGTGTGTAATTCATTCCTGATTCCTCAGAAGCTTAGGTGTGATCTCTGTGTGGTAACATAATTATCAAAGAGTCAGATGCATTCACTACGTTTGGTAGAACTATATACTACAAAGGTGAATGCGTGTGTTTGTGTGTGTGAGTGTGTTTGAGAGAATGAGAGAGAGAGAGAGAGATAACTAGGTTTAGGTAATTTATTTTCCCAAAGTTATCAGTAAGAAAGGAGTAAGGTTTGTGGAACTTAGCTAAGGGTCAGTCTTTATAGTAGTTACATAAATGGAAACTAACAAGTGAATTTCTCAAATTTTATTTGAAGGTACGGATATTAGCTAAATTCCACCCAGTGCTTGGTGGAACATTAGCTAAAAACCCTAATGATAATCCATATTGGAGAGAGATTCCATGTTTTTTTAGAGTGCCTTCACTTCAAACTCATTAGGTGGGCTTTGGAATTCATGCTGTTGTAGAAATAAATGCAGGTGATTGTAGTCTAACAAATGCAAACTTCTAAAAGGGAAGATAAGTAGTTTTTCTTTGAGTGTGGTATTGACAGTTAGCTCAACTAACTTCTATTAATAACACCTAGATGAGGGCACAGATTTGCATTCTTATTTAAGGGTGGCATCAACTGGGATAAGGTTTGGCATTAATTATCCAAAACCACTTACTTCACTCTTTGGAAAACTATTTAAGAGCTGTAGGCTAATGGGGAAAAACAGTGGTTTTGACAAATTTATCCTGCTCTGGGAAGGGGAGTGGAGATAGATAGTAACATTTATCTAAAATTAAAATGTTTTCCCCATAGCACTTGTACCTAAGGAAGGAAGGATACTGAATTGCCTGAATTTTGAGAATTTTTGATTTGGCAAACCAGTACTGATTGAAAATTTCAGAATCAAGTTTCTCCTTTTCTTATGATACCAGAAAAATTATTTACATCCTCTCTTTCCTTCTATTTCCATACTCTATCCTTTTCTCTCTTAAACACTTTAGCTGTAAGACATTATATTGATAGTGTTGTTGAAGTAAGGTGGAAATTTAGCATGGAACATTTATATTTTTTGAAAAGTAAGAAATAGTAATATAGAAATAATAATAAGTGGCGACAAAAGTCAATTCTTTCTGGCTCAGTCCTGTATGTCTTTCTTCTCACTCCCATCCCAGGTTTTGACAGGCCTGACCTTTATAATCCTTATGTATTCTTTTAGCAAAATAAATATTCAAAGAAGGATATTCCCACTTTTTTGGGGTGCTTTAATGGGTAGAGTTTGACTTGACATCAGTTTTCAAAGTCTAAAAGGATATACCAACTTGGGTGAAAAACGTATTTGCAAGATTAGGAAAAAATATAATGTATATGAGCTAAAGGGCTTGATTTTCTTGGCTGGCAAAATATATTTTATGCAATTCTAGACTTGAAGTAAAGACAAATGAATGCCCCCATGATGTAATCACTGAGTTGAAAAATCAGGTGACTCGAGTCTTCACATTCCCTTTTAGCACAGTAAGTTTTTATGTTTTTTTATATCTTGGTTGGTAGATGAGTCAATGTTTAAATGGTCATTCATCATTTACCATATAAAAGAAAAGCTATTACCTGAAACTCATTTTTACAGTTGCAGGCAAACAGAAATAATCATTTTCAAGAACCTAAAGCTGTTTCTTGAAGAATGTCATCATTTTATCCTTATTTTACTTACTATTTACTTATATATGAGCCAGTTTTTGAGAGCTGCACCCTGCAAGTTCTGGCTGTAAACAGTTTCGACCAATTCCCTGCTGTAGCAGATGAGGAAAGGAAATTGGACTTTCAAGAAATCAAAATTGTCTTTCAGACAGACTCAAAGAACAAGACCAGAGGCGCAAAGCCAGCCATAGCAGTCCTGGCTCCCCCCAGGGATTGAGCTGCATTCGTGCTCAGTAGGTGGCTGCCTACTAAAGTGAGTGTTGTACTCATTTGCAGGACAGTCTTAGTTTTTTCAGACATTTCAAGAATTATCATTCCAAATATGTGGACTTGATTTTTATAAACATTTTTTACCTTTTCTATTAATAAAATGAAATCTGTTGGGACGTAGAAAGGAACAATGATACGCAGGCTAGTTGGATGATGTTCTCCGTGAAAATTGGTAAGAGTGACTTGACAAGACAAGAGAAGTTGTTAGGAGAGATAGTTTGGTGATTGAGAAAGAGTGGAAAATTCTAGAGTCATGTAGAACTGGTTTCAAGTCCTCCCTCTGCTATAGTATGGACACAAGTAATGTGTCCCTCTTCCAGCCATATTTTTCTTATGGTCATAAACATGAGACAAGTAACATCCATATCAGAGAGTAGCCATGTGAAATAACACATACGTAAAAGGCCTATGAAACTGGCTCATATGCCATAGGAGCTCAGTGAATGTTAATTCACTCCTGGTTAGTTATTCCCAGACCCCATAGTTCTCTTTGACTACCCTACTATGGATGGCCTTGGAATATAATCCCAGACCGAACATAATTCAGACTTATGCTAAGCCAGGGGAATACTAGGCCTCATTTTAGTCCCAACCCCCCATCTTTCCTTCCCTCTTCTAGGAACACCTGTTGGGTGCCAACCGTGTATCAGGTACCCTGCCAAACCCTTATATAGTTCATTTCCTTTAGCTCTTCCTTTAGCAATGAGGTACCTATTATTATTATTATTATTCCAAGTTACCACAGAAGGGACTGAATTTTGAGAAATTAACTAGCTCCAAGATAATCAGCTAATAGATGACAATGCTGTGTCCACACCTTGTCCCACTTTATCCATTTACCTCCCTCAAGTTCTCCTATCAGAGAGGTTTCCATAAATCAGCCTGAGTGTTCACCATGGCGAATAAATTAACACATGAACAAAAGTAAGAGCTATAGCATTGCTCTGCAGAACGTGAGTATTGGCAACATAAACAATTTTGAGTTTCTCTCCGTTTGCTGGTTGATGGCATTGCACTGGGTGCCAGAGATACAGTGACATAATATGCCAGGAGGCAGGAGAACCATCACTTATCAAATAGTCCCTAGGAAGATGTGGAAGACAAAGCTGGGACTGAGAACAAGGACTAAGCTGAAAGACACAGATACTGCAAGGCTAAGAATGTGCACTGACTTCATAGTAGTTTCCTTCCCTTGCTGTGCATCTGTGTTTATATTTACTTTTCCACCATCTTTTTAAGTTTCCAAGAAATACGACTGAGAGGACATAGATGCCAAATGCACATTATTTATTAAAGCTTCTGTCCAGAATCATGATCTGCTCACCATCTCTGACCAACAGATGCAGACAGTAGAGAAACATCCAGGAGCCCTAAAATTTCTTTCCTTGAAGCTATAACTGAGTAGCCTTCCACAGTTTTCTCTTTTCCCAAGGTCTTTCTATACCTCATAAAGTCCTCCAAACCCATACAAGGAGAGGAAAAAATAGAGGAAAGGAGACAGTTGCACTTAGACATTTTTTTTTATCATCTACCATCTTTATTGAACAGGAGTGCTCATAAAATGCTATAATCAATAGAGATAGGAACAATAAGACAGTTCTTTTACCAGCTGGCTAACAGGAAGATGGCACCTTATTATCCTTTCCATTATTACCTCCAAAAGCTGAGGTCCTAGGTTCCCATAGTTTTATTGTGAATTGATAACAGCCCCTTCCTGATGATAGAGTGGGCATTTAATGGTCAGTGATGTACATTTAACTATAAAATACAGAAAAAAAGTGGTTGCAATGTTAGAATCAATTGCTTGGGAAAAAAGAATGAGAAAAAGTTACAATGAAATTGATAACCTATAAATAAATTTGTATTTTAATTATCAGAAGAACATCTATGTACTTTTGATAAATAGAGATCATGATGCATCTTTTCAGGAGACTCATTTATTCAGCTTTCAGGTGATTCTTGGTGTATTCAATGGAGTTTGTGGGCCCCTCAAAGTCATTTTGCAGCATCCTTGCAAAGGGGAGGTTCAGTTGAAGGTTGAGAATCTCTGTACTTGGTAATGGGAAGCTATCAAGGATTACGAGGACATAGGCAACGTGATGTCTTAGGGAGATAAACTAACAGATCATTGGAGACTTAAGAGACTGACTATAAGGAGAGTAATGATTATAGTATCCAAAGCATAAGCTTTTGGGGTCTAGGCCTAGGTAGAAGTAGTAGATACAAATATTAGTTGATAAATATAAACAAAATGTAAGTTTGTTTTTCCTTACTTTTTTGTTACCCAGATGTTGAAAAAAAAAATGAGAGACTCCAAATTCTCAAGTCCTATGATTGGGAGAGTGATGGTAGGAAATGGTTGGCTTTGGGGAAAAGATGGACTCAATCTTAGCTATCTTGAAATCATGGTGGTTTATTCACCACTGTGTGTGTGTGTTGAGGGGCATGGATGTTGAGCAGGAGGTAGAAATAAATGACTGAAGTTCAAAAGAGGGGTCATGACTGTGAATAGAGGTTATGGAGTCATTTCTGTATAAGAAGTGATTGAAACCATAAGAAATCACAAATGTATTGGGTGTGGTGGCTCACTCCTGTAATCCCAGCACTTTGGGAGGCCCAGGTGGGAGGACTGCTTGAAGACAGAAGCTGGAGATCAGCCTGGGCAACATAGGAAGACCCAGCCCAACAAAAATAAAAATAAGAATAAATTAAAAAAATTAGCTGGGCATGGTTGCATGCACCTTAGTCCCACCTACTTGGGAGGCTGAGGCAGGAGGATCACTTGAGCCCAGGAGTTTGAGGTTGCAGTGAGCTGTGATTGTACCCCCACACTCTGGCCTGGGCAAAAGAAAGAAAGAGAAAGAAAAAGAAAGAAAGAAATATGTCCTCTCCAAGACAAAGATTGACAAGCTGGAACAGTTGAAGATAGATTTACAGTCAACCAGGATCAGCTGACCTTTGCTAAAAGAGCCAGAGAGATGAAACATTTTAGGCTTTGTGAACCAAAGGTCTCTGTTGTAACTGGTGAACTTTGCCACTGTCATACAGGAGCAGCCACAGACAATATGTAAATGAGTTGGTATGGCTGTGTTCCAATAAAAATTTATTTGCAAAAACAGGTGACCAGCTGGATTTGGCCCAAGGGCCTTAGTTTGTTGACCTCTGGTCTAGAAATTTTAGCTCCATGAGGGCAAGAACCATGTGTGCTGGGTTCACTACTGTATCTCCAGCACCTAACACAACACCTGGCTTATAGTAGGTTCTTATTAGGCATTTGTTGAACTGTTGAGTACTGTGGTGGAATGGCCATGTCCATATTTAGCTTTGTTGGAGCAACAAAGAAAACCAAGAGCATTCTAAGAGTTGTGAAGATAATCAACATCCTATGACACAGATGAAATCAAGAAAAGAGTGTGTCAATGAAGAAAGGTCTAGCAACAATGATGACTTTGATAAGAGAGTATGAAGAATGAGGAATTATAAGAAGTTACATTTTAGGCAATTAATAATAAATCAGATGTTGAGGCATAAACGATTAGAATAAGAGATCATAGGAATGTTATCAAAGAAAGATATATCAAGACAAGATAACCTGGGTGGTAGGATGGAACTAACTTTGTGAAGGAGTCTGCATGGTTTAATTTTGATAATTACTGCCATTAACATTTTTAAGTTTCTAGTCAAAAAGATATGATTTTAAGTATAATCCAAAATCTGTTCATTAGATTCATACAAATCTAACAAAATGAATTTGTGAGCTATTTGAGGGAGAATCATAGTTGTTTTTTGACATTATATAGATAAAATAACCAGCTCGCCTAATTTTTTAAAATAGTTATGTTGATATTTGTCAAGAGTTTTCTTTTAGCTATTTTTTTCTAAATTTATGAGCTTAACTTTTGTGAATTTCCAACTTCACTTTATGAAGTTGATATCAAGCATACAATTTAAACATTTTCTTTTTATTATTGGTTGCCAACATTTACTTTTTCCTTCCAGATTATCTCACACAGAGCTGTTGGAATTACTTCGTGATGATTTCAAAGAAAATTTTCTTCTCTAAACACTCTTATCCCAAGGTAAATTGATGGATTTCTAATGAATAAATTCCAGGAGGAAAACATCAGCATTTTTATACTTCAATTCACAGTATTTAATTCCCTCACCCCTAACTGTAGCCACCTGTCATTCTAAGCTTATGCAGTCATTTTTAACAATGCAAAATTATTATTTTTTTTGTACAATGTCGATCACCTTTATGTCATTTGATACCTAGTATGTTTAGTTTGTTATGCCTATGCAAGTGGGAGAAAAACAACACCATAAACATGTCTAATCATGTCATTGAAGCTTTTCTTGGAATAATTGGAGTGTGATGGTAGAGCAGGGAGAAAGGAGGGAATGGAAATTGAGGAAAAGGGTCTCAGCCTGAATTTTCCAAATTGGCTATTTATCTGGTTAATTCTTCATCTTTCCTCATCACCATGTCTGAATTGAGAAAAATCTTCCTAATGATAATAAACTATGTCAAGAACAGATGGCTGATTTGATGTGATGAAAATAGCTATGTCAATTGAGGGTATTTTTTTCCTTACCCATTTTGCTTTTCATCACTCTGGGGTTGGTGGTTCATGTATTTTTTTTATTCTACAGAATATACCCTCAGCCCAATATAATATGGTGAATCTCTCCTCAAAAGCAGTTTGGGCCCTTTTCTCTGGAAAAAGAAAAAGGAATGAAGAAGTGGATTTTTTTTTTTTTAAAAAAGTGATTATCACCTTTCTTGCCTTTTCAGCTTTAGTTAAGTTACTTTTGGAAGGATCAGTTTACAACAAATGTTTAGTGTCAGGAATTTTACAGTTTCATAGGCCCTGACAGCTTGGCATGAAAAGAGGTGGCATTATGTCAATTGTAAATGAGTATGCCATTTACATACTAATTAAACTTTGCACTAGTGGGGTGAAAGAATGTCATTTTGAGCACCCCAGTTATTCTGTTTATATCATTGTTGTCTATTTAAACCGTCTATTGTTTGGCATGTCACAGCCTCATCCCCTAAATGCCATTTCATAACCTTTTACTACTTTAAAATATTACCCCACTGCTTGACAAATCATGCGAAATCAGTATATCTAAAAGCAAAGGGAATTCCCCAAATCACCTTGTTTCCTAACAGCACCTAGTTTGATGATGATGATAGTAACAGTTAGCTTTTATCAATTACTTCCTGTATGCATTTTGCTAAACAATTTTTACATCTTCATTTACTTAATCTTCAAAATAAGGTGGGGATGCTTATTCCAACTGTTTTTCCCCTTGAGGAAATCGGGGATCCAGGGTTTGTAGGTGAGAACATCAGGACTCGGACGTCCAAGTTCTTACCCATCGTACTACGTTGCCATCTAGGACGTCCCACTGCTGTCATATGTGGACAGGGCTGCTAAAAATATGCCAAGAACACAAATTTCACTCGTTGTCTCAACCCATTTACTTATTTACTTAAGGAAGAAAGTGGTAAACAATAAAGAGCATTTGCATATTACATGGTAAATTATTCCTTATTTACATCATTAATATTTCATTAATACAGGCTCACATTACATACATATTTCTCACTACCCTACTTATCCTATAATATCTTCTACCAGTTCAGGCTTCCCTGATCTGTTGGTGATGCCTTTACATGGAGTTCTACATGTTCTCTGTGAACCTAATTCAGGAATCAAAACAGATGGTGTCTGTTAGCTTATAAAATGAAGAGGGGTTAATAGTCTATGGAGCTATTTTATTCGCTTGCTTCCAGTCTACAAAAATTGGTTTACTGGATCTAGCTAAAGACATTTTTTCCTCCCTGGGTAAGGAGCAGAATCAACATCGTATCACACCTGTGTGGGAGGTGGCTTAACAAGATTTGCAGGATGGAGAGCAAGATCAGAACTTTTCCTGGCTGGGTCTGGTGGAAGAGCCCACCCTCCACGTGGGTGTTTATGCTCCAGTGCGGAGAGTGCAGAGCCCGCATTCCTTGGCATTGTCAACAGAGTGCTGGTCTGTACTTCTTTCTTCTTTAAAAATGACAGAAACAGAAAGCCTGGATACTTGACATTGAAGTAACTTGCCAAGAGAAGGTTGAACATATGATCCCTCGATAACGTTTTCCTCACTATTTTCAACAAACTTCAAGGTTGAAATGATTCCATGAGAGAGTCAAAATCCAGGGGAAAAAAAGAAAGAAAATAGACTTTAGCTCTCCATAATTCCAACTACCCTATCACATGTCATGAAATGTGACATAGTTTTGCCCACAAGCTTGCCAAAGGGGGAAAAAAATATATATAAATTTTAAGCTGATAACTCAAATGGTTCCAGAGATATCAACTTGTGAAAAGTCACAATTTTGCATTGTGCTGAGAAGCCACCTTACAATATGGGGACTACCATCACTCTTTAATATCCAGCCGAGTTCCCCGCTGTGTTTTGTCAGTCAGTAGCAACATCCAAGTCTTGCTGTAAAAGTAATTCACACTTTTTTCACAACACTGTTGCTTTAATTACCACTGAACTCTGCTGATGCTCAGGCAGGCCTGGCAGGACCAAGGGAGGGTCAGAGCCACAAAAGAAGCAAATAGCTTTTTTCCCTCCTTACATTATTATTAGCAAACCGTCCTTGATGGAAATGTCCCTAGTTCTGAGGCCTAGACTTAACTCTGGGTCCTCTTGGCTTATTCATTATCAAAAGAGACTCAGGGATGCACAGATGCCATTCTGAGTGCCATCGGGAGGGGTGTGGAGAGAACCTACAATCCTAATTAGAAATTAGAAATTTTGGCAAAGAACAAATTGAACAATTTAAAACTTGCAAATGATGATTGCGTTTCTCACATAGATTTCACTTTCTGCAAATGAACGTAGATTTTGTACGGTACAGTCTTTCTGGACAAACATCAATTTATCTACTTATTTACTGCGGATTTTTTTTTTTCGGGATTAGTTGACACAATAAATCATATATCAAAGGAAACCACAAAACTGCCAAAATCTACCAGTGCATAAAAGTGATATAAAAGCCTATGCTTTATAAGTAATATGACAGCAAGAGTATAGGTATAACATCATTTCATATCACAAAATATTTCTCCAATAAAACTGTTCTTGTGAAACTAACTTCTGAAGTCTCCTCCACATGGAATATGAGGGTGCCTATCAGTAACTTCATACCTACTTTTAAGCAAGAAATAATAAAAGGGTTGTGACCTTAAGGAAATGAATTAAAGGACTGCTAAACTTTCTCCTGCCTCTAAAATTCCATGTTTTAAAAAATTGTAATTTAAAGTGACATTTGGGCTTGTCTATGCATCATGAAGTATTTAGTGCTACTATGGTTTATTGTTTATTGATTCATAATCTGATTTACCACAAATGTGCAGGGTTTAGCTAGAAAAAAGCAAGGTGCTGTGATAAATTAATTAATATAGGTGCAATAATCATCAGATCCTATTGCAGACAAATGATTCATATTCAAAGAACCCCTGTGATTTGGTCCTAACCTTTTCTTACAGACATCTTTACTGCAATCTACTTACACCCTGTAGCTCAGTGGTTCCGAAATCTGATTGATCATCAAAATTTCCTGGGAAGGGGAGCAGGAATTTAATAAACTGGAACACCTTAGAAATGAGGTATAGAATCTGTAGCTCTAAAGGGATTCTTGGAATTTCAGATAATGTATGAGGTTTGGTCAATTTTTGAATCAAACTTTTCTGCTTATTTCCTTACTTTCAATGCCTGTCTTCCAGCATCTTCTGTAGAAGTCTTACAAATGTTTCAAGTTCTGGTTCTGATATCATATGCCCCATGCAGTAGTTACTGATTTCTTCAGTTAGTAGCAGTTGTCTCTGCCTTCTCAAAACGATGATAGTACTAAACACCTTCCCCAAGACTTAAACCTTCTATGCTAAGTCGCCATTATCCATATTTCTCTTCATCTTTTCTCATATATTTATCTTATTGAAATATAAACTTCTTTGGGGTATAAGTTATAACATTGTTCCTTGAATCCACATTGAATAAAGAAGATGCACTCTATGTGTTTGTAAAATGAATCCCTGAATTTAATTTTTTATAGCATGTAAGACTGCAAATGACGTTGAAATGACTAACTCCTGTTGATGTATTCCTTTATATGACACAGGCACAGTGTGGCAGACTGAATTTTCCAAAGATGGCTGCACCAATATATATTCCATCTCATATGTTCTTCTTAAAATGTTGAAAAATACATTGAAAATCCTCCATTGAGAGTGGGATTTATATTCTTTCACCTTAAACCTGGGCAAATCTTTATAACCGCTTCAACCAAAAATAGTGTGATGGAAGTGTGCCTTAGTGACTTCTGGGGCAAGGTCACAAAAAGGTGACAATGCTTCCTCCTGGACTTCTCTCTTGAAAGCCAACTGTGGGAGCCCAGCACTTACATGTAAAGAGTCTGGCTACCCTTGAGCCTCCATTCTGGAGAGACCACGCAGAGGGACTACGCAGCTATTAAGAGGAGCTCCACTGTTTCCATCCCAGCAGTCTGGTTGGGACCCCAAACATCACGGAGCAGAGAGAAGCCAACCCCACACTTCCCTAAGTGTTAATGCACAGAATCCATGAGCATGACATGTGACCATTTTATGCCACTATATTTTGGGATAATTAGTTACTCAGAAGTAGTCATTGGAACACCCAACTTTAGACACTAGAGACCCAAAATGAGCAAGATAAACTATATCTCTGCTCTTATGAAGCTTATATTCTGTGATAAAAGCAAAACAAATTAAATAGAAATTTTTCAACTTGTTAATTAAAACTGTTATCGAGGTCTAATTGACATACAATATACTGCACATATTTACAATGTATAATTTGATGTTTTGGCGTATATATGTGCCTATGAAACCATCACCACAGCCATGATAACAAACACATCTATCACCCCCAAAGAGTCTCCCAGTCCCTTTACAATCCTTTCCTGCACCTGTGCAACCACTATTCTGCTTTCTGTCACTTTAGATTCATTTGCATTTTCTAAAATTTTATGTAAATTGAAATCATATAGTATGTACCCTTTTTTTGGTCTTATTTCTTTTAGTTGGCATAATTATTTTGAGATTCATCTATTTGTTGCATATATCAATAGTTCTTCATTTTTTCATGGAATACTGTTCCATTGTATGGATATACCACATTTAATTTACCCATTTGAGTTGTTTTCAGTTTTTAGCTATTACAAATACAATTTCTGCTATAAACATCATATACAAATCTTTTTTTTTTTTTTTTTTACTGCGGGGTTGATATATAGGCAAACAGTCAATTACAATATAGAGGGTTCAGATTTTTTTTGGTGGTGCTTGAGGTAATTGTTTATACAAATCTTTTTATGGACATGCACTTTTATTTATTTATTTATTTATTTATTTTGTTTGAGACAGAGTCTCACTTTGTTGCCTGGGCTAGAGTGAGTGCTGTGGTGTCAGCCTAGCTCACAGCAACCTCAAACTCCTGGGCTTAAGCGATCCTACTGCCTCAGCCTCCCAAGTAGCTGGGACTACAGGCATGCGTCACCATGCCCAGCTAATTTTTTTTTTTATATATATACTTTTAGTTGTCCAGATAATTTATTTCTATTTTTAGTAGAGACGAGGTCTCGCTCAGGCTGGTCTCGAACTCCTGACCTCAAGCGATCCACCCGCCTCGGCCTCCCAGAGGGCTAGGATTGCAGGCGTGAGCCACCGCGCCCAGCCTATTTTTCTTTGAGTAAATACCTAGGAGTAGAATGGCTTCCCCTCTGCACTATAGCCCAAGAACTCTCTCAGAGGAGTTAGGTGGAGCAGTTTTAGGGCTCACCTCCTTTGTTTCCCACCTATCAGATGTCACTCTGTTCTGTTTTGTTGCTTAATGCCCAATGGCTTCAAAATTGTAGGTCTGAATGTATCTATATATGTGCGTGTGTATATAAGTATTCATATAATGCAGATGTGTATGTATATATGTGTATTCTTATAATTAATATGTATATGAATATGAATATATATATTCATATATTCTCCCTTATTTTTATTTTTTTCAGGTGGGAGGGTAAATGTGGTCCCTATTATTCCACCTTGGTACTACCTCATTCTTTTAATGACCTACAGGTTATGGTCTTATTAAGAGGCAAAAGAATATTTGCCTTCTCTTTTTGTTTCCTGGAAATATTCTTTACAAATGCGAACATGCACTACTGTCATGAAGTAGAAAGCCTCTGAAGTCACGCTGCCACAATATCTGGTTTTGACTCAGGCTTCTGACACTTAGCAATGTAAATCTGGACAAGTTTCTTAGCTTCCCAAGTTCAGTCTTCTCATCTTTGTATTATTAATATCAGTAACGATAACAGCAAGAGCAATACCAATAGTAACACCCATTTTCTGAGGCTGATAGAAGGTTAGAAGAGAATTCATGAAAAGTGCCAAGCCCAGTGTCTAGAACATCATAAGCTCCTAATAAAATGTCACTGATTATCATCGATATAATTTTAGGAGCAACTATCTGTACAGTGAGAAATTGTGTCGAATCCTTGGATAAAAAGAACATGGCAAGGAGCTATAATGACACTGTATGCAATACCTAGTAATAGAAGTGGTTCTTCGCACACTCTGAATAAAGTCTCTGGGTTTCATTCCCTTTTCCAAATCCCATCACTAGAGAATTGACATTCTGCAACCTTTACACACAAAAGCTTCAAGAAATTCAGTCAAATCATGTCAGGGATCTGGGAAAAGAACTTAAAGTTCGGTCAACACAAATGATCCTCTCAGAGAAACTTGTTCTATCCACTAGGGCTGAAGGAGGGTAGATGTGATGTGGAGCCTAATGCAACTGAGAGTGAGTTTGCAGAGGGAAGCTCTCTGTTTTGAACTGATAGAAAGTCTTCTGACTGAGCAAGCTCTGTAGCCAGCTAAGTAGACTGAGACAGAGACCTAGCTTCTTGGGTTCAGACTGATGGTGAATTCAACTTTTAATTAGGACCATATTAAATGGCTAGTTGAACTCTGCCTTAGCATGTGTATGTGTGTGTGATGTGTGTTAGCAATGTGTTAGCAAATCAAGTGGGGTCTCTAAATGTTTCCTTTGTGACTTTATCCCAAATAGGTTCTTCTTGCTTTCTCTTGCTTACCACCTTCTTGTACAATGGGAAGACAAAACAGGGGTCAGAGAGATAAAGCACTGATGAATCAGACAAATCCTTTTGTTTATAAAAGTGCTCACTTTATGCCACTTCTGCAGTCTTCGCAGAAAATGTAATGAAAAAAATCATGCCTTCCTCCTTGGCACCTTCAGAGGAGACAGTCAGGAATATGGTCTTGAAGTCACAGAATCCCTGGATTTCTAGTCAGTTTCAGGTTGTCCCTTATCCTCTCCATAAATTGTTTGAAATTCTCCAGCTGCTCCCTGGGTGCCAGTTTTTGATTTGCCCCTCAGAGACATCACATCGTCTTAAATTCTGTCACTATTTCCCTCGTCTGCAAAGTCCCAATGATCTTGTTACCTTTGATATTATGCCCATGACCAACATCTGACGAGACAGGAGGCTTCCTCCCCAGGCATATTGACTTCCTTCTTTTCTACACTGTGAGCATTTACAAGTTGCAGCTCAACATACATCTCTTCTTGGAGAATACTTCCCTGAGGCAGCAGGAAAGAAGTAGATTTGGAGTTATGTAGAACTGGTTTTCAATTCAGTGCTTTGCTACTGACTATGTCACCTTGCACAGGTCACTCAACCTTTCTGAGCCTGTCTATCAGTAAATGGGTATTAGATGACCTTCTCCACATTCTGTTGTGAGGATTTGATGATGTAGTTGATGTAAAGTACCTGGTGTGTTTTAGACAGATGGCATCTTGTGTTGACTCCCCAGGTCAGTATAGGCCCTTCTTCCTATATGTGTCCATCATATTGTAATGCACCCCAGATAGCCAGAATAGCAACATGAAGACACCAGGCCATAAAAAAATACTAATGCATTTGAGCTAGGGTTATCAGTTCTGTGTGGCTGGACTTTAGGATACAGTCAGAAAATGTGCTGGAGAGATGGACTAAAACCAAGTTGGGACAGGCATTTTAGATTAAATGAAGAAATCTGACCTACTGCTATGTCTTGGAATTCCTAGAGTGAATATGTAAGCTTTTCATCTTCTTTAGATAAAACATGGTTAAACATCTTAAAGCACTTCAGCTTAATGTACACATAGTGATGACATGTTGCCAAAGAAAGCTTTAGGACTTTGTTGCCTACAACTATGCAACAGCTTAGTTACCAAAGCTTGCTTGCTATCACATCAGTGATAGGTTCTCAATAAATTAGCTATGTCCAACATGGCATGATGCTTTGGGTCAAGTGAGACTATCATATTGTTAATTATCATTTTTCCCCAAGCTAGACAAACTGTTTCATAGGATTTTTCTCAGTGCTTGTGTTTCAAAATAAAATTCCTACCAATTTCAGTAACTAATGATTTAACCATATACCAAGTTGGAGTTTCTCCAGTGTGCATGTGCTCCTTCTGAAAATGAAAAAGGCAAGCTGCCAATCAAAAGACTAGTTGTGGGTTGCAGGCAGAGATCAGATTGGTGATAATTGCTGGCATGGTGCCTAGCACAGTGTCTTGTACACACACGTGCTCAGAAAGTGCTATTGGGTCCAGTCAAGGCTTCCATGTTCCGACTAAGAGTCCTCCCATGAAGACATGACATTTGTTTAACCTACAGCTGGAAGGAAGGCAGTGGTATGGACAGTCTCCAATTAGCCAGAAGATTTTAATCTACTTTGCAGAACTAATCGAATGGTTGTGCTTCCCCAGTGTTCACGTGAATTGCACCCTAGCTGGAGGTTAACGGACTAGACAATAGCAGCCACAATTAAGTGGATGTAAATGAATGTGATAGGCTAATTCTCACAAGGAGGACATCAATGTGTCAGTGTCAGTGCACTGGTGCCTGGAATAAAAAAGGAATTGACTGGGATGAATGAGGTAAACTAGACTAGTTTAGAAATTCTTTGGATGCAAGCAGGAGGAATAAAAATAAGTAACAATAGTGGTTCTTTTCTATATATCCTCTTGGAGGAAGAAAAAAAAAAAAGAAAGAAAACCACACTTTCCCATAAATACATTCAAAGTATTATACCTCATGGTGTACCTTAACTATGAAATAGATTGTTGGATGTGGAATAGAGTAAAACACAAATCTACTCACAATAAGGAGAAGGACATTTTCATGACCTGGGAAGCTGAGAATTCAAAAGAGGACAAACTTCCCTGGCCTTTTTCATATTTGGAAATGGAGACTGATTGACAGAATAAGAAGCCTATAAAAGCTGATTGCTGCTGGGTTTCAGCAGAGTCTAGAAATATGGAAGAAATTGTGGAGCAACAGGAAAATGAGGTTTTGCTTAAGTTCTTCAACACTTTGATACTTTGGGGGAAATCTTAACATTTGTAGAATGGGGTGTGGGACTTGGAGGGAATGTAAAATCTGTAAAAGTCATTTTACTGCTGCTTCAGAAAATTCTCGTGATAATAACATCTGAGAACATTATTGGATGCCAATCTGAGCTGTTTGAAAGAAAAGGATTTGTGAATGCAAGGAGTTCAGTGCAATTCCCTGATTCCTGTTCTTAGGGCATCCAGAAGCTCCTCTGGAATGCACTGGGTGAGGGAGAAAGTTCTATGTCAAGTCTTCTGGCAAGGAGTGAGCCAAAATCTACCTTTCCTTATAAATCTGCAGAGGACATCCCTGGGTGTATTTGCTCCCTGGTCCTTGGTGGACACATCGTAAATGGGCCTGATTACCATCAGAATGCCTAGCATGTCAACAATCAAAGGCTGAGGTGGGAGAGTACTCTTCTTTTCCTGAAGAATAATTTCCCAATGGGCAACTGAGGCATTAAACTAAGTGAAATTGATTAAGATTAATAGATTGGTAGATTAAGGGAAAGAAAAACTTATTACCTAGAAAAGAATGGGGAATACATACATTCAGAGTCTTTTTAAGAGTATGTTCAGATGATTAAAAAAAAGTATAGTCAGAGAAATAAAAGTTTTGAGAGAATATGAAGCCCAGTGAGGACTCAAATTAATTATCATTATACAACTGTGTCATATAAACAGTTACTGAAATAAAGCTATACATGAATGAAACGACATGCATAGTTTTGGTTCTTAACCTCTCTATTACTTCTCAAAATTATTTAACATAAATATATAAATTTTCATTTCTGCCAAGATCAAACCTATGACTTTGACAACTTATATTATATAAATACATTTTATTGGGAAAAGATTGAACTTGAACGATTAAGTTATAAGAAGGCAATATAAATCTAAGTTCAGTGACATTAGTTGCATAAATGACCTAGCTCAATCTCCTTGCCCTGCCTTTTTGTAGACAAAACCTCAAAGAAAGGTGAGAACAGTATTAATGACATCTTATTTGGCAAATTTGGATAGAAACACTATAAATATTATCAATTATCAATTACTTGCCAATAAAGCAAATAATGAAGCAATGATGAGTAGCAAAACTTGAGCTATTATGCCTCAATGACTTAAATGGAGTCAAGAATTTTTTGAGACACAGAATCTTTAAGGTTGTAATGTAATAATCTAATAAACCATCTGACCTCTATGTTTATTTGAAAACTAATGTAGCATCTGCATATGGGCTGGCAGGAGGGAAGAAAAGTGAGTATAAAGTAAAAAATTCAAGCAGTTTTCAAAATTATTCGCCAATAAGTATAACACATCCATACACCATAAAATACTAGAACTCTTCTTATGGGAGGAAAATGTGAAAACAGTGAAGCATGGGAAATAAGGCCCTATAAAACAAACAGAATGCATTTAAAAGGCAAGAAAAGATCATGGCATATATTTGACTCCATTGAGATAGATTACTGGTTTCATCTGAAAGTGGAAGACAACTCCTTAGACATACCTGGTGTTATGAAACAAATGTAGAGTTAGGGAAATATTAATCCATTTTGCTATTATTTATAAATGCATATTGTCACAGAAAGAACTTTTCCTTTCTCTGTACAACTTAGATAAAAATGCATTTGTGTTATGCTAGAGGTGAGTTAGGAGGTTGGAACCAGAAAACTTTATACTTTTTTTATAAATCAAAGCAATACCAACTCAAATGATCAACTTGTAGCCATGTTCTTGATGAAATTATGAAAATAACAAAGGGTGTGATAGAAGATGTTTAAATGCATTTTGATTGCTAATTCCTGGTAAGCATTAAAGAACATGGTCTTTTTTATTTTTTCTTTTTTTTTTTTGCTCTAATATGCTGCCCTTCCTTTCTGAGTTTTAGTAATCCATCTCCAGGTAGGAGGGATTGCAAGGGAAAGTAAAGATATTTATCCTAATTTTATTGGTGGAGAAATGGTGGTTCACTTACCTGAAATTATAGTCTAGTCAACATAGAAATCAGGTTCATAGCATCTGATTTGATTCTCAGGAAAGATGCGGGTGCTTTTTGCTTTTGACAGAAACAAAGCAAGATATCCTGCATGGTGGCTCTAACTTGTACGCGCTGTTGACATCGTTCCAGGAACACCCTGGATACTTGATATGCATCATCCTATTCCATACTTATGATAAGTCACTACATTAAATATTGTCGTTCCCACTTTGTAAATGAGCAAACCATCCCTCAGTGAGGGTAAAGGACTTGTTATGCTCTCACAGCCAGTGAAGGGACGAGCCAGGGTCAAGGTTCCAACAGGTGAACTGCCGATGAAAAGGGTGTTATGAAAGCTGCAGTGCTAATGTGCATACATTTTGGGACAGGGTAAAGTAAATTGAGTAATGCTATTTTATTATCAGGAAATTTCTGTTAATTTTCCATCAATCCATAAATATCTTCTCCACAGAATTCTTGTCATTTGACATGTATTTTAGGTATTAAACTGAACAATTTTATCATGGCTAAAAATGGGTCAGAACCTGAATACATCTTTTTTGGGGGGCTCAAATTCCAATTCCTATCTTAATACAAAGAATATGAAGAAAAGAAGAAAAAAATGAAAGAACAACAGAAAGAATGACACAACAGAAAGGGGGAGGAAAGAAGAAGGGGGGAGGGGGAGAGAGAGAGAGAGAAGAAAGGGTCTAGGGTAAAATTAAAATCTGTGGTCATTATAAATGTTTTAAAAACTATTTCTAGATATGCAAAGAAATTGGTGCCTTCTCCTAAGAATGGTATAAGACATGTGTGTAATCTACATACATTCGAGGGGATGCAGCAGCCATATTTGGCCATGGATGCTGAGCACCACCCTATGCAGTCTTTGATCTCTATCAGAGATAAAATGATTAACCAAATTATTAAAGATAAAATGATGAAAATGGGTAGGCTGGCCATGCTGAGATCCGTTCACCCCATTCCATGTGCATGCATACAATGTTTTTTCTAGGCACAGAATACATTAGGAGGTCTTACTGTGAATTTGAACTATTTCACCCCGTGTTTCATTCATGTCTTTCTATTGGTTGTATGGTAGCATGTGCTCTTTATTCAGACTCTAAAATGGTAACAGAGCTATGGCATTCAATATAGAATTCCCATGCATAGACCAGGTGTGCTGGCCAGTAGGCAGGTATTCAATATGTATGCAGCAGGTATACTCTATTCCCAGTCTATTGGATTAGCTTGGCAGGTGACACCTTGGCCTCTTCAGGATGCAAAATGCTCCTTCTCAGATTCCCAAGATTCTGTGTCAACTGCTATGTACCAATCATTGACTTCTCTGTGTGTGACGTGAGGTTAATGAGAAATGACAGGTTGCTTTTTTTTGTCTCAGTATATAGAAGCTGCCAAGCACACTTATCCCAATTGCCATTACGTTGAGACTAGCTTCTGACATATGGATCATATCGTAACATGGAATGCACACGTTTGAAATGAAGCAAGTGTCTACAAAATATCCCATGTACATAGCCATGTTATACATACTCATTCATGGTAGAATATATGGGATAATATTTGTAAAACATTTAAGTCTATGTCCGTAGACTCTATTGCAGTGGACTAAACTGAAGATAGAATCTTTCTAAAGGATCAACAAAATACCTCTAAGGAACATGAGTGACTTTTTAGCAGTCTGATATGGAATGAAAAATGCAGGCACAGTAATAACGTGCTGGAGTAGAGACAGTGAGCACAGTCATCGTCCATCCCCACCACCCCCCAGTGATCTTTATGAGCTTTGTCCTGACAATCTGACCTTACTGAGCTCTGCCCAGCCCTGACAGCCACATAAAACCCACAAACAAATAGGGAACTGGTGCAGCCTTTTCAGATTTAGGATCATGTTCAAGCTTATGAATCAGATTTTTCTATGTGTGGACATGACAACTATGGAAAAACTGTAATTTAGGACATATTCTCTTTATCCTTTTATGTAGAATTTCACTTTAATGTGATGCAAATGACAGTAAGAAATACATTCAGTGAATGTTAAAGCCTTCCCATTAAAAATTCTGTATGCATTTTACATTCTAATTCATGTACAGTCAAAAACCCTGATAAAATCACAGTGCTGATTTGACTGCTGCACTTATCGTATTAATGAGGATACTTTATGCCTTTTGAAAATTGGGATATGGTCCATTATGTGATTGTAAATGATGTGATTGTATCACATAAATTTGTTATTCAATCCCACCCCTCCCTTCAGTCAGCTTTGTATATAAGAAGATTCATTGGTGAGACAGAACCAAGGCTGGAAAACTAAACTGCAAACTAGACTTTTCTTCTTTTTGTCTTTATTTCTGTTTATAGGAAAGAATGCAATAAAAATACACATGTGTGTATGTTGGTATATATGTAGATGTATGTATTTTTTCCTTTTTTTTTTTTTAATTTCCCTAAAAACCACAGGGAAAATCTCCTTCACCAAGGAAGTCAAAGTGAAAGAAAGCAGCAGACCTGGACGAGTCTCCCCGCAGTACATAGAGGCCTCCTCCCCGCCCACAGCAACACTCTCTTGGCTTTTGTGCTGATTCTGGATTGGCTAGCACTTGGAAATCATCCCTTCTTCCTTCTTGCAACAAGTGAAATGTTTGAGAACTGTTCTTGGCCAAGGTTTCCTGGTTTTTAGTTGCATTTGCATTCCTAAAATACCTGCTCCTCTTCCTATTTATTTATTTTTCTGTCTGCGCACCTAAAGACACAAACATATCCCCTGGCATCAAGATCTCCAAACTCCCCACAGACAAATTAGAGTGTTGACAGCAGAAGTGTCTTCAGTATGCTCAGATTAAAGCAAAGGAGGAGACCACTGGCGCTCAGCTGAGTAGCTCTTGTGGCCTTGGGGGGCTACACACTTGATTGCCTCTTTAATGATGGTCCCTTCTTAACTTGTGATTATCCCAGAGAAGCTCATGCACCAAAGTTACTTTCTGGCTGCTGAAACCTCAGCAATTACCAATTGTTATCTACTCCTATGTTATGTAAACATTACCTTTGGTTTTGAATTCCTGAGCATTTGTAGGCTGGCTCTATTTTTTTTTTTTTCTTTTTTTTCTTTTTTCCTTTGAAAACTTATCTTCTGTTGCCTGGAAGCTGCAGGAAGTGATATTGCTGTTCACAATGGAACAAGCTCTGGTGTGCAGTTCTTACAGTTTGGAAATACAGATGCCCAAATTCTTGACATCCACCTGGCAATCTTGTACGTCTGACTCTTGTTCTTGTTCACCTTGCAACCTGACCTTTAGTCTTTATCAAGCTCTGTGTTTTCTCAGAGCTCAGATGTCGTGGATTAAAAAAAAGTTTTTTTTTAAGGTTCTGTTTCTGTCATGCTGTAACATCAAAAATATAGGAGCCCATTCTTCTAAGTGATCACAAGAATGGAAAAACAAATACCACATGTACTCACCATCAAATTGGTACTAATTGATCAGCACTAACATGCACATATGGGAAGTAACATTCATTGGGTGTTGGGCAGGTAGGAGGGGGGAGGTGGGGATGGGTAAATCCACACCTAATGGATGCGGTGCCTGCTGTCTGGGGGATGGGTACCCTTGTCAGGCGGTGAAAAGGCAATTTATGTAACCAAAGCCTTAGTACCCCTGTAATACTCTGAAATAAAAAAAAATTTTAAAAAATATATAGTAACACATTTCCCCTCCCCTCCTGCCCCCCACCCAGAAGAGATGTCATAGGGAATGATTTGCATAGTATTGTAAATTTTATTGCATATTGTTTGCAATTTTGCAAATATTATTGTAAACTTTATTTTTTTAGATGACATATAAAAAAAGATAAGTTTCTTGACTAAGATATACCAAAAGCTCACATGGGGTCTTTCCTGATGGGAAGTAGTCTTTTGTTTGGGGTTTTCTTTTTTCTTTTTTACCTTATTTCAGATTCAAGGCCAATAAGAACTTTATACAATCTTCTGGACAAAGCCTGCTATATCCTAATCTCTGCAAATCCACTCTGTTCTGTTCACTGGTCTCCTTATTAATCAGTTCTACAGAGCTACACCCTTCTCAGTACTTACACACACTGCATTTTTATGCTTCTGTTTCTGAGTGGCCTTTCCTATATTTTTGCTTTGTCTTGCAATCAGTTACCCACAGCTTGGTCTGTAGAATAGGATACCATCACTGCCTACATTTAGGCAACAGCACATTGTGTCATCTTGCTTCATACATTTTACTTCTGTCTCTTTTAGGAGGAAGCTCATTTGAGAAATCTTGGCTCTGCCTTTGGGGAGGAATCATTTACCTTCTTTCATTTGGGCTCAAATTTGTCTCCTCACTTCCTTTGTTAATAAAAAAGAAAACTTATTTACATTTTCTTGGATCCTATTAGTTAGCTCAATTGCCTAATTGTTGCAGTTTCAAGAAAGACAGAGTCATTTTCTTGCTTTCAGTCATTGTTGGTCTATTTTATGGGGTACACAATGCCACATTCATGAGTCTGCTTACTTGCTTTGGGAAGCTTTTTCTGTTTCGCTCTGATGTGCAGCATCATGTACGTGGTCCATTTTCTTCCCACACAGGAAATATGGCTAACCAGTCCCCCAATTAAAGAGCAGGGAGGAAGATGTTAGTCCTGGCAATACTGCCCATCACCTTAGACTATGTCTGAGGATGGGGGCAGCCTGGATACTTGCTTCTGTATGAATCTGGCCTGATTTTTCTTCTGTCTTGTCTTTTCTAATGGATTTCCCCACCTAAGATGGATCTCCCCCTTTCTCTCTTGACAATGCTGAGTAAATCAGGCTGTGGAATATTATTAATCCAACCCACTCTCTGAGAGGTATTGCTGGCTGAAGCCATGCTGTTCATATGCCATTCTATACCCAACTGTGGATAATAACAGAATTGATTTTACCGGAGGAAAGACAAAGGAACCTCGGGCTGCTTTCTGCATTATTTTGTTCTCAGGTTATTCTGCTCTGAATGGTAAGATCTCTCACTAGAATACTAGGTCACATTTAGCTTCCTTTATGGCAAATCCCCTGTTGGGCAACTTCTGGCACTGGGTTATGAAATGTTACTGTTCTGTGCCTGTGTGGTATGTGCGCACGTGTGTGTGTGTGTGTGTGTGTGTGTGTGTTTTCAAATTATAACATGAGTAAGTTTATGTTTTAAAATCCCTATGAATACCTTATTTTTTTTAAAAAAAAAGATATGCTAATAAGAAAGCATATCTTAAGCTAGAGACTAAAACTTGGCTTTCAGAACTTCTGAATAGTGGTTTAAAGAAGACTATTCTTTAATAAATTGTAATATGACCATGAATAAGCCAACCTACATAAATTATAAGGCAATACTGGTAATAGCCACTATAAATTGAGTGCTTAATACTTCTCAGGCATGTTCCAGCTGCTTCATACTTATTAATTCACTAAATCCTTATAAGAACTCCATTAGGCACATATTATTTTTACCCCTATTTTACAGGTGCAGTAACTGAGGCACAGAGAGAGATTAAGTAACTTGTTCAAGCCATATAAATGGTAAGTGGCAGATCCAGGATTCAAACAAGATGATATCAGTTCCTAAGTCTTGACTCTTAGATGTTGAACTTCTCCACCTCCTTGAGTGAAAATCTACAACCTCTTGTATGGTGACCATGATGTCAACAAGATGTTTTACAAATATTTTAAAGAAATTCTGATGAAATAATATATACTTATAAGTGATTTTATTTCTATCACCTTAATTGTGATTCTTTTAATTATATTATCCCTTTAGGTTAAAACAACCCAATAAATTATCTTGAGAATTGGGGGAAGTTAATATATGACAGTTGTCACCTTTCAAAAAAAATATGAATCTGGTGTATTTATTACATGATTCCTTGAATTATTACTTTTAACTTAAATCTCTGTCTCACTTTTTATTTTCTGTCGATGCTCACTAATAGTTTTATGCAGACCAGAAGGTCCACACCCATTTAGGCTGTTTCTGAAAAGTTCAGAGAATCAGCTAGAAGTCTCCATTTTTGCCTGTATTTAAAATGTGCACTACCAGACATATTTTCCATGGATGCGCTTCATACTTGTTTACAAAGAAAGGTAGTAAGTATATAAGGGTCCATGGTCACACCAACTTTCTGAGCATTGGTAATTTTGGGTCTGATTCTTTTAGCTCACTGCCCCAGAGTGGCCATGAATATGTTTGAGAGTCCCACGCACACACAGACAAAGAATGTATTTGGTGTCCTGAAATTTTGAAATTCCAATGAATATTGGATTTTATGTCTCATATGTTATCTATAACCTGTTGAAGATAGCTTGCTTCTGGTTCTTACAGTATTAAGAATAGTGAATGGAATCACTATTCTGGTGATCTTGCAGAAGTATTACCCATTGGATTGTGTGAATAAACATCAAATTGGTGGCTAGGAATTGCAAATTAGTAAAAGTTAGTATGAATACCATAAAGCTTTTTGGAGCCCCAAAAGAATTCTTTATAGCTATCTCTGGCTCCAACCAAGTCTTCATTATTGGATCAATACATCAAATCAAGAATAAGTAGAGCCCCAAAGTCACACCATCCTATCAAAATAATTATCTATAATTAATATAATTATTGATCATGTAGTAGAAGTCACTGTCTAGATGATATAAGGCTTTTAGGATTTCATGGGAATGCTTTACAACTTAATTATGTTTCCCTGGGAGATTATAACATAATTTAATTTATTTTTCCCATGTGTTTCATCAATCATTATGTGGATAGAAGGAATATCAGAATCTCATTTCTATGTCAATTCCTGCAGAATGTAGACAAGTCATTTCACTACTACAGAATTGATTAGAAGAAGACAGGGTCCCTCCCACAGGGGAATGATGCCCGATGTCACTTGTAATGCTGGTGCCACATTCTGTTGATTTTGTAGTATGTGATGAGGCTAACTTCAAAAACTTGCGATGGCCCTGTTCCAGCTTTTATGGCAAATGAAACAGAGGCCTATGTAAAATTTCCTTCTTAGATATGTGAGAAGCTGTGTTTTTCTTTGGGCCTTGGTTTGCCTATCCGAGGAGGTGAGTGGTGGTTAAGTCTCCTTCTATTTGTAAAGCTTCATATTCTAGTTTTCCTTGTGCTTTAGATCTTCAATGTCTACAGTGGTATGTCTCAAAGTTAAACATACTTATGAATTACTGGGAATCTTGTTAAAATGTAGATTATGATGCAGTGGGTTTAGGGTCAGGCCTGGGCTCCTGGTTTTCTAAAAAGCTCCCAGGAGACTCTGAAGACGCTGGTCTGTGAGCCACATTTTTAGTAGCAAAGATCTAAACGGCATACAGAGGTAAGGGGAAAAAGATTAGCTCTTCATCTTCCTGTGGTCACACATCCATTTGCTTCCCTCCCAGGGCTATGACTCTCGACTTTATTCTGCAGAACACGGTAGCATGCTTCCTCTTTCCTGGCTTCCAGAAGACTGAGTGCATCCCTACCGAGCACAGTTCCCTTCTCCAAGAAGGAAACCATGGAGCTTACCAGGAAAGATCTGTGCCTCTGTTGTCAGGCATCCTCAGCCCTGCTGAATATGAAATAAATGAGGTGGAGTTTAATTTTAGGGTCTACAAATTCGTAATGTGTTCATCATTCCTGTTGCCATTTTACATGGCAGGGGGATGTTGTCAGACATGTTCTGTGAAGAGAGCTGCATTTGAGTTCTGGTTTAATGACGCACTCGCACCTTCGTGCCCCTCCCCTAATCTCCATGTACGGTGAGGAGAAAGAGATGCCGCATGTAGTAGAGGTTTTCACTATTGAAAATGTGCGTGTCGGTGGCTTTCCTTAGGGGCAGGCTCTGTGGGGGGGTTTCCGAAACTGGGCTGCAGGCTGGCTTCCCGGCAGAGGGCGCACTGCCCCAGTGCCATGGCCCCAGAGCAGTTTTCTCCTCTTCGGGGTTGACTTCTCTCCCCACTAGGCTGGTGAGGGTTGCAGGGGGGATCAGACATGAGCTTTCAGGAGAGGAGGAGATGAAGACTATTTTAAGGGAGAAAATCAAATCAAATCATTTCAGATCTGAATCAGTGACTTTTAAAATGAAAGGTCTACTCGGCTACTGTTAATGGGCAGCTTTTCATAATTCTCAGCTATTATAAGACTAACTTTCCTTTCTTGAAGCTTCTCTGAACCATGCATTGTCCAGCATTTGTATCTTTCACTTTAATGAGCACTAAATAAGAATTATATAAAGAATTTTAGTAATTCTCACTGGACAGTTAATTAAGCAGTGAGAAGTCTTTAGAACTGTTACTCTTTGTGCCTTTTACAGACAAGTGCTCCCACGGATTCCAAGGAAAGAGGTCGCATTTATTCATATATATGTGTGTGTATATATATATATATATATATATAAAATGATGTGTGGGTTAGTAATTTTTCCCAGTAACAAATGACCTCCTTAACGAGCTAAAATAGTGAAATAAAAATCCACCTTTTTGTGGCCCACTTTCCCTGAACTCTGCTCTCCACTTTCCTCAAACTTCTTTACGCAGGAAATGAATTCCCTGTAACTTTGGTGGGGGGAGCTTGAATATGTTGATCTCAAGTTCTCCAAATTTTTTGTTCCACTGTAAATCATACAGGCATGACCCAGCCCAGTCATTCATCTCAAATTCTTTTCTTTTCTTTTCTTTCTTTTTTTTTTTAACCAGCTTCTGTTTTTCCTCATTTTTGATAGATCCTACCACAAACTTCAGCGAGAGTAAGTGCAGACGACCATAACACTATTCTCACATAGAGGGTATTTTATTAAGTCCAGCAGTTAAAAATGTACAAAGTTCCTTGTAATAATCCATTCATTCTGTTCTCGCCTGATTCTTGGAGTAAGCCTGCACAATTATTCAAATCCCAGCTTTTAGCTACAGCATACACCTCGCCATGGGGCTATGCCTCTGTAATCTTGCTTTGGTCTTGCATGTCAAATGGAATTAACTCCCATAAGAAATGTGTGCGAAGACAACCCAAAGTGTCTAATCCTGCTGCTGTCTTAAATTTCTGAAACTCTGAGCTGTCATCTTTTTCTATTGCTTTGTTGAAGTTCTCACTTATGCTTCAGTCCATCCAAAGCTGAAGTTTAGGAAAATTTGCATTTTTATATATTTTTTCAGTTATGCTCTCCCTTGGCCTTTTCACATGTTCTCTTTGTAGAAGGATTTTTTTTTTTCTTCCTTCAAATTCCAAGACCATTTTATACACAGTGGAATTTCAACGAGAGGTGAATTCACTTTTTTTTTTATGGCAATATACAAGTTGATACACAGACAACACTAGTTGAAGATTCACAATCCAAATCCAAAGAGATATGTGAGGATGTGTGTGTGTGTGTGTGTGTGTGTGTGAGTGAGAGAGAGAGAGAGAGAGAAAGGGAGAGAGAAAGAATGTGTCTCTGAATATTGTATGAGAGGAAAGAAGAAATAATGATGTCATTATTACTATACCTTAACCACTCAACCTAGCTAATCACAAAAACTAATTCTGTCTCAATTGAATCTCAAACTGCATCATCTCCCTCATGAATAAAATGCTTCGTGAAATGAGCTTGGTTAGTCTACTTATATGTTGTATTAAGAGTAGATTAGTTTGATGAGTAATTTTATACTTTTTTTCTTCTCTAGGGGGCATACTGTTTAAAAATCTTGAATACTGACATGGTCCTCTTCCTTCTCCACCATATCCTGAATTCCACTTAATCACCTCCTGCAAATTCACAGACATGAAGAACCTAGAAGAATCCTCAGTATCCAGAATGCCAAACACTTAATGAATATTTGTTTAATGCCTGTGAATAAGAGAAGCTTACTAGCTTTTAGCTACAGTATACACCTTGCCTCTTTCTTTCCAAGTGACTTATATCCTGTTGCTTAATTTACAAATTGTATCATTCCATCTGGAAATGAAAGCTGCCCAGATTTTAGTGAAAACTTCCTGCACAGCCTATGTGTTCAGTGTGAAAATTACACATGGTACATATTTTTAAATCGCCAGTTATTCAGCACCATGGGTTCCTTGAGGTGTCTTGACTAAGTGAGGTGTGGAAGGGCAAAACCGTAACTTGGTGTGGTGGATATTTAATAAGTGGCAAACCGGAGCATTCTCCATTTGAAAGTTAATTAAGGCCACTAGCTGACCAGGCTTGTGCAAAAAACATGTTCATGGTTTAGCCGTGGAAACAGTCACAACAATGCTCAGCTAAAAATAATGGCCTTAAAAGACATTTCACTGATCATTCTTGAATGCTTATTGTTTTTTTTTTTTAATAAAGAAGTTGTTACATTTTTGAGTAAATACCCAGCAGCATCAGCTCCTTTTGAGACTTTAAAGTTTCTTTTTTTATGCCTGGACAATAGATACCAAAATGAAGAGTAATGTGAGGGGACGGCAGCATGACCAAGTTTTAGGTTTAATGCTAAATGCAAGAATGTCTCATAAGATAATCATCCCTTATGCTCTCTTGAATCTCTTTCCCTAGTTAATAATGGCCTCTATTATGTGATGTAACTAGTTTTTGGCACAAGAGAAGTTAACCCTCTAGCATCTATTAGCTTATTTTATCCAAATTGGGTTTGAGTTTGTTGAAGAGCCCTTCCTTAGTGACAGACGATACCGTATGAATTACGTTTCTGCATATTCGTTGTTTCTTCACGATGAGAGTACTGTAATAAGACAATATATTTTACTGTACAATACATTACTTTGGCTAATAGGATTGAAAAAGCACATTAAGTGTAAATGTCCTTTCAGCATCTGGATGGTGAAGTTAGATTGTCTTATCAAATATCTTAATGCTTTTCTAGGATCCGGCAATACTTAGTGTCGCTGAAATAGGCGATGGCAAAGGATCGGACAAGGGTACTTAGGCATAACCAAGGTAAAGGGGTAGCAAGGAGGCTGCAGGGAGTTGGGAGCATTGTTAGGTTGGCTGATTGCAAGTTGTGTATAATGGAACAATAAGAATTCTGTTTGAAATTACTCTTAATAGTGGACACACTGTAATCTTGGTCCATGATCCTTCTGTTTAATTTTAAACTATCTTACTAACACTGGAGTATATTGAGACCAGGTATTACAAGAATTCATCCCCTACCCTCCCATCCCTTCACACCCCAGTAAGTACGTCTCTGGAAGACTTTTGAGCTCAAATGACACTTCATCCTTGGCAGGACTCAGTAGAGGAAAAATGGTGCAATGGGACAAATATTCTCAGCACCTGCCAAGACCTATAGCTCATATCCTGCACATGCCACCATTTAACCAAATAGAGATCGTATCAGTCCGAGAGCTGTAGGAATTCTGGTCTAGATTTAGAACATTTTCCTGCTTAACCTAGACACATCTGCAGTTGAATATTTTAGACAGAATTGATCTGGAGCTGTTACCTCTACAAATTCTCACTTGTGGCTCTTTTTAGCCTAAGACTAGATGACAACCATCGATCTCTGCCAGTATTATTTGAGTTTTTTGGGCTCTATTTTTCTCATTGGCTACTTTAAATGAATAACATTTTTTGCTGGTTTGTTCCTCCTCCTTCCCACTCTCCTTTCATTTTCGTTATTTGTTCTAATTTAATTTGAAATGCCCAGCATCTGACTGTAATCAGGTAAGGGGCCTCAGGAGACTTCCAGCAAGAGCAGGTCTCCTGAAAAGGGTCTTTTGGACACAACAGAATGAGCCTTTATTTATTATCTCAGGGATAACAAAACAGGGAGCGGGCAGGACTGTGTGGCAGCCGTCCTTTCAAGCGGCAGCTAACTTGGTGGAACACCCCGTCCCTAGGGTGTGAACAGACCGCCCCTTGGCTCAAAGTCATCCTTCTGTCCCTGGCTGCTGGCTCTCTGGGCCAACACAAACAGGAATAATAAAACATGCAGTGAAAGTGTCAACAGAAACCCCTTCTCTAGTAGCCTAGATTATGGAAGTGGACTGGATTTGCAGTCCATACAAAGGCTTGGCACGGTTCCATTGGCCATGGCCACACACCTAACATCGTGACTTCTACCCATAAGGTGGGACATGTGGCTTATTAGGCACACGTGGTCTAGTTCCTCCGTGACTTTCCAGACATGGGCCTCAGTGGCCCCAGTGAGGATTACTGGGGAGGAATAAACACTAGAGTTTGCAAAGGATGACCTGGGTTTAAATTTTTAGCTGTATAGGCTGAGAAAATCACTCTCTCTAACCCTTAGTTTCTTCACTGATAAACTGGGGATAACAATATTTCCTGTTCTCGTTGAGGTGATCAAATAAAATACAGAGATGTGTTATCATTCAGAAAAAATCAAAATGTTTAGGTCAAGGTGTGTAGAGCCAATGAAACTACAGATGTGAAAGTTCTTGAGAAATGGGTAAGTATTGTAGAAACAAACATTATTATCATTATTATTATTGCTATTATCTTTAAGGTATTAAGCCATTTTTCTCCATAACAGAAAAAAGGTGGTGCTTCTTATCCCTAAATTCAAGCCTGGGTCTACCACATCCGTAGGTCCTTCTGGTGCCTTGTGGAGGAGAGAGCTCATGTCTGTCCCTTCATTTCAGAGAAATGTTTCAGAACAGAGTGGAGACCATGTAAGGCAGCATCCCCAGGGTCCTTCATGCTGCATATATTCCAGATATGCAAGTATTCTGGGTATTTAATGTTCACGTGTTGCGAGTTTCCTGGGAGGGTTTAGAAAAAGTCAAAAGTTCATGCCAGTGTGTGGTTCAGTTCCTGCAAGAGAGAAGCAAGGTGAAGCGGGCTGCCGAGAGCTCTAACCTGAGACCATAACCAGCGTCCAGCTTTAGAAGTTTTTTAGGAGGTGGAGACATTAGTTTTTCTGTAGTTAGTACCCAAATGAGTTTTTGGTCAATGCAGGTGCTTCAACCTGCCACATACATCCACCTAGGAAATTACGTATGAGTGAAGAAAGACAATGAGACTCTTCAGGAATTACAAAATCGAGCTAAAGCAGAGGAGAGATGAGAAGGAATGATAAAACCGATGGTCCCGGCATGTTTTTCTCTTTATCCCCAGCACCTAATCCAGGGCCTGGCTAACTCTTCGTGGAATGTTGCATGGTTGAAAAGAATTATGGAAGACTGTGACTAAGTTTAGGTATTTGTCCCCTCCAAATCTCATGCTGAAATTTGATCCCCATTGTTGGAGGGGGGGCCTAGGAGTGGGAGGTGTTTGGGTAATGGGGACAGATCCCTCATGAATGGCTTAGCGCCATCCTGCCAGTAACAAGTTAAGTTTTCACTCTGTTAGTTCCCAGGAGATCTGATTGTTGAAAAGAGCTTTTCACCTCCTCTTCTTTATCTTGTTCCTTTTATTGCCGTGTGACATGATCCATGACTGGAAGCTCCCTGAAGCCCTCATCAGAAGCAGATGCTGGCATCATGCTTCTTATATAACCTGAAAAACCGTGAGCCAAATAAACCTCTTTTCTTTGTCAGTTACCCAGCCTCAGGTATTTCCTTTATAACAACACAAATGGCCTAACACAGTGACCACATCATCTATTTTTTAAGTAACATTTTGCTCCTATACAGAACCCATCATAGTGCTGTGTAGAGTGAGCACACAACCCTTTGTGCTACCCAAAGGAACTTGCCAGAATATGTGACACCCATAAAATAAAGTAGAAGGCTTTGGAAGGGTTAACACCATCTGGATGATGGACAGAATATAATGGGGCATGTTTCTGGCAGCCTGTGGAGTAAGCAAAACATAGAACCTCTTTCCAACGTAGGAGAAGGACTTGCAGGGGCCTGAGGCCCCCAAATCAACTTAATTGCCTAGCATATGGGGATGGTTTTCACCTGGTTTTGTAACACACATCCACAAACTTCTGTGTATGTGAGGAGCAGCTGGGGGACCAAGGGGTGGGGGGGGAGTGGAGAAGCAGAAAGTAGGAGTTACTTGAGCTCTGTGAGCCTCTGTGTCCTCATCTGTAAAATGGGCTAGGACTCCATGTGTCCCAGAGCTTGGGGAATGAATGGGATAATGTAGGTTAAGCATCATCCCAGGGTCTGGCTCAGAGGCAGTGCTCAAAAAAAGGGAACAATTTTTATTAGGAGAAAGCACATAACTCTTGTCTTTGGAAAGAAGCCCTTCTTTCTCCTGCCTCCTCCTTCAGGCCTTGAGGCACCTCTGTAGTAATTGGCTGCTAGGACTTGGCATCTATCTGTAAAGAAACAGTTTTTGTAAGAAGGCTCTGAGGTGGTGGCGTGAGGCATTTATTAGTGATCTAAGGCAACATAAGTTGCCTCTGGTGCTTATTGACTGTTTCTAGCTGGAGGAACAGAAATACACAGGCACTAAAGGGAGACTTACTGTTGGTTGCTACTCTGTGCACCAGTAGGGACTTGGCAAGCTCTTGGAGGACATAGTGTCTTGCATCAATCAACAGTGACCCCTCTGGCTGAATATGTACAGGCATAAAGAGGTTCCTAAATTAGCCTCTGTTCTCCTTAGCTGGGTGGATGGAAGATGAAATGCGGTCCTGGAGTAGGAGGAAATGTGTGTGGTGGAGGATTGAGCTATACTCTGGAAATCCAAGCTGACCCTTCCTGCCCAAAACAAATGTGAAATTTCTTTATTTTCTATGGTCCTATTAAAGTATATGTATGTCATAAGGTGACATTGTGGGAGATAAGAAAGGGAATGGAAGAGGTGGGCAGAGAAGAGAATGGTCAGAGAAGAATAACACTGGAACTACTTGTTTGATGAATGGATTATAATGGAGCAGGGGTGGTTTAGGACTGACTCCGGCATTTTTCCAAAGTGTGTTAATGAGATAGACTCATGGTCTGAGCAGAGGTATGAGGTGTGGTATTAGGCCAACTGATCAATTTTTAATGCCATCCAGAAAAATTTCATGTTCTTGTGAAAAATTTTGTTGAATATTAATTTACCTAAGAATGCTAAAGATCTGGCTAAACCCCATAACATCCAGGAATCATATAAAAGATGCCCTTCCAGGATATGGTAATGGCACCCTAGAAATAATGCTTTTGTTTTTGCAAAATGTTAGCATATATCCAGGGCTTCTTCTACTCCCTTTGCCTTAGTAATAATTTCTTCTTTGGTTGAAAAAGAAAGAGAAGGACTGTATGGATAAAAGGGTACCCTTGTGCCTCACATTTTCTAGCTTTTCTATATGGTCTAAATGGAAATCATTTTAATGCCTGTTTTAGAGCCATCAGTATGCAAAAACCCTTGTGAAAAAATAGTAAATCCATGAACTCAACATTGTTTCTCATGTTGAGAAATTTCCTTTGCTTGTTTTCTATAAGGCATAAGACCAGTATGTTGAATCCTACTCCAGACAGGTATGTTACATAACCACAACCAGGCATGTGGGGTCATCCGGGGCTGACTGAGCCAGAAAGTACGGATAACTCAATACGAACCTGACCCTGTTGCTGCCAAAGTGAATCCTGAGGGCTTGGTGCACATCTGCTCATGCACAAATAGGTCATTACCACACACACTCACACTGTGAAGCGCTACGAGAAGTATTTCTTTCTCGGAGTTACCAAGCCCTTTCAGTATTGTCTTGCTTGGGGGACAGGGTGTGAACGTCACATATTAACACATTTAAAACTCTCAAGAACCCTATGAAATAGGTTCTTCTATAATCCTCACTTTATGATGATGAATTTAAAGCAAAGAGAGGTCAGACGCTTTTTTCAAGATCATAGAACTAGTAAATGGTAGAGCTGGGATTTGAACCCAAGCTGTCTGACTCCAGAGTATACGTTTTAACCTGTATCACTTACTTGTCTGACCTAGGCATACTCTGGGGAGACTGGAAGGGAAATATGGACTCTTTGCCTATAGATTATATCTCTTTTAACTTGATGGGGAAAGGGAGGATTTCCAAGGAGATCTGAATTTATAGAGCAGTCTTAGAATGTTTCCATCTTCTGGGATCTCTACATCTTCTCCCTCAAACACGCAAAAGAGCAAAATTCCCAAACAAACTCTAGAGACAGTCTACAGGTTTAAAGGAGCTTTCCTAATTAGGACCCACTTTTAGGACAGCTCTTAACAATATAGGTATAGGAGGTGGCCTTAGGGTTGACAGCCAGAAGAAGACCCATAGCTCTGCGGAACAACCTGTTGAAGGATGTCCGTTGCTTTTAGCAGCAATGAAAGCGAGAAAAATGTCAGTCTGAAGGTGCGTACCATGTTGCCTAAGGCGTGGGATTAAATTTGTAATATCATGAGCGTTTGGGGACTGTCACATAATGACTCCATTTGCTTCTGTGTGCGAATTCATCCAGGAAGGACCTTTGAAATTTCTGTTAGGAGAAAATACATCGTTCCCCCTAGTTCTCTTTCCTCCCTTCCTCCCTTACCCCTTTCCCTTCCCACCACCACCACCACCATGCATTTTTAAAGCCCTTTAAAGTTTTTCAAAGTGCTTTCATATACATACTTCGTTCTTTATGTCAGGTCAGGGCAAAATTTTATTGCATTTGGCCAAAGGCCATTTTGAAATTTTGAGAGAAAAAAAGAGAAGTGATGTGATCTTTGAAATAAAAGGATTAAAACAGAGCAAAGTTAAAAAGGATTTATGAATAAAAAAGAGTTTATATATATGTATATATATAAAATAAATTTTAGTTGAACTAGAAAAAGACTGACTGACCAAATACTTCACATGTTTTTTAAAACAGTTGGGGTTTAGACCAAAACAACTGGAAGATATAAATAAATTATTTAAAAATAGCATTTATCAGTCTTTGATTTTAAAATGCTAATACATGATCATTGCAGAAAAATTGAAGGATATGAAAAGTGAAAATTCAAAAATGTGAACATCCATAATCTCACTATGCACAAAAAAACATGATTGTTTAAAGTTACAATCCTTTAAATGTATGCTATACACACACACACACACACACACACACACAATGGAGTTGTACATTTCTTCATGCTACATTCAGATACACAGAAAATAAATGCTTCCTTGTAATTTCTAGAAACTCTGACCTGGCTCATACACTACCACTTCACTAAATGGTGAAAACAACTTACTGTCCTTTAGCAATATTTTAGCCTCTTCTGGTTTGTAAGTCTCCTTTTACTTTAACATTTAGTCTGTTCAAAGGTATGATGGTTTATAAAGCCATCTTTCAAAGACTTAGTTTCTGTAGGAAAATGCTCAGTCTTTCAGATTACTACTCCAGCCCCACTTTTTTTTTCCCCAAAACAATGCCTGGAGTCTGAGAGATAAGGCCGTGGCTAACACGGACAGACTTAGAGTAGATCACAACAAGACTGAAAAATTCCATACTCTGTGATGACTAATACCAAACAAGCTCCCTTCCTCCCGACTTACGTGGCCTGCTCCAGAGCATGGTTTGTTGAATGAAGATGGCAGACTTGGGGGTCACATTTGTGCAGGCACAACCTGCCCAGCCATAACCCACATCCCTTGCTTGCTCTGTCTCCATGGGATGCTTGGGTCTGTGTCCATCTTTGGCTCTGGGGGTCTCCAAAACAAGAGCTTCCCTCTGCCAGGTGCTAGCTGCTGCACAGGCATCAACAGTGGGTTTGCTCTGGGACTGGCTTGCCCATTGCTCAGTCAGTGCTCTCAGATAATCCCCGGATGCCTCTGATGCATCTCAGTCTGTGCAGATATGATTTGTGTCTCTGCTACAAAGTAGCAGATAGTCCTTCCTAGAAAGCCCTCCCAGAGTGTCTGCGGAGGAGACACCTTGCTGTTTACCACCTTGCCCATGCCAGGCCCACTAACTCAGCTCCTCCTGAGTCCTCTCTTTGAGGGGCATAAAGAAATTTCTGTATCTTGTCCATGCCACATGGCAAGTGAGATCAGTTTACAGAAAACAAATTCCGCACCTTCCTCTGACTAGCTAAGTGGCATCACTGGGTTCCTTTTATGTGGCATCACCCATTACATATCTAAATGGTACCATTTCAACATCTGCCTACATTAGAACTCTTAAATTGGTGGAGGGTCAAAGGAACAATGGCAGAGGTTATAAGAAACTTTTCTAAAATTTATAGCATGTATTTTGTGTCTTGTCCCAAGTTCACACATTTTCCTCTTGAGGAACTTAAGCCTCTGTGGCTGTACCTCTCGAGTCCAGACAAACTTTCAAGAGAATCTTCTGATTCAGTGATTTTGGCTTTTGCTAAGTTTAGATTTGTTATCTAGAACATCTTTTGGTAAAAATCAACAGCACGATATACAGAACCAATTTTAGCGATGACTTATATAAGTTGATTGAAAGTTTGCATTGCCACCCAAATTCTCATTTATTTTTAAAATAATTAGTTCTTTTTTTATTATTATTACAGAGGAGATTGAATAATAGCCTTTTGAAATCTATGCAAAGTGAAACAGCAGAATCTTCAACATTGGGAAGATAAGAAGTTTTCCTCCAGTTAATTAAAGGAATAAGAATTATGGAACTTTATAAACATTTAATTATGTCATTAAGGTAAGAGTTGGCTAGCAAGGTTGGGACTGGAGGTGGGGGAGAGACTGCCATGGGCCACTCCATAGATTGACTTTGATCTTTCAGGGTTCTGCCAATGCTCACACTGTGACTCTGCATTTTTGGAAGATTGCAACTGGATTGACCCATTTCTTATAAAGATATTTAACAGTTCAGATAAAATGACATCAATACATATTTTTCTAATGGAATTTTAATTTTTTCTTGTTAGAAGTGCTAAACATGAACAGGTTGCCTCTGAATGTGAAAAGCCAAAAAAGAAAGTTTTCCCGGTATGGTTGGCAGCATTCTTAGGCATGCCTCTGAACATTGCAGAATGTCTATTAGCCTCTCTCTATCTTAGTTTCTCATATGTCAAGTGGAAAAAAATAGTAACACCTTTGCAATACTAATCGTAGCTGCAATTTATAGACTTATTTATTTAGTCCTGTGTACCAAGGCCTTTACTTTCTTTCACTTAATTCCCACAACAAACTTATGAGGTAGGTTTTATTATACCTGTTTTACTAGTGATACAAACTGAGCCTCAGAGATATTAACTAACCTGTCCTAGGTCATACAACTGAGTGGGATCCTAATCCAGGCATTTATGGCTAAAAGACCATCCCCTTATCTGCTCTGGTCAGTTACCTGTCTTTCCTACCCTACCAAATTTGTTAGAAAGATCAAATACAACCATGTATGTAACAATATAAGCCATTTTTGACTAGGCAAATTCTTTTCAAGGTATTTTTCCCCTCCCTATTTATTTTCAGTAACATTTTGGTTTTTTGCACTATTGATAAGAAAACATAAAGGAAGACAATAGAAAATATTAATTATGAAATGTGCTGATGATTAAATTCTTTTAATTAAGAAGAGAATATAATCATGGCATCTATCTATTTGCACCTTTCTTTGATTTGCCTTTGGTTTCTCTCAGAAGAATCATAAAATTATTTATAGTTTGTTTATTAGAATTTGTGGTCGGGAGGGAATTATCTATGATTTTTTATGATTTATATCTCAGCTAATAAAGAAATGTGGCCCAGATACTGTTAATGTGTCCCTTGAAAGAAAAGTTGTCTGGAAGATTATATACTCTCCTACTAAAATTGTCCTCTTCATATAAGACATATACATATATGAGAAATAAGTTCTTTTTAAGGAATATTAGAATAAGATTTATTGTTAGAAAACTGCATCTGCATAGCCCTTCTGGATAGTGGTAGGAGCAATTGGAGTGGAATAATAAGGAGAGAAGGATGAATTTAACCAAACAAGCAAAAGATATCTGCAAAGAAAACTATAAAAATTGAGAAAAAAATTAAAGAGAATACATCAAAAAAACGGAAAGACATCCCATATTCATAGGTTAGAATTAATATTGTTAAAATGAGCATACTACCAAAAGCAATCTACAGATTCAGTGCAATCCCTATCAAAATACCAATGGCATTCTTCACAGGAATAGGAAAAAACAATCTTAAAGTTCATATGTAACCACAAAAGTTCTCGAACAGCCAAAGCAATCCTGAAGCAAAAAGAACAAGCCTGGAGGCATCATACTACCTGATTTCAAAATATATTACAAAGCCATAAAAATCAAAATCTCATGGAACTGGCATAAACGCAGACACATAAATCAATGGAACAGAATAGGGAACTCAGAAAAAAAGATACATGCATTTATAGCCAACCTATTTTCAATAATGGTACCAAGAACATACACTGGGGAATGGACAGTCTTTGATGAATGGTGCTGAAAAAACTGGATAACCATATGCAGAAGAATGAAACTAGTCCCTTATTTATCACCATATCCAAAAATCAATTCAAAATGGATTAAAGACTTAAATGTAAGACCTGAAGCTATGAAAATACTGGAAGAAAACATTGGGGAATCTGGGCAAAGATGTTTTTGGGTAAGATCTCAAAAGCACAGGCCACAAAAGCAAAGATAAATGGAATTACATCAAGCTAAAAGCCTTCTGCCCAGCAAAAGAAACTATTAACAAAGTGAAGAGACAACTTACAGAATGGGAGAAAATATTTGCAAACTATCCATCCAACAAGGAATTACTAACCAGAATATATAAGGAATTCAAACAACTCAATAGCAAATAAACCAAATAATCCAGTTAAAAATGGCAAAAGATCTGGAATAGATCTTTTTCAAAAGAAGATGTGCAAATGTCCAACAGGTATATGACAAAATGTTCAACATCACTAAGCATCAGGGAAATACAAATCAAAACCACACTGATATATAATCTCATACAAATTAAAATAGCTATTATCAAAAAGACAGAAAATAGCATATGCCAAAGCAGTCCTAAGCAAAAAGAACAAATCTGGAGGCATCATATTATCAGACTGGGAACTATACTGTGAGGCTATAGTAAACAAAACAGCATAGTATTGGTATAAAAATAGAGACATACCAATGGAACAGAATAGAGAACCCAGGTATAAAACTATCCACCTATAGCCAACTGATATATGAAGAAGCAGACAACAACTCATGCTGGAGAAATGAAGCTCCATTAAATAAATGGTGCTGGAAAAAATGAATAGCTACATGCAGAAGAATGAAACAGGACCCCTATCTCCCATGATTCACAAAAATTAATTCAAGATAGATAAAAGGCTTAAATATAAGGAAAGAAAACATAAGAATTCTAGAGGAAAATGTAGGAAAAAACTCTTCTTGATATCAGTCTAGGCAAAGAATTTATGACTAAGACCCCAATGGCAATCATAGCAACAACAAAAATAAATAAATGTAATTTGATTAAACTAAAAAGCTTTTGCACAGTTAAGGCAATAATCAACAAAGCAAATAGATAAGATACAGCATGGGAGAAAATATTTGTAAGCTATACATCTGATAAAAGGCTAATATCTGGAATCTACAAAGAACTCAATCAAATCAGCAAGAAAAAAACCAAACAACCCCATTAAAAAGTGGGCAAAACATATGAATAGAAGCTTTTTAATACAAGATACATGAATGGCTGGCAAACATAAGAAAAAATGCTCAATATCACCAATCATTAGGGAAATGCAAATTAAAATCACAATGAGATATCAACTTACCCCTGTTAGAATGACTTTCATTAAAATTCATTTTAATGAAACAGATTTAGAAACAACAGATTTTGGCATGGATGCAGAGAAAATGGAATGCTTATACACTGTTGGTGGGACTGCAAATCAGTACAACCTCTATGGAAAATAGTATGGAAATTCCTCAAAGAACTAAAAGTAGACCCACCATTCAATCCAGCAGTCCCCTACGGGGTATCATGAATTGAGTGGATTAACAAAATGCAGTGTATGTATATCATGGTGTACTACTCAGCTGAAAAAGGATAAATGAATGCCTTTTGCAACAATTTGGATGGAACTGGAGACCATTATCCTAAGGGAGGTATCACAAGAATGGAAAAACAAACACCACATGTACCCACTATTAAATTGAACTAACCAATGAGGACATGTGTGCACAGAGGAATGTAAAACTTCATGGAAATCAAGTAGGAGAGAGAGGAAAGAGGGGAGGGGCAAAAACCTACCTAATGGGTACAATGAACACTATCTGGGTAATGCACACACTTATAGCTATGATTCAAGCATTACAAAAGCGATCCATGTAACAAAAAACATTTGTACCCCCTTAATATTTTGAAATAAAAATATAATAGTAAAAAAAAAAGAGAAAACATACACTGATAAGGATATGGAGAAGAGAGAATACTTGTTCTCTGTTGGTGGGAATGTAAATTCATACAGTCCCTATGGAACACATTCTGGAGATTTCTCAAAAACCTAAAAATGGAACTACTATATGATCCAGCAATCCCCTTTCTGGGTATATATTCAAAAGAAAGGAAATCAATATATCAAAGAGATATCTACACTTCCATGTTTATTGCAGAACTTTCACAATATCAAGATATGGAATCAACCTAAGTGTCCATCAACAGTGAATGGGTAAAGAAAATGTGGTATATACACACAATGGAATACTATTCAGCCATAAGAAAGAATGAAATGAATACTATTCAGCCATGAGAAAGAATGAAATCCTATCATTTGCAGCAACATAGATGGAATGGAGTACATTATGTTCAGTGAAATAAGCCAGGCAGAAAAAGACAAATATTGCATGTTCTCACTCACACTTGGGAGCTAAAAAAATTGACCTCATGGAGGTAGAGGGTAGAAAATGGATGACGGTTACCAGAGGCAGGGAAGGGGAGGAGAAAGGGCAGGATGAAGAGAGTTTTATTAATGAGTACAAAACTATAGTTAGAAAGAATAAGTTCTAGTGTTCCATAGCACAGTAGGGCAACTGCAGATAACATAATTTATTGTATATTTCAAAATGGCAAGAAGAGCAGCTTTGGACTGTTCCTAATACAAAGAAATGACAATTGTTTGAGGTGATAGATGTTGCGATTACCCTGTTTCAATCGTTACACATTGTATGCATGTGACAAAATATCACATGTACCCCATAAATATGTCCAACTTTATGTGTCCATAAAAAAAGAGAGAAGGTAAAATAAATATCATTAAAAGACTAACATTATATATTATTGGCATAATTCAGTTTTGACATATATGGAAGATTAAAAAATAGAAAGCAGACATAAACACTTTTCGAGATTTACATTTACTTTACAAATTTAATTAGCCAAACATTTTTCAACTCTCTTTAAAATTGCCCTCTACTAAGTCAGAAGACTTTTAAATTGATCACATAAACTCTTGAACTCTTGGCCTCCAGGTGCCTTATCTTAGCTCATCCATCAAGCCACAAGAATTTTCTTTTTAATTTCTATAAAGTGCTCCAGGCTCTGATGATCCTTTATCCTTTCACACCCTCACTATGTCAGACCAAATTCCATCCTATTTTCTTTGTTACTATATAATTTGGTCTGTCTTGTTTTTATTTTCCAGACTCTCTTCACTTGCTTTTGCTTTTTAATCTCTCTTTACTGACTTCAAGTGCCTTTCAAAAAAAAAAAAAACAGACACTTACCTTCAACAAGTGGACAAGTGGACAAGCTGCTTCAATCAGTAGATTCTGCTTTTCTCTCCTTCACAGAATAATTGCTGTTTAGCGGTTCCTTGCCATTTCATCACTTTTCTTGAGACTGTGATAAGGTATGTGTACCGTACTCCAGGAAGGAGTCTTTAGGGGCTCTGCAAGCTCTTCTTTTCCCTTTTTCATTAGTACTAGAGTGTATATATGGTCATTAGTAGAGTGTATATATGGTCAGCCACATAATTTTCTTTCAGGAATACACTGATTAAGGCATTTATTATCTTATGATAGGGCCTCCCTTCCTATAAGCATTGACACAAACATGCTCAGGGTAATTTCTCTCACCTCATTATCCCCCTTCTTTGCCTCCTACTTCTCTTTCAAACTCCATTTTTCTTGTTCCCTAAGTATTATTAGGTACTCTAGTTTTATGTTCTCATGAGGAATTTTTAATTGTAGCACTTACTTTAAAGCAATACAATCAGATTGTTTATCTTTCCCTCTCCAATAGACACCTCGGTAGAAGAACAATGTCTTCCTCAAGTGTGATAGTCCGAGGATTTAGCATACTATGCAGTACATAATAGGGGCTGGGTGATAGTGGATGAAGAATAAACTGTTCAATAGAATTACTGCTGTAAATTAAGGGTGGGATATTTGATTAAAGGAAAAAATTGCTACAGAAGAATAGGAAACTAAAATGGGTTGATTTAGAGAATACAAAAGCTAAAAAAATGAGTTAAGAGTATCTGTAGAGTTCCTGCCTTTTCATCTGCGGAGCGAGTTCCCCATGTTCTCCAAGGTTGACTCCAAAGGCACAACCAAGCTCCTCCCAAGTCAGAGTTTTTGGCAGAGCAAAGGATCAGGCACAGGCCTGTGTTATTTGCTGATATCATTTTAATATCTTCTAGTACTAAAGGCCAACTAGGGTGTAAAAGGGTATAAAAGCTTCTATGAGCTCTGAAAGTTAATTTATTTCAACACACATGTATTGACAGCCCACTCTGTGCTGGAGCTACAGACACAGAGATGCCTGGGACACTGTCTCAATAGTAATGCTCTTTCCTCAATTCAATTAACTATGCCAGTCACTTCAGTTGGTCTCTATCCCAGACATCCGTAACATCGCTCTAGGAGATCTCTAATACTTTCTTGTGAAGAATTCCAAATGGCTTCTTTTCCTATAGATATGTCATTCTTCTTTACCCACTGTGAATTTAACCTTAATTTTTCAGTAACTAATATACCCAAATAAAGTTCTAATAGATAGTTAAGGTTAAATTGGTAGTTTCTTACTATAAATTATTTTTCATTTATTCACTTGAAAATATTTATTATGCAATGTCTATCCATCTAGAATGTTTCTGTCCACTATAATACATAGATGAACAAGATACAAAAATATTCCTGTTTTCATAGAGCTTAGCCCTAATATTCCCATGAGGCATCAGACAATAAGCAAATATAAACTATATCAGTCAGCATTTATTCTACAATAGTGCTATGAAACAAACAATTCTAAAATCTCTGAATTACAATATCAAACATTCCTTTGTCTCAGTAACAGTTCTGTGGGTCAGCTGGAAGGTGACTGATGTTAGCAAGGTTCAGTTTATCTTGGTTCTAAACTGTCAGTTGGGATCAGATCTGCTCCTCTTGTCTCTTATGTCTCTCTGGGCCGGCAGCTATCTGGGGCATGCACTTCTCATGGAGAACAACAGAAGTGCAAGAGGATAAGCCAGATCATGCCAGCAAGTCTAAATCTCTGCTTCTGTCTCCTTTACTAACATTTCATTAACCAAAACAATTCACATGCCAAGCCCAACATAAATGGATCAAGGAAGTATTTTTCACTCATTGTGGGAAGAACTGCAAGTTTCATAGGGAAAAGTGTGAATGTATAGTTTTATAATAGGAAGGGAATGCAGATTAAAAATAATAACTTACTCTGTTTACCACAGTCTGCACTCTTCAGAATTGCTCATGTTCCTTCTGCATCTGGTATATACTCACTGCCATCCTAAGAAATCCACAAAATCTCACCTAATTTATCAGGTTCAAAGTCCAGGATCTCATGGTCCATGTCAGGTCTAGATGGAGCTGCTCTTGATCTGGACATCTATAAACTGAAAGGATATGTTATCTGCCCCCACACATTTACTATACAATGTTGGAATATGGACAGGATAAACAAATTAAACAGTTGCATGAAACAAGGAGAAAACTGGAAGAAACGTAGAAGTCAACTGATCTATAGCAATCTTGAAATTCTGCTAGGCAAATTTTTCCAGATTCCTCTACAAAGAGATTGGCATGTACTTCGATTAGGCCCTGGCTCTGCACCTGGGAGTTTATCACCACTCTACTGTTGTACATGGGTTTTTGCTCATCTCAGAACTCCTTCCTTTTTCATTTTTGGCTTTTCTGAGGAGTACTAGAGAATATACTCTCTTGACAGGTGAACAGATTTCTCAGCCTGCTTCCTGCCTGTAAAATTTTGGGGGCTCCAGAGAGCTTTAAATATCTCAAATAGACATAGTCTTTTTAAATCCAAGCTGGTAGCAATTTTGCCAATATGGCTCTCTGAAAAACTTTGTGGGTTTTCTGTTTGATTCCAGTCAACTACATGTGCCAAATGCCTCACCATAATTCTTTTAGAAGTATGCTCCTTTCTAGATAGTATAGGTACTTTGCATGTATTAGGCATCTGTGAGATGCACCCTCAGTCTCCTTAATCTTTTCAGAGATCTTACCAATGGGTGTGATGACCACTTTCTTGATTTTAGCTTTACTTTATGCCAATGTTCTAATAGAAATGTTGTCTATAAAGAGAAATGGTTTAATTTTTAAAACTTTCAATTTCCAGAATTCTTGGGTTCTCTCAATTACTCTCAATCCTGTTTGTAAACCAGTGGATTCTTTTCCAAGCTTATCTCTTTCATGGAGTAACTTATCAAATGCAGATAATAGCAGTCAACTTATACTATGAATATCTGTCCCCCAAACTTCCCAACCCAATGCCATGAGTACATTTTGCATAATTATTTCCTTCTAGATTATTATAGCAACAGTTTTATCAAATGTTTTGGTGCTATATAAGATGGGTTTTCATTTTTCCCGGTTCCTATTTCAGTGTTTTTATACTTTCTTCTCTATTTCCCATGGGATCCCAAACCAATGACACATGTTTTAACATTTTTTTTACAGGAGAAGCCCATTTCTTATACAGTTTTTATGTTAACTAGCAATTGCCACAATAATGCTATATGACAAACCTCATACCCAAACCCAAAACTCAGTAACTTAAACAAGTATTTATCTTCTTGCTAATGGTCTCATGGGTTGGCTGAAACATCACTACTTCAGGTCACGGGAGGACTTGGCTATGGGCTTTTAATTAGGTTCGGTTTTGTCCTAAGAGTCTCTTTATTCTTCTTCAAAAAGTTACTACCTAGGTATAGTTTTCTACTAGGGCATGGTAAGAGCACCAGGACCCAAGCAAGACACACAACATATTTAAAATCTCTGTTGTCATCACAGCTGCCAACATTTAATTAACCAATGCAAGTCACAGGGCTAAGCCTAACATCCACAGGGCAGGGACTATTTTCTACCCACAGTTACATGTTACATGGCATGTATATTAAATAGTAAAGAGGTAGTCAAGAATTAAAGAACAGTTCAGGCTAGCATAAACACAAACAGTAAAACATCAGTATAAATTCTGTGATTAAAATAAAACAGGTTTACAAAATGCCTGAAAAGCCATTAAGAAAAGTTTCTTTGAGAGAACATTTTAACTGAGGCTGAATGTATTCCAGGCAGAGGAAACAGACAGTGCAAAGACTCAGATGCAGGGATAAGCTCAAGGTGATGGAGGACCTAAAGTAAGACCCGGGAGGATAGTAGGAGATGAAATCAATGAAGTAGGTAGAGGCCAGATTATTTAGCCCTCTTATTATCATTGTTATTTGCAAGATCATATAACTGGGCATTTCAGAGGATTATTTTCCAAATGCTGGAAAAAATACTTTTTGTGAGTCCTATTGGTTGTCATGATAACCCATGAATAGGGTAGCAGAATTCAACAAATCTGGGAAGTTTTATATGGATTGAATTGTATAATCCACTCTAAATAATTTACCTTTTCAATAGCTTTTATTGAAGTGTTGACCTGCTAAGTTGTTTCAATGGGAACACCTGAGAGTACTAAGATTCTTGACTAGAGAGTTACCAGCTGAAGTGATAAAATGGTGGCCTCTGAAACTACTTGGCTTCTTAACAGTTCTAGGTATTTCTTCCCACCTCCACCTCTGGGCTTTTAGAGCTAAATGGAAATATAAAGGAGTTGGAGCACTCTTTCCCCCTATTAATCTCATTCTTGGGAGAATTGTCTTATTCTTTACTCCCCTGAAGGTTTTCTAGATATATGATAGTAACAGCTCTGATCGGTGGTGGTGTCATTTCCTAGTGAAGTTCGTGTACTGGTTCTTTGGACAGGGGGTCAACCCTGGGTATGAAACCCACAGGTAACCCTATGCCCTCAGGAACTTCATGGTTAATAGGAGATGCAGAATAAATTTAAACGAGACACATTCATGACCATAAATAGTGTGGTCACATGCAAAGCCAGTTGTAAGTATCTCAAAATTTCACCAAATCAGACACACAAAGATGCTATAGCATGAGGTCTTGAGTACTTTCTAGAAATGACCTTTGATCTTTGCCCAATGTGAAAAATTTTGTTTAAAATTGGCATTTAATTAACCAGATTTTCGTTTGTCCTCATCTTTCCACAGATTTAAGGAAAAGAGAACTATTCAGCTTTCAAACACATGAAAAAAGCACATTGAAACCAGCAACATGGAGAAGCTGCTGCTCTCCCCGGGTCACAGCGACACCTTTACAGGTGTGCCCTTGAGTTCTATTAAGAATCACCAGTTAAATAGGTGAAATACACAGCTGTAAATTTATACTGCAGCATCTTTTAGCAGGAAAGAGGCTGTGTCTAGATAAATCAAGATATCCTTGCTGGTAGAGATCAGACACAATAATGCAGTTTTTCAGGAAAAATAAACGTGATGGTGTTTATTTCACACACATTTGTTTGTCAGAGCACTTCAAAGTGGTGGGCAGAGATCAGTTAAGCATTGCCACCTGTCCCATAGGTTGTGCTTCTCCTTTTCAGGTGGGACTCAGAGGTCATTAGCACTGGGGTGGTTCATCCTCTGTTCAGCTTCTGTGCCACGACGTAGGCCAGGAATCCTGCCAGGAGGAGGACTTGGGTCCTGGCTCCTAACCACCCCTGTTGGACTCCAGCTGCCAGCACCGCCCAAAGAAGAGAGCATGCCGCCCGGCCTTAAGAAAGCTTGCAGCTCCTGAGAGTGGCAGGTTAAAAACCTATAGGATGGTTCAATCAAAGGCATTCCCTTGCTCCGTCCTGTGCCGCTATTGTACGTTGGAACACATGCTGCTAGGAGACAAAGAGGACATGCGCTTATTTTCAAGCGTAGGACTTTGGAACCACTTGGGAAGAATATTCTTGATTGAGAACCAAAACATTCCATGATGCTTAACAAACCTGCAAATTGAAAAATCAGCATCGGCCTGTGCAGCCAGGAGGCAGGAGAAGGACCTATACCCTGGGAAAAAAAAAATCAAAATATTCCTTAAATGATATTTGTGTGCATTTACAAAATTATGGCTTTCTGAATCAAAGGCTCAAGCTGTTTTCATCCAAGAACATATGTTGTGCCGTTAGACAATATCTCAGCCTGCCGCCGCCCATGACAGACCCTGCCGCATCGCATAATGGACAGTCCCTCGAAAAAGGCACCGCAGCTCAGTCAGTGCCCCTGTAATAATATTTTAAAATAAATGATATGCATCATTAAATCACTGAGGATGACTAACTCAATTTTAGAAAACCCACAACTCCAGCAATCATAGTTACAGCTCTGATTTGAATATTTTCACTTTCACCTGAGCAGCCAGCGGGAGCCAGTCAGGCAGATTGGGCATCCAGGCAGAGAGGAAGGCTGTGTCTCCCAGGAGCAGGAGGGAACCTGTGATTATGTAGTTACAGTAACGTCGGCTCATGCCTCCCGTCCGCCTGGGCTTTTTAGGCTTTTCCTTCCTCCCTTCTTGCCTTCTTATTTACATATCACAGGCATCCTCTTTGTAAAGTTATTTTAAATAATTTATTAGATTGATCTTTTTAAAATTCTACCATGGCTAAATGTCATAAGGAAAAAAAAATAAGTCTTCTAAACTTATTTAAAGGTTTCTACTGGAGTAGACCGGTTACCTGCTTCACTGCTGATATTCTAAAAATACCTCCGTGTCCGTACTATTATCCATTCTTCACGTCCAATTGCTCTGTTATGGTAATAGTCAGAAGCACACCATGCAGTAATTACTTACAGCTGACTGAAGAAAAGAATATTCAACTCCCCCACTGTTCCACTAGAAGGTCTTTATGCACTATTAACTCATTCCTGTTTATTAATACTCTACTGGTAATTCAGACTGCTGCCTCTTAGGTTTGTAATAGGAGGACTATTAAACAGCAATTACTGACCATATGGGTTGGCGAATATTTGTTGTTTTTTTGGTGGGCTTTTTCCCCCTCCTTCCAACTTGTTTTTTAAGAAGCCATATTACAACATGGTAAAAGTATCATCACATCTGCATGAGATTAGCAAGCTTGGCAGTATTTCTCCCTTAGAAAAATGTGGATTTATTCCCAGATTATCACGGCTAGTTTAGGAAAAAGAGATCATGGGAGAAACAGGAAAGTGCGGAAGATTGTTCTCATGTGGGAAGACCCCTATTTTGGAAGATATTTCAGATCTTGTATTCCCTAAATCACTCAGTAGGCTGTTTTCTCTTACTGACTTTGAAGGAGCGCTGACCCACCCTCAAGCACCCTCAGCTTCTGAAAAGCAAGCATATCTACTGAGGAATCCAAATTTAATACCACTTTCCCTACCACATTTAATACCAGTTCCCTGAGCATTTGGAAGTGGTCACTTTAAAATTTAAGAATTAGTAAATTCATCTCCCAAAGAGCAGGTATGTGAACCCTAGGAGATGACACAGGGCTCCTCCTGGGAGAGGGATGGCATGAGTAATGGGTTCAAGTGAGGCAAGCAGGTGGTAAACGATGATTATGGTAATAATAATGTGTGTCTCTTTTGCAGGTAGTGAGCACTAAGCACGTTGCAGGCATTAAACATATTGAAATGGAGTAGTGTCTTTGAGAAAAGTAGGAGCCCAGGAGCTAATTTTCATTGGAAAATGATAGCTGGAGATCTAGACCAGGTAAGTCACTTGACCAGCAACCTCCACCCGGGTGGTGGCAGAGGCTGAGTGTCTAGGCTCTGTGATACAGTAGGGTTTTGCCCCAAAGCAGCTAATCTCCTCAGCGCTCCCTGGGCTTGTCTTCTGTGTTCTCCCCTTCCCCATAAGGGGTCATTCTCTCTTTGTGTCCCAATCTTTCTAGCCCTTCAATAAACAGGTCAACTCCTCCCACAAACAACACACACACACACACACACACACACACATACACACACACACACACACACATGTCAACTTGCTCTGATCTTGCGCTTTCCAGACTGCCAAGCAAATTTAGTGTCAGTACCATGCCTTTGGCAGGTGGCTGTGGCTAATTTAGCACTCTTCCTTTGTTACCTGCTGGTGTTGTGTGTCGAAGATTTTTTTCTCCCAGATACACTTTAAATCCTTGAAGACAGAGGCCATATCTCTTAAACTTTTCTTCTGTTTATCCCTGTACCTAGCTCCGTAAGGGTCACTCAGCTAGTGCTAAATAGAGGTTGGAAGAATTCAATGGAAATATATGTAGAGGGGAGCAGGGGAAGTCCCTAAATATTTTTACTCTATGGAGCTGTAGGAGCTGGAGTTTCTGGGTGAAATATGGAAAAACAATAACAATGACAACAAAAACAAACAATGACCACAATAAAAACAAAATGACAAATCTCAGCACCAAAGTCTAGCAGTACAAAGCTAATGGATAGCCTATATTTGATGTTCATCAATGAATATCTGTTGAATGAAATTAAACCTGTTGAATCAGACCTTCATAAATCCCAGAAATTTTTCACAGAGGGTCTAAGCCATAGGGAAAACTCCAGGGAATTTATTTCATCCATGCCTTTCTGACTGGATCTAGAATCCTGGGTTGCTAGCAGGCCTTCAGAGAAGAGTTCAGGGGTGAAGGGTGGAGACTCCTCTAAGAATCTCTGTTGTGGGCACCTTCAGCAATGCAGTCTGATCCCCATAACACAGCCTGATCCAGGCAGTATTGGAGCTACCTGATGTGATTTGAAAGGTGCTGCAAGGGCCACCCTCCCCCCAGGTATCTCACAGACTGCCAGAGCTAGGCACCTGAAGATTAGCTGCTCCCGTGGATTTCAAACATTTTATTTTTATTGCTATTGTTTTTACAGTAGCATTATTTTTTCCCAGTTAAGCATTATGCAGAATCCCAGTGTATACAGCAGATTAAAACAGAACAGCTCCAGTTGAAGGGGATTTGGAAGGCATGGATGCCTAACCTGGTAACTCAGCTGACAAAGCCAAGAGACACCTCTGGGAGACCTCAGTGTTCCTGGGAACACTACATAAAATGTATTTCTCTAGTCCAACCTCATTTGGATACAAATGTGTATACTGAATGCATAATCTCAAATCCACATAGCTAACAGTAGAATGGTCCCTGGAATCCAATCATTCCCCCCTCAACTTTATTGAGGTATAATTAACAAATAAAAATTGTATATACTTAAGATATTCAACGTGATGTTTTGATATACATAGTGAAATGATCACTACAATCATGCTAATTAACATATCCACTGCCCCACATAGTTCTTTTATTGTTTGTGGTGAAAATACATAAGATCTACTCTCTTAGCAAATTTCAAGTATGCAATACATTATTATCAACTATTGTCACCATGCTGTGCATTAGATCCCCAGAACCCATTCATCTTCTAACCAAAAGTTTGTACTCTTTGACCAACATCTCCCCATTTTCCTTGCCCTTTGACCCCTGGTAATCACCCTTCTACTCTCTGTTTTTATGAGTTTGACTTAAAAAAGTCCAAAAGGATTCTACAGATAGGTGAGATCATGTAGTATTTTCTTTCTGTGTCTGGTTCATTTTACTTATCATAATGTCCTCCAGTTTTGTCCATGCTGTGGCAAATGATGAGATTGCCTTCTTTTTAGAGACTGAGTAATATTTCATTTTATATATATATATATATATATACACACACACACACATATATATACATACACACATATATACAGGTATTTTCTTTATTCATTCATCTGTCAACAGAAACGAAACGGAAGTTCTTTCCATAATGGGCTGTTGTGAATAATAAATTTTTTGTTAATTAGCTATGTTTTTATCTCTATTGACTCCCTGTGCTAGTAGATTAAGTCATTGTCACCAAAAGGCCACTGTTTATAGGTAGGTATGTGGCATTGGAGAACCAGGCCGTTAACCCTCTTCTTAACACAGAGTTGAGATGAGTTTGAAGTCAGATGAGTCAATATGAATAGGACAGTGTTTTAGTCTTCTCAGGCTGCTATTCATATAACAAAATACCATTGACTGGATGGCTTAGGCGAGAGACATTTATTTCTCATAGTTCTGGTGGCTCATAAATCCAAGATCAAGGGGACAGTGGATTTAGTTCTTGGTAAGGGTCCTCTTCCTGGTGTGTGGACACAGTCTTCTCATTATGTTCTCACATGGCCTTTCCTCGCTGCATGTACTTGGGGCAGGGGAGATATCTTGGGCCTCTTATTTTTTTAATAAGGGTTTTAATACCATCATCAGGTTCCCACCTTCATAACCTAACCTAACCCTAATTACTTCTCAAAGGTTCCACCTCCAAATACCATCACATTGGAGATTAGGATTTTAACACATAAATTTTGGGGTGACACAAATATTCAATATATAGTATTCTACCTCTGCTCCCCCAAAGTTAATATCCTTCTTACATAGAAAATACATTAATTACATCTCAACAGCCCCAGCAATCTTAACATGTTTCAAACATCAATTTTACAGTGTAAAGTCCAGAGTTTTATCTCAATATCATCTAAATCAGATATAGATGAAAGTAGAGATACAATTCATCCTGTAGCAAAATTCCTCTCTAGCTATGACCCTGTGAAACCAGAAGTTAATTATTCTCAAAACACAATGATGGAACAGGCATAGGATAGATATTACCATTCCAAAAAGGAGAAATCTGAAGGAAGAAAGGAGCAATGGGTTCCAAGCAAGTCCAAAACTTAGCACAGCAAGTTTCATGAGCAATTAAGGCTCAATAATATTTCTCTTTAATATGATTTTGTATCTTCTGGGCCCACTGAGGCAGAGGTCCTGCCTTCCAGACTCATCCAGGTGGTGTGGTTCTTCCAGGCAGGGGTGAAGGGTCATGTTCTCCAGGATCTGGGTGGCCCCACCTCCACTGCTCCAAGAAGCCACCATCTGGCCTGTTGAAAAGGAGTTATTTGTTCTTCCTGCCTCTGAAAGCAAGAAGGCAGCTCTGATAATTTACCTTCAGGGTCATTCTTCTGTTGTCTTGAAGAATAGTATTGGCAGCCAAATAGTTCTATCGTCTAGTCCTGAAGGATTTAAGAAGTCTGGCAGCTTTCCCTCATTTAGTTTCCTCCCTGCCCCCTTCAGTTCAAATTAGCAGTGTTTCTGCTGGGGTGGCTGATTGGGTCCGTGGTTCTTACCCATATTAATCTACTTATCAAGTGGTTGCTTCACCACACCCTTAGTGTTCTCTGTAATATGGATGGGCTGAGACTTTTCCAAATCTTTAAGTTCTGGTTTCTTTTTGATTAACAACCCCTTCTTCAGTCTTTTTCTCTTCTTGCATTTTACTAAAAGCTGTTGGGGGGAAGCAAGCCACTCCTTCAACACTTTGCTTAGAAATATCTTCAGCTAAATAGAATTTCATTGCTTGCAAGTTCTATCTTCCACGAAACTTTAGAACACAAATGCAATTTAGCCAAGTTTTTTTAAAACAAGGATTACCTTTCCTCCAGTTTCCAATAACACGTTTCTCATTTCCACCTGAGACTTTACCAAAATGGCCTTTACTCTCCATATTTCTACCAACATTCTGTTCATGATTATTTATATATTCTCCCAGAAAATAGAAGCTCTCTTTAGAGCTCTCCTCTTTTCTTTCTGAGCCTTGTTAGAATCATCTCTAAAAGCCCTTTATAGGAACCTTAGCTTTTTCTAGTATGCACCTCAAAACTCTCCTAGTTTCTACCCATTACCCAGTCCCAAAGGCATTTCCACATTTTTAGGTATTTGTTTTAGCAGCATCCCACTTTCTTGGTACCAATTACTGTACCAGTCTTCTTGAGCTGCTATAAGAACCATAGATTGGGTGAGTTAAACAACAGACACTCACTTGTCACAGTTCTGGAGGCTGGAAAGCCCAAGATCAAGGTGTCAGTGCATTCAGTTCTTGGTGAGAGTTCTATTCCTGGTTTTCGGATGCCATGTTCTCCTTATGGTCTCACATGGCCTTTCCTTAGAACATTCACATGGGGGTGGGAGAGAATGAGAGAGAGAGACTTGAGAGAGAGGGAGGGAGGATATCATGTATATCTTCCTCTTTTCATAAAGGTATTAATTCTATCATGAAAACCCCACCCTCATGACCTGATCTAAACCTAATTGCTTCCCAAAGACCTTACTTCCAAATACCATCACACTGAGGATTAGGGCTTCAACACATGAATTTTGGGGGGTATACATGTTTAGTCAAAAGCAGATGGCATGAACAAAAGCCCTTAAATAGACAGGGATAGCTACTTGGTGATCTTAAATGACAAAGCAAATGTGGGGTGATTGTGGTTTCCACTTGGCTACTCCCGCATTTGCGTGGCTGTACTCACAGCACTGGTTTCAGTTCAACTTGGGTGTCCTGTGCTTGCCTAGTCCTGGATCATATGTTTACATCAATTCCAATCCTGCCAAGTTGAGAGGAATCAATCACCACTAGAACCTCCTTCTGGTGCCGGAAATTAAACTTGTTCTGTATATAGAACAATATAGATTATACTATGATATTTTGCAACATTTACAAAATTTTAGGTAGAAATCATCATATTACAGACTGTCCTTTTATTTTTTCACTAATAGAGGCAGCAGACTATAGCAAAGACTAGGGACAGGACTCAAGGTATCTGTATTCTAGACCACACCTTTCAGCCAATTAGCTCTGTCTCTTGGGTGCATATTATTTAACCTTTCTGTACCCCCATGGTCTTATCTGTAAAATAAGACCCTTTAGCCCAGAGTTACTTCTGAAATATATTTGGCTTTACTGGGCCATCAAAAATTTTAATGCTCTCTCTATAGTAACCCTAAGTTAAATTTTATTAAAACAAAACAAATGATTATAGTCATATTATACATAAAATGCACATATACGCCAAGAAATATAAATTAGGCAGCATGACAAAAACATTTATTTCTGCTATCAGTGAAAACTCAAGATAATTCAGTAAAGATGGTATTAAGCCTTGTAAATATCGTCCAACTGTGACTTGGAATTGTGGAACTTTCCTCATGACTGAGAACATCTGGGCAGTCTGCAGGCTTGATTTCGGAGATTCACTTATTCAATACCTACTTGCTTTGTTTCTTCCATATTTCATTATTCAATTGATAAACATATATTGAATGATACCATTGCTTCATTCAGTAAAGATATTATCCAATGCATCTTTAAGTAGGAACCTGCTACATGCATAATACTGTTTTCATTGTTAATAATAATATCAATAAAATGACAACTCCCTGATTGTAAACAGCTATTAATATCACTGGGGAGGGAAAATGGATATGTTAAAAAGATAAGTACCTTTATATGACAATGCATGATTGAGGTCCAAAAGAGGGGTAAAGGCTATAAGATTTGGAAGTAGGGGGTAGGGAGTGAGTGTGTGGGCTGGAATGAACAGGAAGGGTTTAGGAATGTCTTGGCTGTTCCTTGACACGTGATAATATTAGCACAGGTGGAGAGGATGAGAGAGATCACTTTAGGTAGGGAAACAGTGTGTGCAAAAGCAGTGAATTGGTTAGGATTAAAAGATGTATGAATTTAGTAAAGATTCGGGTCCGTCTTATATGAGAGAACAGTGGGGCAGTGATGGTGTAGACTGTTCCATTTTGGAGAGGTATTCAAAATCAAGTGAGGAATTTTGGCCTTTCTTTTCTCTTTCTTTTTTTAAAGATGCTTTGCTCAATGGAAATGTTTTTATTAGAGAAGTCACAGGGAAGTCCTAGATAACACAGAAAGAAAAAAGGAAACTGCAGAAAAGCCCCTAGGGGAGCAGGTGAAAATGAGACTGGTTATAAAATACCAGAAAACACAACTGGGGTGGCAGAGTGAGGAAGACCCATGATGAAGGCAGAGACCAGAAGGAGCCTTAATTTCAAGTTTCAGTTTCTCTTGCTCGGGATACTGTGGGTTAGAAGGCAGCACAGGGTGCAAAAGTCTGGAGGAGGGTGTTGGGGAAAGAGAAGAATAAAAGGAAGAAGTGGGGAGACGACAGATGGAGACAGAGAAGCAGCAGGAGCAAGGATTGGAGGAGCACAGAGCACTTGCTCAGTGAGCTGGACTACAAAAGGAAATTAATCCAAAGTAGTGTGAGTTAGGTTTGGAGTTAAACTCACAGATCTAAGTGTGCAAAGAAAAGTAACTATTTTTTATGTAAATTATTCTCCTTCTAGTTCAAGGTCCCATTCTCCAGGGGGGGAGAAAATCAATCTCAGTCATTTCAGTTTCCTCCCATCAAATCCCTGAATTTGTCTTCATTTCTGGGGCTTTGATTAGTGCTAAGGTGATGGCAGTGGCTGGAGGGGCCGAGCATCTGCCTTGGCAGGTATCTGTTCACTGGGGCATGTGCCAGTCCTGCCACAGTCACCAATCCAGACCGGTCACCGCTGAACACTCCTTGTTCTTACCTGTCTGGCATTTGGCACCTCCATGGCCTCTTCTGGGTGCCTCTGCTTTGCTGGAGAACAGCAGTGCTCGTGCAGTGCTGGGGTGGGGACACCCACGAGGCCATATGCCTGGAAGGACCATGAAGCGCCATGTCCTCAGTGGACTCACCATCTCCCTGCACTTCCACCACAGGTCTTCCTGGCTTCCAGAAAATCTGAGGTTTTGTCTCCCTGACTTCCCCTCCCCCACCCCAAGGCCCAATCTGAATAGGTTTAACTTGTTTCTAGGTTTTTCTCCCTTCTTCTCCAACTGTCCTCTTTCCAAATCTAGGGCATTGTCTGTCTTCCTGAGGGCAGATCATATTTTCACATCCTACCAAATTCTCCCTTCTCCTTTATTTTCCCATTTCTGATGAGACAGAAACATGGGTAGAAAATAATGATACAGAGAGGTTACATGACTTACCCAAGATCACACAGCTTGTCAATAGGAAAATGGGTGAAAATGAAAATATGCTAGCTTGACTAACTTTTCCTTTTCCTTTGTTTCTGAATTCCTTCCTCTCCTTCCTTCCTTCCTTTCTTTTCCTTTCTTTCTTTTTGACTTTCTTTCTTTTCTCCCTCTCTACAAAAGGACCCATATGTGCCAGGCAGTGTATATTAATAGATACTGGGTATACCATACTGAGCCAATTAAACATGTTCCCTGCTCTCATGCAGTGCCAGTCTAGCAGAGGAGATGGACATGGAACACAAGTACACACAGAGTCATAATTTAAATTGTGGTCTGTATTGTGGGTGCTAAGAGAGAGTACTAAGGAAAGCCTAATTTAGATTAGGCAATCAAGGAAGATCATAAGCTGAGAACTCAAAGACAGGGGTGAGAGCATTACTGATGGAGGGATTGGCTTATGCAAGGACTTGACATGTTCAAGGAGTTCAGAAACATTTGTGTGACTGAAATATTTGAAGAAGAAAATAGAACAAAATGTGGCTTAAGAATGAGACAGGACCAAAATGTCTATAGAGCTTTATCATCCAAGTTAATGAATTTGGATTTTATTCCAAGCTTAATTGAAAACCAGGGTAAAATTTAAGCAGTGGAGTGATATAATCTGATTAGCATTTTACAAAGTTTATTCTTGCTGCTCTGTGGAAAATGGACCCAAGGGAAGACGATTGGACAAGAAGAGACCTGTCAAAGTTGGGGGCTCTGCACATCCTGGGGAGAGGTGGTGTGGATTTGGAGAAGGAGCCTGGCAGTGGGCATAGGAAGGAAGGGAGGCATCAAGTCATACTGAGGAGGAAGAGTTAGCAGTGAATTGTGACTGCTGGATTGGAGTTGTGATGAGAAATACTAGGAAAGAAGAAGATTTGGGGTAGAAGATTAAGATTCCTGGTTTCCTGTAAGATTTTTCTATTTTGTGGTTTTGTGGCCATGGCACAGACTAGGGTATAGATTAACTCAGTGTCTCCAATTCCTGAGCACAAGCAAGAAAACATTTCCCAACATTCTGTAGTTAATTGCAATCTTGTGACCAAGTCCTAGAAAATGAGAGTTTCAGGATAAATGATGCATTTATTTCATTGCTTCCTATCCCAGTCACCTGACTGTCCCCCCACCACTCCTTTCACTTTCTGTGGTGACTTTGGAGGCAGCCTTTTCCTGGTGGTGGAGCCTCCTCACCTCTGGGTCACTGGCTCAGAGCTCTCCCCAAACCATGCTTCCTATGAGCAGTGGTGTGCTGAGGCCAGCTTGTACTGGATTGCGAGAGTCGATGGTTAAATCCTCAGGAAGTTTATGAGCTGACAGGTAGAGCTACTATTAAAAAAATAAATAAGGTAAACTTATAATCAAATAAATTATATTACAAACAAAGTTTAGATGGATTGTATTTCTATGGTGGAAATACCGTAGGGTAGTGTGATACTACACAACCCTTTCCTCTTCTGTGTTCAGTGGTGTCGTGCCAGTAGCTTGAACTTAGCCATGGTGGAGTATTTACACTTTGAAAGTCAGCACATTCTACAACTCAGGGTTTGGTTAATTGTTGTGTTGATTGTCTAGAGTCTAGACTTAAGAAAGTGATGGAGAAATATTAATCATGCAGATTAAAGATGTGTTGGGTCTGTAGCTGTTACATTGGGAATAGCATAAAAAAATTGAGAAAATATTCAAAACTATTATCCTATTCAGCAAGAAGTTGCCCCCATAATTGACGAAGGAGTAAAGTTCTGACAGGAGCTGTCTGTTGCTGTTTTACTGCTAAAAAAAAAAGTGGTAGGTCCAGAATGATCCCTCATCGTCAGAATGCAAAGCTCTATAGTCCCTGAAAAGTAAATGGCATCATGAGAGTGATATGTCCAGACTTTGCATGCTGAAACATGCTCCTCCATGCTAAGACCTAAGTTTCCAGGCATGTGACATTGTGCAGATAAACCAAATAGATGTTAACTTTTGGAAAAGTGTGAATCCTAGGCACTGTGCAATAATCACTCACTCAAGATCGGAATTTAAAGGGAATAGAAAAGCGGGTTTTGTTCCCATACTAATGGATGACTTGTATATCACTTACTGTTATGAATGGAATTGTGTCTCCCCAAAATTCATATTTCGAAGTGCTAACTCTCAGTTACTCAAAATATGACTTTATTTGGAGCTAGGGTCTTTAATATGATAATGAAACTGAAGTCACTAGGGTGGGCCTTAATCCAATATGATTTGTCTCCTGAAAAGAAGAGATTAGGGCAGAGATACGTGCATGGAGAGAAGACTGTGTGAAGACAGAGAGAATACGGCCAGCACAAGGCAGGCCTGGAATAGATCTCTTGGCCTTCTAGCCTGCAGAATTGTGAGAAAATAAATTTACGTTGTTTAAACCATTCACTGTGTGGTACTTTGGTATAGCAACTCTAGCAAACTAATACACTTACCCTCTAGGGTTTTGGATGATTCACACATTCACGGTACATAATACTTTAAACTTACAGTATCAATTGGTCATTGCCACAGCAATAATGTGTACGCATTACTCTCAAACTTAGTAGCATACAACAACAAATGTTATTTTTCACCCATGGTTTAATGGGTCAGCTTGGATGATTCTGCTTCAAGCTATGAAGTGACTGGGATAGCTCTACTCATTCTGGGGCTAAGTCGATAGTGACCATCTTGGAAAACTCTTCTCATGGCAATGATAGAAGTGCAAGACAGCAAGTCTAATTGCACAAGCATATTTAAGCTCTTCTCTCAAACATGTCCTGTAATGTCCCATTGATCAAAGAAAGTCATATGGCCAAGCTCAATGTCAATGAATGGGGAACATACTCAGAGTACCAGGAGGCCATGACATTCATTTAAATATATAATAAAGGGTAAATGAAGAGTTGGAGACAATAATTTGGTATATGACACTTATTATGCAGAGGCAGGAGACTGGATGTGCTGACCTTTAAAAGCCATTTCTCTCTAAGATATATGGTTCCATGACTTAGAATCTAACTTTATTGAGAGCTTACTATGCACCAGACCCTCATCTAAGTGCTTTACAAAGGTTATCTGATTCAACCACACAGACTGGTAGCTTATTATAAACAATATCTTGCATGACCTAGTGAAGTGTAAGATGGTGAATCCTGGTGTGACCCATCAGACGGTAATTTACTGTTCACAAACACTTCAAGTACAGCTCCATAGACTGACAGTGAAGGTGCATAGACATTCCACGCTAGGCAAAGCATCCACAGACCAGCCAACTCATTGGTAAATGGCATTGCGTTTGTTTTGCCGGTTTTTCCTAACTCAAACTGCAAGACACAAAATAAACACACAATTCAGATTGTACCTCCAAATGGACACTTGAATTACCTCTCCAGATATATCAGAAATGAAGTTTCAGAAGATACTGTCACAGCTAAGGCTATATAAGAACTCAGTGTCTTGTGATTCCAAGGCAGTGCTGGTGGTAGGAAGGCCTGGAAATTGACCCTTCTAATACAGTTCCACACGTGTCAACACCTACACCTGTGGCTCAGGACAGTGTCTAATTTTTGCCTAGTATGCCAAGCCATGCTAAGTGGTCTTTGTAAAGAAATTGAGATTCAAGAATATTATTGGATACTTCCTAAAACTGACTCCCATTGACCCAAATTCAAAGCCTATTCTCTTAAGAAGGATGTACAACCATTGCTATATCTGAGCTTTGAAGACACAGAAAAGTAGAAATGGGCATTATTTTTACCCCTACTCTAGGAACCCTATTGAATCTCATTCAGAAACAGAAGTTTAGGTATTATGATAGAGAACTATGTGAAGTGCCCTTTTCTAGAAGAGCAAATGTCAGTGCTTCGAAGATGTGTGGCATCATGATGACTGTGTATGTTTGATTATGGCATACAAATTAGATAATAGTAAATAAGTCAAGAATCTGGTATAAGAAATGTATTTACAATCTGTAAGCCTGTTCTTACATACTTATTACTAATGATTGTTTTTACCAAATAATACCAAAAATTACTTTTCATGTTAATCACCATGCATTTATAAATTTTCAACTGTGTTTATATCTCTTTGCCCATATTCGATCCCTGTGATAAAGAAGGTGGATTTGTTCCCCTGTGATAGAAATAGGTGGGGATCCAGAAAGTGATGACATTTGGCATAGGTCAAATGACAATTCAGAGCTGTAGGAATGGCTGGAACCTTTATCTTTGTAACAATCATTGAGAGAGAAGCTGCCTAACAGTCCTTCACACGTGTTGATTCATTCCAGGCCAGGTTGTTTACTCTGTGAAATTTAGAAAGGCGATCTGTAAAATGGCCCTCGGTGGAGATTTCTCAGAGACAGACTCACAATATGTGCTCACTCCAACACCCAGATGTAGCATTCGGAACCTTATTCGATCTACCAATTTGGGGCAGTTTGACACCCTAACAGAGGGTCACTTTGGTAAGCGACTTCGTGTAGATTGTTCTTACAATACATATTCCTGCTGACAAAGAAAACAAATCTGAATGAAAACAAACCTGAACGAAAACAATGCTGGAACAGGTGTTCTAGCTGTTGGAGAAAAGTCATTAGAGTGACATTACTCAATCACTTTGTTTCTCTTACAATAATATATTATGTATTAAGAGGATTGCTTTTTTTCTGTGTCATTTTTTATAAATTTCACATCTAACGTTTATTTTTCCTTCAAATGTGCCACAGCAGAATAAAGAAGGTGTTTGCAGAACGTTAAACAGAGAAATCTTAATCCTGTTTTGAATAGACTGTCCTAAGCTTATTTAGAAGCCAGTATAACTCTAAGCAAGATGCTTCTGACACTTTAGTCTTTTATTTGGGTCTCTCCATCCCAAAATGTTGCATTTGAAGAGATCAGAGAATATTAAAACAAAAACAAAAACAAAAGGTATTTCTCATGTTGGTCTATTGAAAACTCTGAAGAGTATGTGCTTTAAATGACTCTATGGATACTTTAATAAGCAGACCAAACATGCACATTTCTGATAGAGCATTTTCTTCTAGAGCAGAAGGAGCACTGATCCAGGAGAATGCCTTTCCCTCCTCATACCAAACCAAAGAGGGATTCCATTTTCTAGGTATCTTATTTAGTAAAATTAAGCAAAGCTTCCTGATGTAAAGTCCTTAAGTGAAGATAGTAGAGTATGTTAAGTAACCAACAAATATTCTGCTGAAAACATGACAACCCTTGGGGATGCCTCATAGAATGTCTATTATTGAATTGTGAGCCTCATACATGTTTGTTATTTGGATGACTCAAATTCTACCCCATTCCCTTGTCATTTTGAGCAGCACTGTCACAGTTCAGGCAATCAACAGGGACCTGGAGGGAGAGAACATTAGATCCGTTCTCAGGAACACAGGGGAGACAGCATGTGAAAACTGGGGCAATCGCCTCAAAATTGGGGCATGTGGCTCTTTAACAAACTCCCTCACCTCTGAGAACTCTCCTCAGAAACGTCCTGTCATCCCCTTGAGACTGTATCAAGTCAGCTTGAATGTGACACTGTGAAAATGCTATAGATGCAGCAGGAAAAATCATTTCCTCTCCTAAGATGATTATTACAAACAAAGAACTCATGTCAGAAATGAGTAAGCTTAACTTAGGAGCTTAATAAGCACTGACTGATTGGTGGAAGAGGAGGAAAGATGAACGTTGGGAAATTTTGTGCTTCTTGTGAGCTCATCGTTGGCAGGCTGGGTTGGGCAAGTAGGGTCAGTCAGAAAGGAAAGTTGGCTGAAGGTGAACAATAAAAACAAACAATTTTTTTAAAATCAGGCAGTCTCATATACTGTTGGTAGTATCATTCTTAATGTCTAGTGTTTCCCATTAGAAACATCCAATAGGCAAATTACAAGGTGGTCACAAATGCAGCCACTTCACAATTAGCCACATTAATAGGAGACAAATATGTAGTGGGGGCACTGGGAGGAGGAGGAGAATACATGCACTTAACTGGATAATTTGTCATTAATTCAGGCTCCCATTGGCATTGACAATGTTTCACAAGGGCTTAGAATTTAGGGAATAAGCTGAATAAATAAATGAGGAACGTACAGCAAGTGTGAAAAATTCCACCCAAGGCCAATGTGCGTCCATTGCAACTAGAGAATGTTTCCTGTATCCCTACCGTGTGCCAGGGAATGCTCTAAGTGCCCTCTGTGATTAACTTATTTAAATCCTCACAAAAATTGGAATTGTTATTCCCACTTCACAGAAAGTGAAACTAAAGCACAGCAAGGTTGAGCAACTTGCTCAAAGAAGCGTGAGACCAAGCAGAAGAACTAGGATTCAAAGCACATTATTATGCTTCTTCACCACAATGACCCTATACTGCATCTATAATGGGAAAACAAAATGGAACTTGAACCTGAATGGAAAGTAGGGTATATATGGTTAATCAGCTTACCTGTAAGGTGTTGTGTTATGATTTATTCCCTAATTGCTGGTTAAAAACAATTCAACTATAGAAATAGTTTGGTAATAAATAGTTGACCAATTATACCAAATTATGGTATAATACCGTAATTATTAGAATAAACAATGTTTTTTAGTTCTACAAGACCTCATTGCAAATAATATGTACTTTTTTGTTCCTTCTTTTGATGTAAAGAAACTGAGCTCATCAAGCATTGGACGTAGTAGGTGCCTCTAGTCAGTGTGCACTGATTTGAATAAAATTTTATAGATGTATTGACTGAATCAGATTTTATTGAAACATCTTGTGTATTAAATGATAGTCATGGATACTAGATTGAAAGCAGTAACTTGGTTTAAGAAGTCCACAGCAATTTTTGTAATCCATTCCATTCCTGAATCTCTGTTGGAATTATATGAAACTCATCCTAAAAAAAGTTCTATTTTACTGAGGACACTACTTTGTAATGATGTCTAAATGTTTTTTGTCTTTTGGAAAACAGAATAAAGAGAAGAGCTCAAGGATTTCAGAGAAGATTTTGAACATGGTGATGGATAAACAACACTTATAGGAGAAATGAAGATACTTTCTCATCCCTGGTTCACCCAAGTGTCCAGCACCCAGTGAATGTGATAAGAGATAATGGTGTTTGTGAAGGGTACACATGCAGTGATACTGTCACCTTTCTAAAACAGATGCCACTGTAGACATTTTGCTAGCCCTCTTTCACTGTACACACAGCTTGGTGTACCTAATTTATTAACCCTCAAATATTCTAAGACAGAGCTGAGCATGTAGTGTAAAATTGAATAAATGGAAGAAGATAAATGCAGAGAGAAACATTTATTTAACTTCAAGAAGATAGACATGCAGTATATTGGTGTACTTGTGTATTGATATATACTATATACTAGTATGTCTTCAATTGGTATATGAGTATAGAACTGTTGGATTGTTCTTTATGTGATTTTTCCTGTTTAGTTTTAGTAAAATATTCCAATCTGATGGAAATTCTTCTTTGCCAAAAAGATATTTAAAAAAAGGAAAACTTTAATATATTTTTTTAATCCTTCCTCCAGGATTCATACTAGTTTTTCTCTCTCATTTCTTGGTATTTATTCTGTGCAAATCATTCTTATATACTCTTCCACTGTATTTTTCATGAAGAAGATATAGTGATTACCAAAGAGAAGCAGACAGCATCAAAGTAGAGCCTTATTTTTCCCCATGAAATCCTTCTAGACTTGTTTACATGTAATACCCTTGAAGGCAAGCCACATGTCTGTATTATCTTTGCTGGTCTCTGGCACATATTAGATATACAGTATGTTTTTTGACTCTATCAATTTATAATCAAGAATAGATGAAGGAAGTAGATGTTTTGGTGAGGCTTTCAAAGAAATTTATAGAATATTTTGGACACAGGCCCATTTTGTTTCCAAAGGAAATCTTACTTTCAAATAAAAAAAAATTCACCCAAATGAGATTTTGGGGTATTTCATACTCTTTACATTATCTTGTGGTAATTATACAGAAATCTCTATTTATGTAAACACAGTAAATGCATCATAACACTAGAATAAGTGTACAAATACTGCATGTCAAATTAGGTTATAATCACTTTCAAGGGACGTGATTTCCTAGCTAAACAGATTCGTTTACATTTTGCAAAATAAAAAATAAGTGAAAATAACTATATAAAATCAGGCTTACAGCTGGACAGATCTTCTTGGCAATGGTCCAGACACTGAGCAAGGAAAGTCCCTCCAGCTGAGGAATATGCTCAGGATGACTGTGCAGGGGTGGCCGGGAGAGGGGCCCTTTTGGGGGCTTCCTTGACTGTGCACCCTGTCCCTGGCTACCTTTCAGGAGATAAGCTGCATTAACATTTAAAATGAGACCATGAGGGAATTGGGGTGGGGATGGGGGTGTGGATTGGAAACTTGCTTAGTATAGGGGAGAAAAAAACAAAGGCAGTTCAACATTTCACCCTTAGGTAAAAAGCATAATAGAAAAAGTCAGGGATCCTCTAACTAAAAAGCAAATAGTTGAAGCTAGCATTGGAATCACTGAATTTTAGAGTCAGGGTTTGAGTACCATGGATCATCTTGTCCAACCCTTGTAATATGGATGAGGAAACTCTGCTACAGGGCAAGACACAGTGCTAAGACTGAGACCTGGAACTTTGCTTCTCAAATCTGGTGCTTATTTATGAGATAATTAAAGCTCATCCTTTCAAGTGAGATAATTACTTAAAAACTCATTTCAATGCATATCTTTTAAAAAATGCATTCGACATCTCCCTGATTTAGCCAACACTTTCTGCAACATTCCCTTATTTTGATGGCAGAAGAGCATAATTGTAAACCTCAATTCCTACGTGGTATTATATAATATAGTGGCATTCTCTGTGGCCAGTTGGTTTTGCAGAGGAGTTTGCCTTTCACTTAGCTTCGATGAACATTAGCTTCAAATGTTCACTGACATTAATAAGAGCCAGTTTGCTAAATCTGTTCATGTTCATTTGCTACTTACTTCTGTTGATTCCAAGAAGTCACTAAAATGATTTTTTCTTAAATCCATAGATTCTGACTTGGAGATAGCTCCATATTTCTGCCATTGAGTAAAGTAGGTGCGTGTGTACGTGTGTGTGTTTTAATGTAATCAATACTAATTTGTATTCAAAATATATTTGTTGAAGACTTACTCTCTGCTGTGCTGTGCATACATTAATTTCTTCTCACATTCCATTGGTTGAATTGTCCTGAGCATGGGTTGGTGAACTAAGGCCTGTGAGTCAGCTCTAGCCCACTACCTGTTTTGGGAAATAAAGCTTTATCAGAACACAGTCACACTCAGTTGTTTGTGTTTTGTCTATGGCTGTTTTTGCACTACAATAGCAGAGTTCAGTAGTTGTGATGGAGACTATATGATCCTACAAAGACAAAACTATTTGCTATCTGGCCCATAACAGAAAATTTTGCCAACTTGTGGGCCTGAATGTGAACACTTAATTATCCAGCTGGCTTCATAAGAGAGCTAAATAAAATAGATGATACCAAACTTCAGCTACCCGTTCACCATTCACACTCAAATGCCTGTGGCCACAGGAAATAATCATGGCACTAAACAAGGGAGAGAGAACTAGTGAAACCATATTCTTTTGAGAAAGAGAAAGCTCTTCCAGATTTGTTTAAGTTATTTTCAAATCCTCCTGTTCCTAGAACCATCCCTAATCTGTACTAATACACAAACTTGTAGCTTTTGCATTACAAATTTATTGTTATTTCTTTTACCTCCTTTTTTATTCAGGAAAAAGGTAATTAGGCTATAAACAGAGGTCTGACAACTAATTTCAGTCAAGGCAAAATTAATACAAAGCCAGCAGATAATTTTAGCCAAGTGAAATTAAAATAGATATATTTTAATGGCATTCTAAAAAATCCAAGTCTCATTTTTTTCCCTTTGTTTTCCCCACCTTCCCCTGTTCTCCTGTGAACTGCTAGTCTGTGGAGGTGGTGACATGTGCTGATTTAGGAGAACTACCAGCTCACTGCTGTAGCCATTCTCGCTGCTCCTTCCTTCTGTCCCCACTATTGATTTCTGGGTGGAGAGCCACTTCTTCCTTTTCCTTCCAAGGGGTTTCTTTACACTGAAAAGATAGGACCATCTGAGGCAAAGGTATTCTCTCCCCACCCCTTAAATTTTCAAATGTTCATTGACATTAATAAGAGACAGTTTGCTAAATCTATACTGGGGCTTCGAGAATTTAAAGGTTAGTAGCATTGTGTGTCAGTGTGTGTGTGTGTGTGTGTGTGTGTGTGTGTGTGTGTGTGTGTGTTTCCAGGGGGAGATTCCAACATTGCTGTGTTCTGTCACTCCACGAACATATTAAATATGCATCTCAATGTCAGCAGCACCTTGAGATGTTATCTCCAAAATTATCACCTGCCTTCTGAAAACCATAACCCTAAAAATATTGATTGGTTAAAAGGCAGGATCTAAAGGCATGAGTCAGTGTCTCCCTGGATTATCCTAATCAAATAAGGATAGTATTAACCCAAATACTCACTGATCTGCCAGTATTTGGTTTGAAATGTAGGCATCTCTACTAAAGTTATGTGTTTCATTTTTTTGAATATTTCTTCCAGACATTTAAATACATTACCACTAAGCCAGAACCAAGAAAAGCATAAAAAGCATTTTAGGGAATAAATTCAGCAAGTTTCCATTTGTACCAGATAGTAAAATTGTTGACATGCATTAGGAGGCATGTGTATTGTTCAGCCTGTCAGTTCTTAGTCACATGCTCAAGGTATAGTATTTTGGTTGCCAGGGGTTATGTAGAAAGGTCCCAGACCTTTTAAGTAGCAGTGCTTCCTCATAAATAGTTTCCAAGCCACCTGGCATAGCTATTTAGGCAAGTCAGAAGCAAGCTTATTTCATTAATTATGCTACAAATGTAACTTCAGTGAAGGGTAGCCAGCTAAATACAGGATGAGAGGACTGATAGGGATTCTCTCCACGGAAGTGTTGAGCTTTACGCAATTTTATTTAGAGGCACTACCATTACTAAAGAGGCTATGAATTGATCAACTGTGTCTTAGAATTAACTACAGTGGTGAAAACACAAATTGCAAACCAGCATGAAGTCACAAAGGGAAAGGAGAGAAGAGAAGAGGTACAAGTCCTGACTCACATGTACTATTCATTTTCCTTTACACAAATAAGTATTGGACCAGCTACCTGGACTCCATGCTGAATTGTCATTCGCCAGAGGGCCCAAGGATAAGTGCAACTCACGAAGGGCTTTCTCTCTGTTCTCATATGCTTCTGTTTTCAGAGGAGTCTAGATGTTTGTGGGAGGCAAACAATTTTGTTCCATTTGCTCGATGTGCTAGAATGAAATATGGTTGGGAAGGAGAAGGAGAGTCTGGACTGGAAAGTATTGGGACTGTGACTTCCTTTGTGGGCCACTGAGGAAGGTTTGAATAAAATAATCTTTGTAAGGTGAGGAGGAGGGGATAAGTGCTTGGAGCTGGCTCAATGACATTACTATCTTTGAGGCCCTTGGTGGGCACTACTCATCCCTCTGAGGGAGTGTTAATCACACATTCTCTGTGTTCCCTTTGCCCTTTTCATTGGAAAATTCTAGCATGTAGCAAAATTAAGCTTTAGTCCACACCAGAGTGATAACCCTTTTCCCTCTTTTCCTGATTTCTTGACTTATTTTTCTCAAGATTCAGGACTCAGAAAAATATTTGCTTCCCACAAATGGCTGAATGGGATTTCCTCCTGAAAACACTAATCACAATCTGCTGAAGAGTAACTCCAAGTATCCTGTTATATACATCTTTGTGTCTCCTACGGTAATATGAAGAAATATTTTGTTGACTAAACCAATTATTCATCTACCATGAAGATTTTTTGCCTTTTATTTTCATATCCTTTACAGTTTATCGAGTGCACAACTACAAGCTCTTTTGCTGTTGGAAGATAAGCCCACAGCAGAGCAAACTTTACTACCTTCTTTTTAGACATAAGGAAACAGACTCCATCGTGAAGAGTTGGCACAGGTTATGTGACTGGTAATTGCCAGATTCTTGAGTAGAACTCATTACTCTAAGATCTGTAAGCATTACGCTAAGCTTCCCCTGTCAGTCTACAAAATCTTCAAAACCTTTTTCCAATATGGCAGACTTGTTGTCTAGTGGCTTTTTGCCTCGAGTGACCCAAAATTGGAGTAAAGCCTCCAAGCATATCTGGATTTCTGGAGTAGGGATGTGCTAGATGTGACTCCACAAAAGCCAATTGAGCACATTTCTTCCTACCTTCGTGTCGAATGATATAACATTGGTAGCTCGAAATTTAGCCATGGCAGAGGTGTTTACACGATGGAAATTGGCAAACAACATATACAAATTAGAAACATTTTCCCTTCTGCTGCACCAAAAAGGTTGGTTGCCAAATATCTACCAGCATACTGCTGGTTAGAAATCTGGGCACCAGGCAAAAATAAATAAGTAAGTAAGTAAATAAATAAATAAATAAATAAAAACCATGCAGCTAGGTTCTTTGATTCTTAGAATCTGTTCCAATGTTCTTGATTTGTAAGACATGACACCAAGTTTTTCTGTGAAATCCTTTTGAGTATATCCCCTTGTGGTCTTTTGAAATTGTATGTAGAAGAACATCAAAGTATCTTCTCCAAAAGGGAGAGTGAAATCTGGGAATAAAATTAGCTACTTGTTTAAGGCTATGGGTGTTTGTGAACATGTGAGTGTGCTTTAAATTACACATAATTTTAAACAACTGTGTAAAAAGAGTTTTAAAAGTTTAATGGTGCTGAACCAATCATAGGAATTAAAAATTGAAAAGAAAATACGAAACGATACCTTGTTGTTCTGCTTTAAAAAATAAGTTTCCTTCTCATTTGCAATTAAGATGCTGATAATTTGCATAAAATGCGTAAAATTAGAGATAATTGAACTACAGTAGCTATAAAAGTGGCTTTTCCATTTAAAAAATAAATCAGATGTCCACTAAAAGGGTGTAAGAACCATTCCCCCCTCTCCTCCCTCTTCCATTTGGGTCTCTGGTGTTTTTCACACTTTTATAGCTGATTTTTATAGCTAAACAATCCATGGAGTTTGTGCAGCTCCAAGACAGCAGCTGGCTCAGGCAGGCCTGTTAACTCTGGCATATCAGGGACCCTTCAGAAGATTTCAAATCCATCCTCAGCAGCCAGGTCAATAGATCAAATCCAGGGAGACCTAAGGGAGGTTGTCGTCAGGGTGGGAGGAAAGGGGTACAAGGGGGAAAAGAAGACAAGAGAAGCCAAAGTACAGAAATGCTTTTAAACTAAACATCAATAGCTGTTTTTGTTTCCCTGCACCAGGGTTTCCCCTGGGAACCTCAAGTTTAAAGGGGCCGATCTGGAAAAGCGTACACCAATGATCAAAGTGGCCACAAGTGACGGCCCCAGACTGCTGTTTGTGTTTCACTGAAGGAGACTTTCTTCCCAGGATGAGGTGCAGTCTCCATTCTGAAAGTAACCTCAGGACCAGCTCTAAACAACTTCATGAAACGTGTCTTAGACCTGTTCCTGTCTGCCCGTAGCAGGGATGGGCTTCCGCGCTCCCCTTTGGAGTTCAGTCACATGACGATGGTGTGTGCTGTTTGTCTTGCTGCTCTGCTGAGATGTTTATGATGTTGAATATTGGCAGGCGTTCTCCTCATTTTGTCTCATCTTTCTTCTTCCATGCAAGAAGAAGCACTTCCAGGGCAGAGACTATGCTGAGAGGCAGAGCATTGGTGGTGGAGGTGGAAGGGTGTGGGCAGGTTTCACAGTGTTAAAATACGGTATCCAAAGTGCCCACATGAGGAAAAATGTTGAATTCTCAAGAATGGGATGAAGCTCTCAAAGCTATAGCAATGGAAAAATGCTAGCTGTAGTACTATTTCTTCTGATACATAGTAAACATCACAGTTTAAAAAAAATCATGGTAATAAATAATAACAAAGATAAGTGGTCTCTTAGAGTGAGATCTCCCATATTAAGCCATTTTATCTGTGACGCTCAAACATCTGCTCATGCTGTGTCTATGTGTTACGCAATAGATCCCAGAGCATCTAGGAGGTATGTAAAAAATGTTTGCTGATTTGATTTGACATCCCTTATTCTCAGGAATCTAGAGCCCTGACAGCCAGTTGTGTCTGGAGGGGTCTTTCTCAGCATAGTTATTTGCTGCTAATGCTCCTACTCAATCTACATCACAACTCTTTAAAATAATATTTTTTAAAAAATCCTGCACTTCCCTTAGCTTTCTACCCTCTCTTTGGAGGTTATTAGCTGATTCGATATAAAGAATAAGGTTATTGATTTAGTATGTGACCCCTGCCTAGTAGCTTGTTTGCTTTCAATTTGAGGCATCCTGAAGATGATGTGTCAACCCATAATAGCAATTCTGCTGGCACCTGAGACACCATGGGAGGCCAGTGGGAATTAACGGTAGCAGGATGCAAATATTCAGAAGCCCTGCAAACCACACTACCCAAGGAGCTGTCTTCTCCATTCTTCCATTAGGCCAACCTGGATGTGCTCCTCATTAGCTACAGGTATCTCTATTTTACTCGCACCGTGGCATGCCCATTTCCCATGGAGAATCAACATAAATATAAAATTATTTTTACATATCATATTTTCCATGTGAAGGTATATGACTGAAAATTTATTCATAGTTAACAATACGTATAAAATCTGCATAATATATAATATATATGATATACAATGATCCTTTATCCTAACCAAAAGGTCTTAGAATGTGAGGATGAAGAAGGTCTGAAAGAGTTCTGTAGAGATGCATCTTGAGAGATGAGGAGTGCAGAAGGGCATCTCAGATGACAGAAGGCAGGAATGCTGGCAGTGACATCTGGAGCTCAGAAATTGCTACCTGTGGGTGAGAGAACTAGAAGACATGCTGCCATTTTCCTTTTTTCCTGCACGTTAAGACTGCGTGTGACCTCAGAATCTTTCTCAACACAGTGCTTGATGAAGCAGTGTATTGGGATTGGCTGGAGCAACAATGCCTTTTTGGCATTCTGGATATTTATTACAGAAAAGTATGGTAAATAGTGCTGGAACTAGAATGTGCAAGTTTCTGGATTAGTTTTTTCTAGTTGATGAGTGGAGGGTCTTCCAAACCTTGGGAAAGGCATGTGCTTAAGAGATATTTAATTGAGTTATTTTCTTCCTTATTCTCCACCACCAGCTTTCCAGCCCATTTACATGAGTATGCAAAATTACAAAACTAGCTTTCATTAAAAGTTGGCATAAGAAAAAAAGAAAAAGAAAGAAAAGGAATAGGTGTAAAATATGTCCCATATGATCTTCAAAGTTTCTGCCAGTGCACCTCAAACTTGGTTTTCAGTTTTCTAGCTGTCTAATGTCAAATAAGGTCCTGCACAAGCCAGTGGGATGACTGTGGTAACAAGGACAGGGATCCAAGATGCTTTAGGATTTTGGGGGCACTGTGGCTCGTTTTGGGGTCATACTACCTTCATCTTTTCACTCAGACTTTCTTTGTGTGAATGTTCAGTGTCCCCTCCCAGGGGAAATGACCCCTGAGTGCCTTCTCTCTAACTAGGAAACTTCCATTTTAACCCACCTCTACTGAATGTAAATTCCATAATTTTTCAGAAGTCTTTTATACAATATAGAAACTTCAAGCAGAGGACTCAAGGCACTTTTTTCCATCAACCATCTAATTTTATCAAAACATCAAAAAGAAATCTCTTTGGCTTTTTTCTTGTCCGGTACTCTACTCACTTAGTAGCACATTAAAACGCCACCTTTCTGATTTGCAGATGCCTCTACAGAATTAGGCAATCGGACCGATAGGTGCCAGTTCTCCACACTCTTGCTACTCCATGTTATTGCAGAGCAGACTACTGTTTTGCAGACCTTCCTTATTGCGTAAACGGCTACATTATCGCTGTGTACACATTAGGACAAGCAAATGGGCCCCTTAAGGCAAATAAGGGTTCCAATAACCCAGACAGGGTAGCCCAACTGAACTGAGGATTCACCCTTGTTACAACCTTATTGCTTTATGGCACAGGAGCCGGTGGAAGGGACAGACTGCTTCGAGTGTGTTTCTCCTGATCCTGCTGGCAAATCATAGCTTTATTACAGTAATGAGCCTGACCATATTTCTGTGCTTATGCATATTAGGCACCAAATGTATTTTCTGGCCTGCCAGCCTGTGGTAGTGACTAACATGAGCAATTTGTCCTGGGTTACAGTGTGTGTGCATGCATTAGGTATGAGCATGTTAGTTGCTCTGGGTTATAAAATACTACATGTTTCATCATGCATATGTTTATATGCACAACTTAACTGTATGCAAAATAGCTTGGCAATTAACCAACACAACTTATTAGTTGGCTACCAGATTACTGCATAATCTTGGGGACAGCCACAAGTTCAATTTAGCAATATTAAAAATTTCACAGGATTATTGAGTATGTAAAGAAAATACTGACTTTTTTTCCCCTCTATAGTGTCAGTGTTGAGATTGTTTAAAAATACCCTGACTCTCCTCTTAGTTTTATTTTCATAAGTAACCCTGAGTGACATTCTTTTTAGGAGGCTGTGGGATTTTAGACCATATATACTCTCATACTCATTGTGAGCTGATATTTGGCCTTTGACTACAACTGCTTTCAGATAAAGGTGAATGGTCATTATTGTAATTTCTGCTTCAGAATCATATTTTATGTATGCCATTTATTGGGTTCATAATTGTTAAAAGATGACTTCAGCATAAATTTCAGCTCAACCACTAAAAACAATGTAATTTTTTTCTTTCTCTTTCTATTGATCACTGGAATCATAAACCTTGGTGTTGTTTGCCTGATGGTTTGACTATACAGGAAGCATATACTAATTCAGGGGCTTACTCCAAAACACATACCTGTAGAAATATGTCCTCCTGAACTCTTAATTAAAATTAACTCTTTCTCTCACTTCCCTGCAAAATAAATCAATAAATAGATAAACCAAACATGACTAGATGCATAAAGAATGAGAATTGGTGGAGAATCTCTGCTAAAGAAATTATTGTTGCTATTTCCACACATATCACTTGTTTTAAGTTGTCAGAGAACTACTTTTTTCCTCCATTCAGGCTGGATTTATGCAAATGACCACATAGGACAGGTGTCTTTATTTAGTCGCTACTAAAGCTGGAATCACGTTGTACAAGAGCTGATAACATGAAATAACACGAAATAAGTGGGCTTATCCCTTCTGAAGCTTGTTTTACAGTACTGGTATTTCTCTTTAGCAAACCCTGCTGCGTTTTTAAGTAATACGATAAAACAACATAAATGTCTTTGTGGCTATAACTGATTGTTTCAGAAAGACCAGGGCTGTTTTATTCCTGTCTTTTATCTCTTCCACATTGAATTTTTGAAAACATGAACAGTTCACTGGCCTATGGGTGTGTAATAGGTTATTTCCTCATGTACCCCCACAATTATTCCTGCACTGAAGAAAAGGAAGAATGGGAGGAAACTCGTGTTGGTAATAGCAACACCCCAAAGAAACAGAAAACCCAGACTGAAATGTGCCTTTTGCAGTCCTGTCACAGATTAATATGGCTCATGATAGATACTTAGTTCTCTGACAGTTTCTCGTGCACCTTTGCTGGGAAGTTGATAGAAATTACTCCAGCTGAATGCTTAAAGCAGATGTTATCCCATTAATTAGCTTTGGACCCGGGTACACTCGAGACTTTCCCATTTTCAGGCCGAAAGGAATTGGTCCCAGTGAGCGTGCTCTATATCCACATTTAGTATCATCTCATAAACAGCAGTGAAAACACAGCAGGCCCTTGATGAAGATACATTAGCTTATTTCTAATTTAAAGTTATGTTGCTTAACCTTAATGTAATTGGTCACTGGTGGCCAACTGTTTGTATAGTGTGTTGATGACCAAAGAGATGTAATAAATTATAAAACCCTCCGCTTAAATGGAGGGAACGACTGCTTTGTTAAAAGCCTTGCATGTAATAATGGTAAAATAATTACACCTCAAGCCGAATAACTGTGAAGCTGTTAATACTAACAACAGAGTTGTTCTCAGGATAGCTTGGTTCATCCCCATTTGAAACAAGAACCTGAACCTGTCTCTTATATTTATGCAAAGAGTAACTTTGAAAGTTCAACCTCACATTGATTAAAATAAATGAGTATGTTATCCTGTTATATTATTTTGGAATGATGGTGATGAGTACTGGGGTGGTGGAGTGAATGAAAATACTTAACCAACCGCTATGGTTAACTAGGAAACTAAAAGCACAAATAATTCTATTCCGTAGATCAATTCATAGTCACTGCCAGGCACGTTTCTAAAGAAGACTTGATTAGCTGGTAGTATAACTGGGATAATAATCAAATATGAAAGTAATTGACACAACTTTAATGTTTAATAATGAATAGCATGCCAGAGGCAAAATAAAGGGAAACTGTCTTCTGTTCTGAGAGCAAGTTCAGACTTAAAATTTCTTAGGCCAAATATAGTGATTACTTGAGGCTTGTGAACTACAACTTCAGGATTATAGTTAAAATTACAAATGTGGTTAAAATGAAATACCATGAGTAACGGTACTCATGCTATTGGTTTTCTCTATATTGCTGTTGAAAATCTGTTTTTCCCTCTCCCTATTAAAGGCTTGTGACTTTAATTTAAAATGCAGAACTGAAATAAACATGTTCATGCCTCTGTCTGCATATCCTTTCTTTCCTCCTTTGTTGAATTGTGTTAACTAGCTTTACTGTAATAAGTAGGAAAAGTATAGTATTTGCTTTTCTCAAAAGATAGTTCTTTTCTCTAAATATTTGCATTGTGAATTTGGATCACCTCCAAAGGGCACTCACTTCACAATAGAGAAAAAACATTTCTCTCCCTTCTCACATTACATTTCTTAGAAAGACCTTCCAATAATTTAAACTATTTACAGTACCTCTAGGTCATTATTTCCCCTGACTCCACCAAAAATACCCTGGGACACTATTTATGGCTGACTTCTGAGTTACCTCACAGGATCGGTTTACAAAATGGAGACTTCACCATGTGAAAGTCATTATTTTGTTTAACACAACTTGCAATGTTAAGTGTTTTTTTTTTCTTTTCCTTTTCTTTCTTATTTTTGAATTTGCCACTTCCTTACAAACACTGCCTTAGCCGGTAGTGTTAGTGATGAGAACCCTGGAAGCTCAGATGTGAAGATATGTATCTCTCTAGGGCCAATCTATCAATATCAGCTGGAGCTAATTCATAAAATCAAAAATGCTGATGGGAAAATAACAGGAAAATAAAAGGGAATTTTTTTCCCCTTTCAGAAAAATGAAACTTCTTATGAAATTAAAAATTCTGCATCATGGATAATAACCTAATGGAGGTTTCTGAACAATCAGAGACTAGTGGGCTGTCCCATCAAGACCCTAATTGAGGTTATAAAGGCGGAAGTTCCCAAGTTTGTATGGAGAATAGTTGTGCTCTGGGAATAACTTCAGAGCTACCCTTCTTAATAGTAAAAATGACTCTGTTGCTGTTCCAACTAAAAATCAATGTGGCTCACAATTTTAATAAGGAACATGAATCTGAAAACATGTTTAGTATCAGGTTATATAAACACACCCTAATGAGATACCATAAAATCCATCACATTAAAGGCTGGTTTCCTGCAAGGTATATTAGCTAAAAATGCTCCATATATTAGGTCAGTATACAACAGTACACATAATAAAGCAGCTCTGTCAAGATAAGATGCATGTTTTGCCCCTTAAAACTGTTATGTTTTGCACATTTTATAAGGTTCCTTGAATACATGAATAAGATAAGTTATTCCCATCTCTTTCTTAAGCAATCTCAGAAATGGCTATGACCTGAAATTGGAATTCTTGTAAACACCCATCCGAAGAAAATGTGTGCAGCTCTGTCTTAAAGAGACGGTACATGTTTAATTATCCCAACTTCTTCTAGCAGAATACTATTAACATGCACATTAGCATCATCTCATTGGTTCTTCCTGCTGCTCCACCTTAGGGGCAGCAGTAGGAGCTAATCTTATTGCTCCCATGCGCATAATAATGAAATTTGGTCTTGTCTCAAGGCAGCTTCTTTGGTCTAAAGTACAGCTGGAGACACTATTGTTCTGGAACATTTCTGACCGATTCATTGTAAAAGATAAAGAAATAAAATAAAATATGGTCCCAAACAACGGTTGTGAAACATATTGTTTTACCTTGAGTATCAAACACTGAGCAATTGAAGGTAAGAATGACTCCATGTTTGAATAAAGACGTAAGTGGAGGCTAAATTCTTAGACACCTATATCTGTGTACAAACCAACAAATACAACTCACATGTAAAACCCAGACAATCAGTGTATACCCACGAAAGTTCTGTTTCTGAACATTACCGTCAGCTGTGTACTGGCAAGATAAAAATAAACCAAAACCATAGAAAAAGCCCTTTTCTCATGTCTTTTTCATCCATTTTCCAAGAAACAATGACACGATCTCATGCAATATATAATATCCTTGCCTTTTTGCATGCAATGTTGGGAAGCTTTAATAAAGAAAAAAAACTGTGCATACACTTCACACACACAAAAATACATGTGAATTCAAGGCTACTGAATTAAGGGAGGTTGTTCCAACATTTCCCCCACTGTACATTATTTGTATTCAAGGTTTTTGAAATGACATTGTAATCTGATGATGCACCAGCCTATTATATTGTCTAGCAGGACAAATATCCTTGCGTTTTCTCTGTAGAACTAACACAATTTTTCCATGTCAGAGGTGCATAATATCCTGGCGGTCATAAGGAATGATGCTATTAATCCTCTTGGGCAATCTCCAGGTCTGATTATTAGGGAAATAAATTTGCATGCTGCATATGAGCTAGGTGAATCACCGAGAGCACAAATTATATTTCCTGACAGCAAGTTAGAGAATGGAGCCGTGTCGCTTTTTTATCTTTCCCCCCCTCTGAAAGCTATAGAATTTCAATTCATTACATGAGATTGGTTAGAATTCAAGTCTCTTTTTAAGTTGATATTAAGTTGAGTCTGTTATCTCTGCGAAGGCTGGTAGGTTCCCCAGAGTATCCACCTAATCACTACTTAAAAAAATCGAAACGTATAGTTAGTGTCATGATTTAGGTACCAGAGCTACTTTATTTATCAGCACAGAGTGAGATAATTTCAATTTGAGCCTCCATAGCCCTCATGCATTTAACTGACTTGAAAGCTTTTCACCCCAACTCCCTTTCTCCCTCCCCCTTTTGTTGCATATTGTGATAATAGTTATTCTGGGCACCTTCGTTGCTGCCATGCCAAGCATTGTACTGGGATCCTTCCTCTATTGTAGGGACCCGGTGCTAGCCAAGCTTGTGCAAACCATCCCCTGGTTTCTCTTTCCACATTTGACTGCCTCCTCTCTGCCAGCAGTACTGCCAGGCGTGTCTGCATTCAATATCCATGATGAATGTATTTTTATTATTTCTAGGGGTTGGCATCAGAGAAACCTTTTTGCATTATTAAATTTGAGCGGGGAGAATGATAGCAAATAAGAGCATAATAAATTGCTTTATGTCCTAATGTATTAATTAAGCAGACATTTATTATAATGGTTGTTTTATAGACCCATTGTAAAAATGTATGATTGTGTGCTGATACTCTTAGCTTGGAGCCACATGTGGCAACTTGGGCGAATGGGTTGCGACGTCTGTCAGATTGGAAAAGGTTCACCGGGTCTAGTCTGCAAATTCACAAGGAAGCAATGAACCTTGCTGAGGCGTGAGTTTGGTGAAATAGTATTGCGATGGCCAGCATGCAAGCAAGTCAAGAATCCTTTCATTGTTATTATTGTGGTTATGGGTAAAAATAAAAATATGCATATCATGTGCAGTAAATAGCTCATATTTGTACAGCATTTTACAGTTTTTAAAGTATATTTACAGACGAATGCACCACAAAAAGAAGCAGCAGGTTATGGAGGCTTCCTTCAATTCAAAAATGTGTATCATTATCATTGTTTGAAACAGAAATATGTGTACATTTCAGAATAATAAGAATAATGGCAAATCCAAGAGGCAGACAATTTTGGAATATGCAAGCTCTAAGTGTTTTAGATTATGTTTGTTTATTCAGAGCAAACCAAAAGCAGCACAGCTCAGAGGGTTGTATGTTGGCCTTGTGATTACTTGAGCCACCGGCAATTGTCAGAGAAACAATTGTCTCTTTACCTTGCTTCTTCACAGTGGGTCAGGTGACTCATCTACCATTTTGCCAAAAGTAAAATAAAATAGAATAAAGAAAAGAAAATTGGCCCTAGCAAGTTCTTCCTTCACTTTGCTTTCCCATACAGTCAAAATGGTTTTGGGGCAATCATTATCAGAACAGAGGTACCTTTGAATCACAGGTGTGTTTTGCAGGCACGTGGCTTGGGATTCTGCATAGTCAGGAAATATTCCCTACATTTAGGAAAAGGAAATAACAGTTGGAAAGAATTCAGAGAATGTCCATGGGGAGAGACGATGGGGGCCTCTGGGGCTGTTTCCTGTACCTTGCTAGAAGCATGGGCGCTATTTCTGACTTCAAATAGCAGTGCTTTTCAGCACGTTGGTTTTAATTCTTCCCTAAGACTGGACACTGAGGCTGATGATAGAGGATATTTGTAACATGTTCAATAAAGTACATGAGGTTAGAATCTGAGAATACCTGAAACCAGCTACTGCAAATAAAGTAAACCAAATCTGCTCTCAGCACCACCCTGGACTCTGCTGCCCAGGAATTCCGTATGCTGGCTGGCTGCAAAGAAGGTGTTGGAATGATTAGGAAAATGGAGAGATGGAAAGCAAAGCTGGAGTATGCTGATTGTTGGGTGCCCGTGAGAGGCCTTGTGCCTGGCCAATGGCCAACCGTGGAAAAGAACTATAGAAGTCATGCAAGATACGTCTATGAACTGGTAGCCAAATACTATGTAATCCAGAAAAATACTCCTCCCACAGTGTGAAGTCAAAGCACTCATTCACTCCAGTGAAAATACATCAATTTGACAACTACTTCTATATTTAGAAGATGACAGAATCTGAGTGATTTGAGTTGCTACTTTAGTACTAGTTGTTCAGATATTATACCTGGATTAGAGGAGGAATTTCCACTCCTAAATGCCAGGCATCCTTCTAGGCACCTTGTTTATACTGCTTTCCATGGTCCACAGCACAGCTTTACACAAGAAGGGGGGAGGTTTACTGCGGATATGAGGACACTGAGATAGTTAAGTCAACACCCAGGCTCACCCCTGGGAGGCAGAAGAGCTGGTATTCAAATATAATCTGATGCCTAAAGTCCTCTGTTTTTATTCCTGGGTTAATCATTCTCCTAGAGACAGGGAGAGAGGAAGGGAGAGAGTGATGGGAAGAAGATGGGAGTGGGGGAGGAGGGAGAGATAAAAAGAGGTAGAGATGGGGTGGGGAGAGTGAGTGCAAGAAGGGGAGAGAGAAACAGGAAGTAGAGGAGGGAAAGAGGGAGTGAGGAAGGCACAGAGAGAGGAGAGAGAAAGAGAACAAAAACAGAATTTGAGTCTTCAAATGAAAGGAAAAGGAAGGCAACTGTGATGTAAAATATTCCTCTATTTTTTCATACTGCCACTCCAAACTGGAGACTGGGTGCTGTCTTAACATCAACAGGAATCACATGTAAACCACTTCTGTTTACTCTTGAGAGTTAAAGGAAAGAACTAGATGTTACATGACCTCTGGTCGTTGCCTTTCTCAGAAGATTTCTCAGGGGGTGGAGGTAATAAAGCTTCATGCCTCAGGTTTATGCTCTTTGGACCCAGACAGAAATTAGGTGTAAATTAAATCTTGAGCATTTATTAGCTGTTGTGTCTTAGAGTAGGCCATTTAATCTCTTTGAATGTTCGATTATTATTATTGTTGTTATTAATATTATTATACTTAATAGACTCAATTGTAAAACTTCATGAAGCACAGTAAATTCTCACAGGTCTCTGGTCAAAATGCAAATGTGTATAGTTCAGACCATAAACCAGGCAGAATCCAATCCTATGTCATTATCCACCCAGCATAGAAACGGTGCACTGATTGGCTGGGCCCAAGACACCGAGCATTAAACCAAAAGCTGTAAGTGGTGGTGATTAGTCTCTCGCACTGTGATTGTGTGGAACTTGATAACGTGTGTGATTATAACGAAAGTAATTTACATGCCTTACATTTGTCTTGGCCTTTGCAGTGAACATGAATTTTTACTCCAGTGCCTTCCCTTGAGTCTCATTATGACCACGAGAGATAAACAATACTTTTATTGACAGTTTATAGATGTGGAGACTGAGTTTCAGTGAGATTTGAAATGACCTGCCTAATGCCACAAATACATGACAGAACAGGACCTGAAACTCAAGGTTTTGGCTTCTGGTGCTCCTCTGGGGACTGAAATTTTGGATCTTGAATGTTAAGTTGGATGTTTCAAAAAGAGAATGGAATGTTTTCTACCAAATTATTCCACCAGCAGAAGACACTGGAGAACACCTTTCCATAGGATATATGAGTTGACGAATATGTCTTTAAAAATCGCACAGTTATGACAACAGTAATACCCCTTACATTTATACAGGGCTCGGATTCCAGCGATAGCATCCTTGTCCTAAAAGCAAAGGCTGGCTTTTCAGGATTTTGCCCAGGGCCCTGGCATCCACCAGGGAGATGGCAGTCTACTGTTAGCTTCTGTGCAGTGACCTATCATGACAAAAAAAGAAATTTCACACAGCCGAAGCAACTGACAAAACAGTTCACCTTTCAGGGAAAATGTAATATTTTCTGATAAGCAGCTTATGCTAGTTTTCTTAGCAAATAGCCTGGAAGCATTTCTGTCTGTGGCATTTCTAGATGTGATAAGTTGAAGGGAACCCCTCTGACCATGCCACAGTTAGGCAGGCCCTTTTCATTCAGGGACAGCTATTTGGAAGGATGTAAACACGTGGCAATTTGAAAATGATATAAAATAATTGATCACAGAGACAGCCCAGAGCATGCACTGTTAACAGAAACACATGTCTCTGTTTGTGGAGTTGTGAACAGAGACGTGTGTGTTTATTGTTGGAGATGGAGGCCAAAGCCTGAGGCAAGATTAGGTCAAAGCCTTGTCTCTTTTGCACAGGGCGGTGAGTAAAAGCAATGCACAAATGCACACTTGCGGTAGCAGTATTTTCCCATGTATGTTCAGAAACAAGAGACGAGGTGCTAGGTGTTCCCATTCTGAGCTTTATTTACCCATCACAGCAACGTAGTGACGTGAGATCATTGTCCTTTTGTGGATGAAACACTGAGGACCAAGACAGTGTAGCAGGTTACCTTACATTAGGGAGCTAATAGCAGAGTTATGATTTCAACCAACTGACAAAAGCCCAGGGTCTCCGCCACACCACTCTTCATTCAGAGGTGGAAAAAGTGAGATGTGTCATGCAGACTGTGCCTAGTGTCTGTTTCCTGCGATATAAACTGGGAGTTAGGCTAGCAGACTGCTCCAAAGCTAAGGCACCTTGGTATTTTGCCCCTCGGTAATTATACAAAGCAAACTTAAGGAGGTGCTGTGCCTCCTCACGTATCTGCGTGCCAAGGGCCTGGTCAGGCTCTGTTAAAAGAGGAAGATGATTCTTTAGGAAAATTTCCAAGTGACTTACAGCCTTTGCATTGCAAAGAACACTACTGCATCTACGGTTTGCTTTCATAAATTTGGTTGCAGGCTATTTTGAGGGAAAAGGCATCCCATCTTCCCTTTACCTTGCAGGTGTTCGGTAACTATTAGACCACATTTTAAAATGAATTGTGTGCACTGATGTTAGAGAAGGTTAGACTCTCTGAGCTGCCACCAGTGACATATGACTACGGTGACAGTCAGTCAGCAGTATTCAAACTGAATTAATCAGAAAACACAGCCTACTTCAATGTGACGTTTAGAGGGAGGAGGAATAGCTACTTATTTACCAAAGGGATGTCACTGAACCATCTTCCTATCTGGAGATAGCCTATGGCTACGCAGTCCTTTCAAACCAGCAGTGGAGCAACAAACTACACTCGGAGCCAGGTCTTTCAGGTCGGTTCCCTCTTGTTCTCTCCTCTCATTCCTCAAGCCGGCCCTGGTTATCTTATTTTTGGCAAGGCCACAAGATGGAAGTGGGGGGCTCAGATACCTTCTGTGGGGACTGCAGGGACACACAGAGTCTTTGGAGATGGCAGTGTTTCCTCTGATCATTCTAGAAAGTGAACACACATACATATCAGCACCCTGGAAGGAAGGAAATATGGTAATAGCGGTGATAGTGGTACCTTAATTTCACAAATATGTAATGCTAATTATGTAAACAGTGGAGAACCCTGAAATCTCTTCATCATGTGTGTCATACAATGGAAATATTATGCAGCCTAACTCGACATTATACAGTAATAATGTTATTTCACATTGGCTAGTTGACAAGCACAGGCCAGGGCTGTCTATCAAACAAAACTGTTGTGCCAGATTGTATCTTGGCGATAAGTAGAAGAAGAGCCACTCAGAGTCTGTTTATGTATTAATCAAGCCATCAGACTCAGGCCGCTACTTCAGACACATCCTTTCCTGAAAAATTTGAAAATCTTCTGGTTACCAGGTGTCTTAGTCAGCTCGGGCTGCCACAACCAAATATTAGAGACAGGGTGACTTAAACAACAGCAATTTATTTTCTCACAGTTCTGGAGGCTGGAAGTCTGAGATCAGGGTTTCAGCATGGTCACATTTGGTGAGGGCCCTCATCCTGGCTTGCAGATGGCCACCTCTGTCTGTGTCCTCCCATGGCCGAGAGGAAGAGAAAGACAACAAGCTCTCTGACCCTCAACCCTCGTTTGCTCATGAAACTTTTGTTTAAGCTTCATGGTAAGTATATTTTAATGAGATTTTGGAGTTGGTTCCCTTTTTTTTTCCCCTAAGGGTTTAGGAAACCATCTTGCTGTAACTCCCTAAATTGTGGTGACCACTCACACTTAGATAAGGGAGGTAGAGACACACACGTTGGCCTTGAAGGGAAGCAAACCGCTTTGCATGTAGGTACAGTCAGGCTTGGCAAAGACTTAGGGAGTGATTAGGACACTTGGCCCAAGAACAAGTGCTTTGCTACTAGAATAGACACAAAATCACATGCACATTTTCACAAGTCATTATTCTACCTAATGCTTAACACGCACACTTTTTTTTTAATTTTCCATAATTGTCACAGTAAAATAAGAGTATTCGAGTCTCAGTGCCAGAAAGATCTAGGATCCCAGTCTGAATCCAGACTTTCAGTAACAATATCTGTTGGACAGCTGAAGACAACACTGATGATTTTCTTCATATAGTTAGTTTTGGACTATTTAAGATGAGTTGTTGGCCGGGCGCGGTGGCTCACGCCTGTAATCCTAGCTCTGGGAGGCCGAGGCGGGTGGATCGCTCAAGGTCAGGAGTTCGAGACCAGCCTGAGCAAGAGTGAGACCCTGTCTCTACCAAAAAAAAAAAATAGAAAGAAATTATCTGGCCAACTAAAAATATATATACAAAAAAAATTAGCCGGGCATGGTGGCTCATGCCTGTAGTCCCAGCTACTCGGGAGGCTGAGGCAGGAGGATCGCTTAAGCCCAGGAGTCTGAGGTTGCTGTGAGCTAGGCTGATGCCACGGCACTCACTCTAGCCCGGGCAACAAAGTGAGACTCTGTCTCAAAAAAAAAAAAAAAAAAAAAGATGAGTTGTTGAACTAAAATGTTTTCAATCCTTAGGTGATACATGTCTAGAAGGAAATCAAAGGTGCAACTCATTTTTCTTCTTCTTCTTCTTCTTATTTTTGTAAGAATATGTGAAAAACTTGAGAGCCTTATACCACTGAAAGAAGAGATTATTGAGTAATTACCAGCCAGGACTGATTTGTTAAAAGCTTGGTGAAATTTGAAGTCTGAGTCTACACAGCATAAAGTGAAGAGGATATTTGGTAATTATTATTTAATTTGAGCAATCTTTGCCAAGAGGTTCTTTTACAATTAATTAGTCTTCATTTAAATACAATTTCATAAGTGGAACCCCAAGTATCACCTCAGGAGAAAAATACAGTACAGATAATGATACTATATAAAGAAATATCATAATGGAATCTATGACGTGGCACAAATAATTATCCAAGACCAAAACAAAGCAGTCCTTAATGCTTAGCATACCAGTCCCATACTCCTATATTTCTCTATCTCTCTTTGCGAGAAAGAAAAATTTTCAAGACCTATGCAGAAAGAGTAACTTAGTAAAATGTTTCAACGGATGTAGATTAATTTTGCTATGTGATTTGAACCTAGAAACTGCCACTAAGCAAACTTTTCAAGATTCTTGGAGGAATTTCATCTACAAGTTTGTAGTGCAAACACAGAAGACCTTTTAGCCTGATTTGGTGGTGATATCAAGATGGAGAATAATGTACATTTATTGCAACAGTTGTCTTTTATATATATTAATTCAGCTCAATTCATTTCAATGACCTATAAAGTACACATGTATGTGATACATACTCTGTCCCAGGCACTGTGCTTTCTAGGTTATGAGCTCCTATTAGATGGGAAATGCTTTGCAGTCAGGGACCACATGTTAATAGGCACCGTATCTCTGATGCCTAGCAATGTGTGCAAGTGTGAATGTGCACACTGTGTTTGAGAAATGCAGCGCTGCATTGGGCTGGATAATGAGTGCTAGGGTAGTAGGACGTGGGACCTGATCACGAAGGGCCCTGAACACAGTCAAGAGATTCCAAGACAATAATGAGATAGAGACCAGAGAATGTTCCTGTGGTATAGACTTCAATCCACATACTATTCATGCCATTATCCAGTGCAATGGTCAGCAATTTTTTTTTTTTTTGTAAAGAATGAGATAGTAAATACTTTCTGCTTTGTGGGTGACAGGGTCTCTATTGTAACTACTCAGCTCTCAGACATTGTAGCAAGGAAAGTAGGCATGGACAATATGTAACTAAATTGATGAGACTGAATTTAGCCATAGTTTGAGAACTTCTGATCTAATTTGAGGCTAGCTGTTTATATTTTTTCTAACAAAAGACCATTTGACTGAAGTCTTCTGAATGGCAAGAGCAGTTCTTAATGAATAGTGTTATTAGTGTTTTTGATCACACACAGTATATGTGGATCAAAAAAATAAATGACAATATAACTCAGAAGTCACTGCACCTTTAAAACCTGTATTTGTAATGCTCAAGTTGAATTATAGGTGTATGGATTGAGTGGTGAGTGAGTACCGTAATGATCCTACAGAAAATAATGTTCAAACAAAAAAATTGAATTTCAGTGATCCCATTAGACTAACTTAAAGTCAAAATATCAAAAAACTACTCAATTTTTTCTGAGAGATTTGCATCTACTGCCAGATGATCCTCAGTATGAAGATGAAGACAAACTGAGTTCTTTGATCTGTGCCTTGTTTCCTCCAACTTAGGATTTGAATCATACCAGGTTCCTGGTCAGATTCTAAGGTAAATCTCCTGCCATCCTCCCCATACTGTAAGGGAGTCTGGACCCTGGACTGAATGTAGCTTAAAAAGTAACCCAACCATTGGCAAGGGTTTTTCAGGGCACAGTTTTGGCCCTTGGCATGACTTGTAAACAAACATTCAGAACTTTACCTCCTCCCAAATACACTGTAAGACTTTGGCACATTTCAAAATGTGGTGGTAGTTGGCTGTGGCCCTTTGGGTGAGCAAAGATCGAATGAAATTTCCTTTGCTTCATCTTCTCCACTGGCTTCTCGAGTTTCTCTTCTGCCCAGGGGGGATGTTTCTCGCTGCAGTAATTTTTGAGTATTTGAATGGTAGATCACACACCTTTAAAGCTGTTATTTTCAAGTTTTAATAATATTTTGCAACTCACTTCCTGTTTCTCAGCTGCCAACCTTGCCAAAAGCATTCCTTGTCAGGTACTAATTTGGGTGACGTGAAGACCACTTGATCTAAATTTTTGGTGGGTAATTACTGAGTCAGAAGTGAGTAATTTTTTGATATCCAGTGGCAGTCAGAAAGGTGGGTATTTTACTAACCACTCATTAGAGATTCTCCAGTAGTGAAATGTCCTGAATTTTGCTCTGTTTGCAGACAGAAGAAAAAATCTGACTGCTCAAACAAAAAGTAACTTCCTGCTTATTTTGGCAGCACTTACAGGGTATATGGAAGTTTTTTATTATGAACCCATTCCAGAGTTTCATTGTACCTGCGATATTAATTTTGTATTGATCAATGTCTCATGCAATGACTTTCTCATTTTTTTTTAAATTATAGAGATCTTACATCTAATTTAGAAAATAGTTGATGATATTGCAGTTATTAAGGATTTAAGAAATACTAAAAGTTTTCTGTAGTAAATTTTAGTACTTGTAAATAAAGAACATCGGCCTTTCTCTGTAAGTACTAGTTTTTTCATGTAATACTTTTGTCCAGATACTTTTGGGGTTTCTAAAATTGTCCATTTTATTTTTTTTACCAGAAAAAATAAATAATAAAGATGTTTCCGGTGAGAAATGAAACTTATCACTGAAACTTGAAGCAAGATCATGCATCCATTCATTAGAAGCAGTGAAAGCAAAGATGTCATTTTTGTTTTAGGAAATTTCTACTTTTAGTAACAAACATTAACATATATCATACTCTTTAACTGCAAACAAAACTTGAACTGGCATTATGTGCACTCACAGATTTTTCCTTTCATATTGTTCTATGATTAAATCAAAACTTTTTGTTATAATTAGACAAAATGCATATTATAAAGTTAAACACTTATAATTCAGTTATATTATTCAAGATACTATACCCAAAGATCAAGTTTAAAAGTGAAAAAAATTAATTGATTTGAGCAAATTATTTTAAAAAATATTGAACTGAATTGAATAAATGCTGTATTAGTTTTCCATGGCTGCTATCATAAATTACCACAAACTGTGTGGTTCATAACAACATAAATTTATTCATTCATAGTTCTGGAGGCCAGAAGTAAAAAATATATATATATATATTACTGGGCCTAAATCAATTTGTCAGCAAGGCTATGCACCTTCTGGAGCCTCTAGGGAAAAAATTGTTCTCGCCTCTACCACATTTTGGTGGTTGCCAGCTTTCCTTGGCTTGCATCTGCATCACTGCAATCTCTGCCTTTGTGGTTTCCCGCATCTCTTTGTGTGTGTGTGTGTGCAGGTGTGTGTATGTGTGTGTGTGAATGTGTGTGAAATCTCCCTCTGCCTGCCTCCCTCTTACAACAATGTATGTGATGGCATTTAAGGCTCATGTAGATAATCCAGGGTAATCTCTCCATCTCATCAAGACCCTTTAATTTAATCATATCTGTGAAGACCCTTTTTTGCCATATAAGTTATCTCACAAAATCCAGGATTAGGATGCATATGATTGGACACGTTTTTCAGCCAGCCACAAATGCGTATTGAATATTGGTGCTGTACAAGACAATAACTGAAACACGATCTTTTACAGGGGTTTGAATAAAATAAAGCTCACACCTACCTGAGAGTAACAGAGATTATCAAAGAAAGGAAAGGATGAGCTGTGCTCCAAAAATAGGTATGGATTTTAAGGCAAGACTAGGGTAGAGAGAAATTTCTAATGAATGGAAGAAATGAATGGAAGATTTAGACAGAAGCCACAGAAAGGGATCATTTTGACTGGTAGATTGTAGTACTGGGTTAGAATCTTGAGTTCTAAAATCATATTCCTGGGTTTACCTCTTCACTCACTCTGCCTTTTCCTGCTACATGTCTTTGTTTGATCTCTTTGTAGTTCAAATATTTTATATTTATAATGCAGATAATAGTATCTAACTTATAGGTTTTTTGGTAATAATATTTAAGGTACTTAGAATAGCATTTGCATGTAGTAAAATATAAGGTGCTATTGTCATCCCTAAATGTCATTTTTTTATTGGTTATGTTTATTGATTAATTGCCCCAAACCCCTTCGGAAGTAGGTAGAGGTGCAACTCTTCCGTGAGTTACTGAGAAGACCTAACATTTATCAAACGTATAATTCTCTTTATTAATCACAGTCCAGTCCTATAAAGCCCTAAGACAAATTATAATAATGAGATTCCACCATGAGGTTTTTACCTACAGCATCTTTAAGTAGGGTAGGTAGGTATTGCTATATTTTAGCAGTTCTAAGATGTACATTCTTTCACTGTTAGGTTATGTCCTACAATTACTATACACAGCTTAATTGAAAGAAGGGTTTTCGTTACTAGTACATAAAATAATGGCAAATGTTACAATCCATGGAAACTTAGATTTGATGCAATAAAGCCTTAGTCTCATGTTGTAGATGGGGAAACTGAGATACTATGTGCTTTGTTTTGAAAATGAGTTAAAGAGCTAGTATAACCTTCAAATTTCAACTCAGTCACATATTTCTTCTCCAGATCAAGCCTCTGCAACAGTCTCTTTAGAAGTCCCTTCATGCTGGGAAGGGGTAACATGGCACAGTGAAAAAAACAACATGTGCTTTACCATTACATAGAACTAAGTTCATATCCAGACTCTGTCACCAGTGTGACCCTGAGCGCGTTTCATGCCCTCTCCGAGCTCCAGTTAGCCCATTTGTTAAAAGATATTGATAATATACTTCTCACAAGGTTGTAGTAAAAAAATTCATAAGGTTCCTGCAGATGCAGAAGGGCTAACTAAATATTCCATCTGCCCCCATACGTTTCCTTGCTGCTTTGCAACTAGGCAGAGCCCTGTGACTAGTTCTGGCCAATGGGTTATGTGCACCACTCTGGGCCAAGGTGTGCCACCCTCCATGTGCCCTGCCTCTGAGAATCTGAGGGATCATGTGTTCTATAAGAGGCACTTCCTCCTATATTTCTGAATAATTCTTGGGAGTAAACCCTACCCCACTCTTGGACATTCTCATGAGACAGACCTGGAGCCAGAAGTAACTTTGTGATCTGTTAAGCTGCTGAGATATGAGGGTTAATTATTACCAGAGCGTGACATAGCTGTATTCATTTTACATGGCCACATAACAATTTGCTGCAAACGTAGCAATTTAAAACAATACGCATTTATGGTCTTATAATTTTTGCTGGTCAGGAGCCCGGGTTGACATGAGTGGATTCTTTGCCTAAGGTCTCACAGAGCTGAAATCAATGGTCAGCTCAGATAGCAGCTCTCATCTGAGGTTAAAGTCTTCTTCCAAGCATACTGGTTGTTCAGATAATTCATTTCCTTGTGCTTGTAGGACTGGGCTCTCATTTTCAGCTGCTCGGAGCTCCTAGAAGCCATCTGCGTTCTTTGCCATGCAGTGCCTCTCACACCAAGCCCACAACTGAGCACTAAATTCTTCACATGTTTGGAAAGTCTGATTTCCTCTTCTGCAACTAACCAGAGAAAACAGTCTGCTTTTAAAGGTCTCATGTGATCAGTTCAGAGCCGCACAGATAATTTCCATGACACAATAGCATATCTTCATTTACAGAGCACCCAGCACAAATAGATGATGCTTAATAAATAATAATTTTCTCATCATCACACTCTGGACATTTATCCACATATTATTTCAGTATGTATGTTAATTTTAATTTTTTAAATGAGGAAGTGTTATACAAACACAACATCCCTGTGAAAAGTCTTAATTTCTTTATCCCCTGCTCAGAGAAGGAGAAGCACTGTTACCAGTTTGGCGAAAATGATACCAAACCACTATCTATTATCTCTATAAATATATAATTACCAGAACAAAAGAGAGACTGCGACTTCGTGTGTGCATGTGCATGAGTTTGCATATATGTATGAGCATGTGAATGTTTTTACATAAGCAACATCATATTAAGTGTATATCTTGCAACTTCTTTTTCACCGAAGAGCAAGTCTTCTAGATATTTGCATATTAAAGTGTATGGAACAGATCATAGTCCATAGTTGGTGCACCACATTCCATCAAAGTCTATTTAGCAGTTCCCTTGGCAGACACTGAAGCTGACTCAAACCAGCTATCACAAATAATTCCACAATAAACACCCACGTGTATGTCTCTTGTATACGTGTCCAAAACTTTAAGTCAAGATGGTGAAAAATGGATTTGATGGGCTATGGTATATGTATGTTTTAAGTTGTGGCCAATGTTGCAAAATTGATTTTCTCCAAAGTTTCTATAACAATATTAACTCCCACCGGCAATGTAGAGGAGTAACTGTTTCCACATACCCTTACCAACACTTGACATTGACCAAATTGAATTTTTTGCAATTTCCTATATGAATAAGATCTCTTACTATGGTTTGAGGATCACTCATTGATAATGTTGGGGTTGTTCTGTTTAATTTTTTTTTTTACATTTACATTTTACATTTCGATTCCAGGTGACTTATAAGGTATTGAATTGTACATTCTGTGCAGTATAACATGTGGCCTTTATCTTAAGTGATTTAAATTCCTTATTGCTTACATCTTTACCCTTTCTTGAGGTCTAAGAAGGAGTCATTTCTCTGGATTTTCTTTTTTATGTCCTTGGGCTGTCTTTGAAGTTATCAGCATCTTGAAAAGTTTTAGATGGGAGATAGGAAGAAAGAGGGTGGTGGGAGATAATAAATTAGAAATATTAAAAATAAAACTTACCTTACTGCTGCCTGCTTTAGATGAATCTCATATTATCAACCATCAACTGTGCTCACATATATGTACAACGGGTTTTGTAAAGAGAGCTAGAAAAGCAAGTGCAGGACAATTGTTTAAGACTAGAAGAGTGGAAAGAACTCCCTTTTTAATGTGCATCAAAGGCAGCATTGGCTGGTCCAACGCCAGCATATTTTTTGCTATCTTCTACTAATAAAACACTTTTAGTGAATATGGAATTAATGGGGTAAATATTGATTTTGGTTGTTAATTTGATTTCAAAAATTGGTTTCCTGCAATCATGGTAGAATAAGTCTAAGATGTATCTGTTTATCCATTTATTCCTATTAAAATAGCAATTCTAGAAAATATTATTTGCTATTAATCTGGTGAATAGTGTTATAAATGCCAGAGTTTATGTTTATTACACTTATTAAACTGGTCTTGATATCTCATAAAAATAAAATAAATGGCAGGCTTAGAAATTTAATACTTTGTATAATTCTTCAAATCTTTAATATTCTGTTTATTAAGTTTTTATTGAAATACAATACAGGGAGGACAGAGTGAATGAGTGGAGTTTCAGAGCTACACAAGCACTGAGCCCTAGCATTCCTAGAAGAAAAAAATTGTCATATTTCTATTTATTTTTTGAAAATCTCTTAGACTTCCAAAGTTCTGTACATTCCTGGGATTATGCTTTTAAGAGCCAGGAGAGAGAAGTCACCTTTTCTTTTAGGAAGTGGTTTCATTGAAGAAAAAGGGTGGACTTAGAGACTTTCCACTCATACAGAGCTGATTGCATTTGCCACTATAACCTACATAGGGACATAAACAACCTTAACAATGAGCAAAAGAAACAAGGAAGCAAAACATGATAAGGCTTACAGAAGCACACAGGCAGAGATCACACCCTGGGGAATTCTTGGGGGAAAAAAAATAACCCTGGGTTTTGCACCCTCATCCCTTCACCTAATAATAATAGTGTCAAGCATGAGATACTTCTCTTGTCATGCACCATTGGGGGCAGAGAGTGGCTAAATTGAAATTAAGGCTTGGAGGAGAAAATTTATAGAAGCTTAGTTTAATTTCAATAAATAGGGCTGGGTTGGAGTGGGGTCCAAACTTGCTGTCGCATAGTGCGATGGAATGAATGTTTGTATTTCCCCAAAACTCATATGTTGAAATTCTAACCCCCAATATGACAGTATTAGGAGGTGGGAGGTGATTTGGGAGGTGATTAGATCATGAGGATAAAGCCCTTATAAATGGGATTAGTGGCTTTATGGAAGAGATCCCAGAGCACTCAATATCTTACCCTCTTTTGGCCATGTGAGGATGCAAGGACATGATGGCAGTCTGCAACCCAGAAGAGGGTCCTAACCATAGCCTGACCATGCAGGCACCCTGATCTTAGACTTCCCAGCCTCTAGAACTATGAGATATAAATTTCTGTTGCTTATAAGTCACCCAGTCTATAGTATTTTGTTTTAATATCCCAAACTGAGTAAGACACGGGGGTATAATGAATGAGCAGCCTTCTTACTAAAATTTAGGAGGAAATTTCTCTGTCAGAGAATCAAGCCCTTTTATGAATAGCTTAACTCCTTTGTATCTGCTTTCACAACTGGACAATGATAATATCAATGATTTTTGTATTTCCCTAGCATATTAAAGAAACTAATTATGGTAAAGTCCTTTGAAAGCTTCCAAAGTAAAGCAAGATATTATTACAGCAATACTAAAGTATTTCATATGCATCTCAAATCTGAATGGTCACATTTCTCATGCCAAACTATGTGTCAACTCTAACCTAGACAGAAGAATAACAGGTAGAATAAACAAGTAATTGAATTCATAGCATGAATTGAGAAATTCTAGAAATACCCCCACTACCTATGATTGGGAATAGAGGTTACAGGGTTTTTCAGTAGAAGAAGTCATTCCAACCACAAGAAAAAAAAAAAGACATTCTCTAAGAGAAAGAAATACAGAACTGAGACAGTTAAGGATAGACCTAGAATCTGTCAGCAGTCAGCAAATTTTTTGTATAAAGGGCCAGACAGTAGATACTTCAGGCTCTGCAAGCAAATACAAAATTCTGTTGTAGCACAAAAACACCCATAGACAATACATAAACAAATGAACGTCACTGTGTTCCAATAAAACTTTATTTGTCAAATAGGTGGTAAGCAGGGTTTGGCTTGTAGGTCATAGTTTGCTGATTCCTGCTCCAGACTGTAACTCTCTTGAGGTCAAGGACTCTATTCATTGTTGTGTCTCCAGTAACCTATGTGATTGATACATAGTAGAGACATAATTAAGATTCATTGAATGATCATTACCTTTCCTTGTTTACTCATTCAAATTAAGTTTTGTGTTCAGTTCCTGTTTCAATACACTTATTGTGGGGTGCCTAAAAAAATGTGTATCAGGCACTGGGCTATTTTATCTGACATCTTTTACTGTTTTCCTTCTTGGCCTTGTCCTTCTTTAACTTCATCTTATTTTTTGTTTTGTTTTGTTTTTCCTAGTTGCTTCTGTTTAGTTGCTTATTTTGACTGTCAAACATTCCTCAGAAGGGACTGAAAGTACAATAAGCATATGTGGCAAAATAAACAATGAGCATTTTTATGTGAATTTGCATTTTTGATATATTTATTTTACTGAAATTTATTCTTTAAATGAGACATTTTTCTCTAATACGCATTCTATGTAATACCAGTCCTGCAAAATACTCCTTGAAAAAAGATTTGTTGATCAAAAAAGCTTGGAAAACTATGCCTTCTGTCCATTTGAGAGCCAATCAGCAAAGGTACTATGATTTACAGTAAAGAATCTGTCTTAATCCGTTTAGGTTGCCGTAATAAAAATGCTATAGACTGAGTGGCTTAAATAGCAAACATTTATTCCTCACAGTTCTGAAGGCTGAGAAGTCCAAATCAAGGTGCCAGCTGGTGGGGACTTTCTTCCTGCTTTGCAGACACATGCCTTCTTCCTGTATCCTCACATAGGGCATGGGGTGGGGGGAGGGAGAGAGAGAGAGAGAGACTATCTCTTGTGTCTTCTCTTATAAGGGCACTAGTGCATTTATAAGGGCTCCACCCTCATGACCTATCTCCCAAAGGCCCCACCTTCAAATACCATCACACTGAGAATGAGGGCTTCAACATATAAATTTGAAGTGGGAGCACAAACGTTTAGTCCATAGCAGAATCCAAGAGTCCTGATAATTGTTGTTTGACCCTCTCATGCAATGCCCATATACAAACACCAGCAAATATTACTCAGTGCAGGAGGTCAGCAGGTACACAGAGCTCTGTTCTCTTAGTCTTGTGGAGCTGTGAGAGGAGTAGGCTGGGGCAGGGCACAGCTGGATATACTGAGGGACTGTATTCCTATAAAGGTTCCACAGTCCTATCCCTTTGTGTGGTGTATGAAAACAGCCTTCAATGAGGAGAACTGAGCTCAGGCACCTAGCAGTCTGAGTTTGGACACCAATCCTTTGGAGAATTGCTGGAAATTTCAATTGTCCAGCACCTGGAGACTTTGAAGGGGCCAGATCTTTGCGAAACTGAGTCTCAGCGCAGCCCCTGCTGCTGAGAGGAGAAGGAGCTTCTGCAGCAATGGGGAGTTGTAGTTACCCTGATGACAAAGTTAGAGCCACTGTCCCTGCTTGCTCATTTCTAGGCAGCAGGGGTGGAGTCCCGTAAATGCAGTTTCCCAGTTGTGAATTGTGTTTGACCATGAAAATCCACCCTTCTCCCTTTCTGTATGTGTGCATGTGTACTGTTTTGCATGCCTCTAATTAATAGCATACAGAACCAGCGTTTTGTGGAACATACTTTGGAAATACTCCATTAGCTAGTGTGGGAGAATGATTTTAAAAATGGCCACAAATGCTCATGAATCCTAGTATCTGTACCCTTTGCAATGTGACTTTGTGATGGAGTCTCTTTCCTCTGCTCCTGAATCCGGACTAATGCTGTCTCTTGCCTCAGCTAATAGAATTTCACAAAGGCAATGGTGTGCCAGATCTGACGCTAACCCATGAGATAACTTGAACCTTTTCACTCACTCTCTTAGATGCCTGTCACCACCATGTGAATGACAACTAGCCTGCTGGATACTGAAATGATGACCCAGGCACCCCTGTTTTCCTGGCCAAGAATCAGCCAACTATCAGACACAATAGTGAGGCCATCCTAGACCACCCTGCCCCTAGCGGACCCCCAAACATGTGAGAAATCCCAGCCACAACCAGCTGAGATGATTACACAACCCATAGTTGACAAGAGTAAGCTCAGCAGAGACCAAAACTACCCACCTGGCCTGTAGTCTTGTGAGCAATAATAAATGCTTAATTTTTTAAGCCATTACATTTCAGGAGTTTGGGAGCTTGGGCTGTTATTATGCAGTAAATAACCACTGACACAGCGACTAATTTTTGGCCTTTTTATATTCCATTCCTTATCCATGAAATCAAGGCTAAGTAGCGACTTTATTGAAAGAAAATTGGATCATGCACATCAAAATGATAATCAATGAAGAGTATCATACTAAGAATATATGCGCTAGCAAAAGATTATTGTAGATCTATCGTTTTGACCAAACATGGACAACTTTTTGCAGTCATGTACAAATAATATAAAATTAATGTACAGGGTATTTCAGTGATATAGGAGAGCACACATGGAGAAAAATTATTTTCTGATAATCTCCCTTAGAGCTTCGCCTTTTGACTGTCGAATCTACCAAGTGTCAGATAAAATATTCATTCAATCAGATACCATTTCTGGAGATTTCTTTCCATTCTGAATTTTTTTTTTAAATAATCCATTTTTTTCCCTCTGGAAATAGCAATGAGTAATAGTGTGAAAAAATTCTTTTTTTGTTTTGTTAGGTTTGAAGTTTGGAAGGTCTAAGAAGAATCTTCTCAAATAGCTTGAAAGATAAAAACAGTAAAATGACACAGAAGTTCCCTACTTCCCCTGTCCCAAGTTTCTGTCCAGGAGGAAAAAATTGAAGCGCAGAGGCCTCTCTCCTCTCACAAAAGCATTCATGGGTAAACAAATCGGTGCCATCTTCCCTGTGCCATGCCCTGAGAAGCAGTGAGTGCAGCGTGGGGAGAAAGAATCAATCTTCTAGGGCAACAAAGTGACTGCTGAGATGCTCGAGGAAACAAAGGACTTGCTGGACCCGTGGAATTCCCACACCAGACCCTTGAGGCATTGAACCAGTGCCCTGTGCTGCGATGCTGCCAGCTAATTGAATTTAAATTGATGATGTACATTTATTTTAAACTGTTAAATTGTATTTCCATGTTTGATAGTCATTTGCTAATTCTTGGGAAAACATCACATATATAACAATGATTGAGCCCTCTGTAGAATTAAAGAAAAAGCTAACAAGTCATATGTGATTTACTCATTTTAAAGAAACTTTAGTATAATCCAAAGAGGGATAGGGTTATTAATTTGAATTCCAATTCAGATATTATTTAGGAAGACTGTATCAGAAACAAAAGATGGGCTCTGTCATTCACACTTCCTTCTTTCTCAAAATTGAGAGACTTTGACTCATTTTCTTCTTTCAGAAAGAAAAAGTAAAAGAGGTAGAAAAGTAATAATTTTTTCATGACATAATAATTCTGATTTTTAAAAAATTTAATCAAATATAATTTTTTCCCCTCTTCTTCAGCTCCCTTTACCCTAAACAGTAGAGGTAAAAAAAATAATTTACTCACATCCAACTAATTTGAAAAACTAAATATGTAATCTTTTCACAGCATAAATGACTTGATTCTTTGCACTTTGCTAATTTAGAAAAAAAATGCATAAGAGTGCAAAAAATTAATGAAGAGCCCTTAAAGCAGCCCTTAAAGCAGATTTCTTGAAGTTTTCCTCATTATCTCTATCTGTAGTGAATTTATCACAAAACAAACATAGTACAAGATGCTTAATTTTCATTTAAATTACATACGGGTATGCTCTTTTCTTATATTACACTGGAGATAACACTGAGCTAAGAAGATATGGATTCTGGTTACATCTCCAGCACTTAGGAGCCAGGTAAGCTCAAGTTGGTAGCTTAACACCTCTGTACACTGGTTGACTCATGAATTAAATGGTTATATTAATATTAGCTTGAACTACATAAAATTATCCATATTCAGCCACTTTTGACCAACAAAAATGGCAATTTTATATGGTTCAACCTAATACTGCTCTGTCTTACCGGGTTACTGCATCAAATAAAATATTTAAAACATTTTGGAATACTATAAAATGTATATAAATACAAGATTTTTATTATCCTAATATATGTGCATGAGTCTCTGTGTGTCTACACAAGAAAACCATTTGGTGCAACTGTAATAATACTTGCTATGGATTGCCACACATTCATTTGCCTGGGAGGCAAAAAATATTGAGGGCACTGGATAGCATGAACCAACTTTTATGATTGCTCTTTTCTTCTCCATGGAGATTTTTAAAATTTGGTTTCCATAATAAATTATGTGTTACGGACTGAATAGCAAGCAAATGACTCATTGTCTATCTCCAAGTCTTTCTTTACCTACCAGGAAGAAAAATTAATGAACTGGCTTCTTTCTAGCCACCATCTGGGTGCAAAGCATCCCAAATCTGCCCAGTGTCTCTCCCTCAAAGACATTAAAACATTAGATTCTGGCTCAAATGCAAGCCATCTTGGATGTTCACAGATGACCAGATAGTAACCGTCTGTCTTCATCTTCCTCTCTGGCCATACATAGACACCTAGCCTCCTCTGCTTCCTACTGCACTGTGTCTGCACCCCACACCCCACACCCTGTACCCCCTATCCCACAGTCTGCCCTGATGAAGGTGGTAGCTTCTCTTTCTTGGTAATGTAGGTCTTCTAGTTTTATCTCAGCCTCAAAAGTTCTTTGAATTGAGCTCTTGTGGAAGTGGTCAGCTGATCTGCCGAGACAGGCTAAAGTAGAGGCACCATGGAATGCACTGATGGTCTCAGGAAGAGCAAACAGCAATTCCTCTAAAACTCATGTTGACATTTCATTGCCATTATAATAGTAGTAACAGATGGAGCTTTTAGGAGGTGATTAGGCCATGAGGATTCCAAACTCATGGGTGGGAGTTGTGCCCTCATGAAAGGGAAAGTTTGCTCCTTCCACACTCTCTTTCTGTCTGCAATGGGATTATACAGCAAGAAAGCCCTCATCTAATGCAATCACCTGGGTACTGGACTTCCTAACCTCCAGAACTGTGAGCTAATAAATTTCTGTTCATTATAAATTACCCAGTCTGTGGTATTGTGTTATAGCAACACAAAACAGACTAAGACATTTTCCTTTCTTATGGCTTTCTAATTCACGGTTGTGGTCTCTCATGAGGTCCAACTTTATTTTTTGCCTTAAGGTTTTGTGAACTATTGTACCTTCTTACAATTTTTGTTTAAACTGGTCAGAATGGGTCAAGAGGGGCTCAAGCTTGAGGGTATGTACCTATTTCAGAAACACTGCTCTTCCTTTTATGGAGCTTTGGCTTGTTTATGAACCACTGGACACAATCCTTCCCATCACTGTAGATTTGTATCTTGCTATAAATAAGTAAGATCCCACTTGCTTATCCCATGTGTGTGGGATCAACACATACAGTGGTTTTTTAAAGCAATTTATTTATCAGATTTATATTCAAGTAACTTTTGGCTTTTACTCAAAATAAAATTCACACCAATTTTTTTTTTAAATACTTATGATCATTAAAGTATTCAAAGAAGTGTGCTATTAGACTGGTGAGTCCATTGCCAAAGAGGATTTCCGAGAACCTTTTAAGGAATTGTAGCATTGCTAAAACATTTGCATAGCCTCCCACACTGCCTACTTTTGAGGTGGCAGCTGTCAATGGGCAGAGGAAAGAGAAGGTTGTGTTTCAGAGCTGCACCTTGCAATGCATCCTTTCAGGTCATCATACGATGATGTAATTGCAGGTGGTATTAATCATTTTATCCCTTGTGAACCCCAAGTGCTTTTTAGTGGTTGTGAGATTGACAGATGTGGCTACCAGCAGCTTAAAATAAATAAACATAAACAAAAAGCAACACAGGCAAATTAAACATTTCCCCCCAATCTAGCTGCCCCTCAGTGGAGTAAACAGAGTGACCAGGCAGGAGTGGCTGCTCCCGAGTCTGGTGGGACGGAGCCTCCCATAGACACATTTTCTGTAGTCGTGGCATGGGTGCCCTTTTGCGTTTTGCCAGCAAGGGAAGTCCTTCTGTCGTAGTCTCATCGAAAGACAGAAGTGACACTGCACTCTAGGAGATATTTCTTGTTTAAACAAGTTACAAGAAGATTATTTGAAGGGTAACAGCCAGGTTATGTACCCCATAAAAGTACAAATGATTTACAAATATTTAACAAGGAAAAAACTAATTATGCTGCTCTTGTCACAGAGAGGCCAGCCCCAGAAATGGTATAATCAATATGGGAATGTTAGCTGTAATACAGTCTGTCAGCTTTTTAACCAACCAAAAAAAAAAAAAATCAGAAAGTCTATAAACAAGTTGAGCCCCCTCCTCCAACCCTCTGAATCTGATGTATCTGGTCACATGTACGATTCACATGTCGGTCATCAGAGCATTCAAAAGTTATTTTCAGGGCCATTTGGGAAGGCCCATTTAGCCTGAGTTTAAAGGAATCCTAAGAGAATTGGGTGGCTTCACAATGGTTCACTGTACTCAAAATATAACATTTTTGTCCTCCGAGCCCCAGTTAGTGTTTCTTAGAACATTTGACTATTTTGGTCAATACACAGAAATTTGACTCTACCATGGGCTCAGAAAAAAATTTTTTTAATGGTGTGTGTGTGTGTGTTTGAAGAGTTGCACACTGTTGTGTATTTTGCATGGTTATTATATATATATATATGCATATATATATATAAATTTAATGAGACAGATGTATTAGTGGGTATCTCAGGACCTAGGAAAATTGTCTGGTAGGAACATCCCTCTGGAATACCACACAAAAAGTGACTCTGAGCAGAGTGTGAGTAATGGGATCACTAATGGCCATGGACACAGCTAGGGAGTCAAATTGTTTGAGTTCAGTTCCTAAATCTGGTCACTTGTGCATTATGGTCTCGGGTAGCACTAATGTGCTGTAAAACTTTCATCTGAGAAATGGGGACAACAATGGGACTGACTTCATAGGGCTGCGGTAAAGATTTAATTGCATTATACATGAAAAGTGCTGAAGACAATCTGCAGCACATAGTAAATACTCAACAAATATTAGCTATTTTAATAGTATCAAACCAAAGCCTTGCCCATCAGTAACCCATGTTTTCTTATCATTGCCTGATGCTAGGCACAAATATTACAAGTAAGATCACACTAATAGTAATGGCCTAAATTTCAGTGGTGTTTGCTAGCATCTGCCTAACCTCTGGGAACTAAGCACCCTGCAAGATACACACGTATGTCCGTCTCTCTCCAGCCCCCAGCAATATTTACAGGAATTCCTGGGCTGTTTCCCATGAGCTTATGGAGCATGTATTACTATTCTTGTTGATATGGGCTCAACCTAAAGCCCCTGATGGTGGTGCTTTGCTGCTGTAGCTGCTGCCATTATCTATGAGGATGCTGAGGCCAATGCCAAGGGCCCTGCCTGCTTCCAAAGCTACCAACTTGTTAGGAGTCAGGGTGGTGTCATGCCCCTGCTGTCCTCACCTGTCCTCACTATGTGGGAGATCCCTGGTGAAAATGTCTCTCCCCTCCTCCATGGCACGTGTTATTACCAGAGCACTAAAACTGCTCTGGGGTAGCCCCTTCACTTATGGTTCCTTATAAAATATTCTTCAACCTTTGCCTACAGCCCCCTCTTCATGGTTCAGGCATCTACAGGGCCAAAATGGTACCAAAAACTAAGATAAGTCCTATATTTTCCTCTCTATCTCAGGCTTTCTTCTCAGACATCTGTACAAAAAAAAAAAAAAGAAAGAAAGAAAGAAAACCACTTTCTCAGCCAACTTTCTCAGAAATTGGTTCCTTGAGACCCTGGCCAACATACCAGTTCTTTTTTTTTTTTTTGAGACCAATTCTCTCTCTTTGCCCTGGCTAGAGTGTAGGGGTATCGTCATAGCTCATTGCAACCTCAAAGTCCTGGACTCAAGCCATCGTTCTGCCTCAGCCTACCCAGTAGCTGGGACTACAGGCAAGTACCACCATGCCTGGCTAATTTTTCTATTTTTTTAGTAGAGGCAGGGTCTCACTCTTGCTCAGGCTGGTCTCAAACTCCTGCCTTGGCCTCCCAGAGTGCTAGGATTATAGGTGAGAGCCACCGCGCCCAGCCATACCAGTTCTTCACACATGCCCAGGCACACCTGAATACCAGCTTAGCTTCAGTGGAATTTCCCCTCTATGTGATGTAAATGGAGTGGCACTTTTCTATATTCCAACAGGATTTTTACCCCATATGGTTTGGGGGAACATAGGTTTACCCATGGCAAATGTCTGAACCCTAATAATACTGACGGCTATGACAGGGTTCCATGTGTTACGTGTTCAGAGATGGGAACCTATTGCTGCTTCTGCACATAAAGTTCTGAGAGTTGGGCAGCCTCTGATTTGTGGCTTTGTTTTAGTAGTTTGGGTTGTTTACCACATTTTACATTGTAGTAACTTTACTTTATTGCTACTGTCACAACAAAGCAAAGCAGCTATTATCTTATAACAAACTAAAGCTACATTTCTAAACCATCACATCTAACCAAACTACAGTGCCATAACACCTAATTTACAGTTTATTCCAATTGCATGGACATGAGGAGCATAAAATAAAAATAAAAAATATATATCAGATTCCATTGGCTCATCTGGGCCAAGTGCTTTGAAGTTGTGGAGGATGGTTATAAACCAGCTGAGGTTCCATGTTGTTCACAAGACTTCTATTTAGAGCTGGGCAGCTGGGTGCACATTAGGGCTGACTTAAAATTGTCCACATGCTAGATTGACATCACATTTGGGTTCTCAGACCTCTGTGCAGCCAAACCAGAAGTCTGCTCCTCCAGGCTTGTGCAGAGCTGCCTATCCTAAGCTTCAGACAGTGCTGTATATGGGATTCACAAAGGGCCCTGGAAGGAGAAAGATTCTCAAAGATAATCCAATAGGCTGGCCAGTTAGAGGTTTGGAGGAGAACAAGTACAAAGGCAGAAATATAAAGTAGCTTTTATACGCCATTCAGAAAGCATATTGGTTTGTTTCCACTGAAGAATGTGGCTCTGGTTAGAGTTAGGGATGGACTATTCCAAAAAGAACTTAAGGATATGAAAACCTGATTCCATTTTTCCTCTTACAGGTCAGTATAAGGCCATACAGGTTTGGAATGGCCTTACCATTTCTGTCTTATCTAAGACTAATCCTTTCTTCAAGATTCAACCACTTCCTTGAAGTAATGTGTAAGAACATTACAAGTAACATTATAAATCTTGTGTTAGTCTTTCTCTCACCTTCACCACGTCAGCCTGACAGCGTCGGCTCTTCCTCTGAGCTTCCTTGACTCTCAGTTACTCCACAGTCTGTGGCCTGCATGTCAGCTGGGGAGTATAACACCCAGCAGTCTAGGTGAAGAGGCATTTGGGAGATGGGATGGGGCAGCAAAAGAGTGGAAGAAACTTAGCATGGCTCCCAGGTTCCTGGTGGTCAGGGGTCTATGTGGTGCCACCATTAATTAAGACGAGGAACCTGAGAGGAGTGGAGACTTGTGAGGTGTGAGAGTTGAATGGCCTGCTTTTTCAGATAGTCATTTAACTATGCTAAGCATTTGTCACTTAAACTGTATTCCCCTTGCACTGCTATTCACATTTCCCAGCCCAACATGGGTGTATGCACAGGTTAGTGCCCAGCGAACATTAGTTAATGACCATGGGGACCGTTCTTCCCCTAAACGAGGGCAAGAGAGGCCTTGGATATGTTTTAGAGGGCAGCTTTCTGCTCTCCTCTGGCAATGCTCCTCCCACAAGGTGAGGAATTTGCAGGGCGACAGGAGTGGGTCCAAGCAGATGCCCTCACTTCCAGACCACATTCCACATACCCCAAACCGGCTTCCAAGGCCAGCGTAGACCTTCCCCCTAGCCACAGCTTCACTTCTAGACTTCAGGAGTGGTTAAGGTAAGCCAAAAGGCGGCTGTTTGTAGGAGTAGGATGGGAAGAAGTTTGAATGTGCAGACAAGGGTGTCCCCATAAATCTGGTGTGAGATGTAGCCTGTGTGGGAAGCAAGGGTGTTGTGTCATGGGACTGAGAAGCAGATTTTTCTGTACCTCTGAATTTCAGTGAGGAATTCCAAAGAATCCAGATATTTTAATTTTAAGCCTGAGTTTTTAAGTTATTAAAAATGGGTACTAACCAAGAAAGAGGGATAGAACATATTTTTATAAATATATTTGGTTAGCCTGATATAATTTAAATATTTAGTTCTATGGTATGTGTATGCTTGACCTGAGTCCTACAAAAGAGGCAGGTGTGACCGGGGTCTCTGGGAAGCACTGAGCACACCTTCAAGGATATTGCGTGACAGCTTCAAAGGCTGAGCCCTGGGTGGCTCCATTGCTGAAAGTTGGTATTTCAGTAAGTCTGAGACATGGAAAAAGAAATGTCACAGATTCAGGAAGCCAGAAATGGTCATAGGAAGTTGGATAGCAAGAGGAACTTGGTCCTTTTCTCCTAAATTATTTTGATCTCTCAGTAACTCAGGCTCAGTCCACTGTATTCACTTAATCTATTCTCTGTGATCATATCATGCTAATTTTCCTTCTCAATGTTTGAAAGAGTAACATCGCAGTACAATATTCGACTTTGTCTCTCCCCACCCTAGCTCCTGGGTGTTGTGTTGAATTTCTTTGTGCTTTCACAAATGTAACACTTCCCCACATTCTGTCCATCATTTTAAAGGTTAGAATACTGTACTTTTCTTCAGTTTTTGGTAATGTCTGTACTTCTCAAACCCTAATTATTGTTTTGACTGTTTCTTTTCCCTTCATCCTCTTTTCTCACCACTCGTTTTCTATATTTCTCTATTTCTTCATTCATGTAGGACTGAGAGCAGTACCTATGGATAGATCAGGACCATTTGATTTCCTCAACACATACTGGAAAAAAATGCCTAAGCCAGAGTACAGAGGAGCATCTCCAGGCATCCCAGGAGCTAGTGAAAGATCTATGTAGAGAGAGGAGAGAACAAAAGCCCCTCATGCTTTGGCCGAGGGGGTTCTAAGGACAAGGGTGGAAAAAAGGGAGAACAGTTGGCTGGGAAAGAGGATGAAGAAGATGATACGGACATGACAACAGGAGAAAGGCTGGGGAAACCTTTGGGGGAATAACACATCCACACCTGATGGCTGAGTTTCTGTAGAGATTCACTGAACCGAAGAATTTCTCTCCTTTTAGTGCACATCTCAGTCGCTAGAGAGAAATGGGAGTGAATGACCATTGCAGGGACAGCTCCTGCACCAATACTTATTTAAAGGCATCTACCTGCTCACCTGGTACTTCTAGCAAGAAGTGGGTGACAGTCTTTGATCTCAGGTGTTCCTGGGACACCGTCACTTGCACACAGGAAGGTAACATAAGTCAGAGCTGTTTTCTCAGAACAGGCAAAGGACAAATCCCAGTCTCATCTGCCATATGGTGCTTGTTGATGTTTGTCCCACAGGGAAATGAAGGGTATCTCTCTTCTGCACAGCCAGGCCCACACACACAAATATGAGAGCAATTTTCACTCTCCCTGTGGCAGGCTTGCCCAGTCACTATATTTCTGTTGTTCTATATTTTCTGCCTGGGCACAGATTCTTGGCACATACTGGCGTAGGAGCTCCAGTTCTCTCTGTGTAGTCCAAGTTCTTTATGTTGGGCTGTTTTTATGGTGGTTGTGCTTGTGCAAAACAAGGAAGTGGTAACTTCTTTATTCTTTTCTCTCTGTTTTATGTACAACATTCGGTCAGTACATTCACTTCTTGTCCTACTCACCCTGGAAATATTGATTTTTCTTTTTTCAGACCGTCCATGAGTCACAGGCCATATGTGATTTGGGCATATTGCCTATATTGTTTTGGACTCAGGAAAACAGAAAAAGATTATAGCAAAGTTAAGATCTCCCAAGCTAAGAGATCTTGCAGAATCTATTTGAATTTCTATATAAAAAAACCACTCTTTTGATGGAATAGGAGGATCTGTACTTGGATCATATGATTTAGCATCCGTGTTACAATGAAGGGCAGTGATGTTGTCTTCTACAAGTTGCATGTGATAGCAGGAAAAGTGTAGCCTTTCTGAAAATAGAGCAAGTTCAACACCAGTTCTATAGTTTTCAGCTGTAAGACCCTGATTAAAGTTTCTTAATTTCATTGGTCTTTAGTATCCTCATCTGAAAAGGGGTTAATAGAGATACATCCTCAGATTTTAAGAACCATATAAAGTGATAAGTGATTGTGGAAGTGGGGCACATAGATACTGTATGTGAGTTTTCTCTCCTTTCCCAATCCTCACCATGAGGTCATCCTGCGTTTCCAAGAGGAAGTAAAATAGAGTATTTGAGTGAGCAGGCATTGGAGTGACGCTGTATTACTTTACTGCTCTGGGACCCTGGACAAGTTACTTAGTTTATCTTTAAAATTTGAATTAGTAATTGAAATAACTTCCCAGAGTTATAATATGAATTAAAAGAGGTAATTATTAGTATATAAAATGCTTATTCCTGAGCCTCTTTCAGGCAATGTCTGGAGATGCTGGTACTTTTATCATATCACGCCTTCGCCAGCTGGGGCCTTCTCCAGGCCTGTCCAAGCAGAGCACGGGTGCATTCTGTGGACGGGCTCCATTCTAACCAGCCCCAGAGCCACTCTGGACCAACCAGAAAGGGTGCCGTCAGCCTCATGCCACCAGCTCAGTGATTTGGATTTAGTCTGTAATAGAGGAAGTATTTTTGCACCTGTCCCATGTATTTTAGTTCCCCTACTAACAATATGTTGCCCTTACAGCCTTCTTTTTGCCTCCTAGACTGTTCCCTGTGGTGTTGTGCCCCAAGGCAGGAAGTAGAGATTTCTTGTCCTCTTTAGCAAGATGTGAGATTAAAAGCCACGTTTCCAGGATTTGACCACAACAGTTTAAGTTAAGGGAATCCAGAGGGAAGAGGAAGGGACGGGGAGCTGACCCCTTCTACCTCTGGGTAATGGTGAAAGAAGAAGATTGAAATGTGGGTGAAAAGGGAAGCTGTCAGATGTAGTGGGTCAAGATGGCCCTTCCTTGGACTGCAGTTTGGAGAGGGTAGATGTGTTACAGAACTACAGAAGTTACTGAAAGAAAAAGGAAATGTTCAGATTTCCAGCTGGAACTCTAGAATAGATTGCCTCTTTGTCGTTCTTCTCTTCCACCTACATACTTCTAACCTAACCCCACCTTATCAACCTTTAATGCAACTTTATGAAAGTAAATTTGATTGCATGGCTTGATAAGGCAGAGAGAAGTCCTTCAATTTATCTTTCACCAGTGGAAGTGAATGGCTATTGCAGGGATAGCACCTTCACTGGTATTTATTGAAGGGCATCTTTCTGCCCACTCTTATATCCCACAAAACACAGAAGAGACCCGGAGTTTCCCTTATCCTCTTTGGAGAGGATTTTGAAGGCAGTTGAGTTGAGATTCAGTAGGATTGTAATAGCACCTTCTGTGCCAACAGATAAGGTTGCCTTCAGCAGAGGCTAGGGACAGAACACCCATCCATGGGGGATGGAAGGAAGGAGTAGCAGATCCAAGGTCAAGGCAGCTTGCCAGGGAAAGCTACAAGGTCCTGATAAAGCCAAGAGAGGTCATGATTTACACCAGCCACAGCCCATCAAAGACAAAGGGTGTTTCTACATATACTCACCTGCCCACCCTTCTGTAATTTCTCTTTTTAGGGTAATCATATAATATGGTTGGCCTACATTCAGAGTGGGCTGGGGGCCTGCAGTTAGGATTGGAACTGTTTGCATAATGAAGATGGAAAGCTACAGGAAATCATCTTTACCATCAAATTGATGATGGCCACAACCACCCCACTTTTGGCTAAACTTTGGAAATTTGAGCTAGCTTCCCATTGCATGCCAGTGGGAAGAGCTGGCCAAAAGGGGAGAAGGACAATGCAGTGACAGAGCCCATAGCTTGGGCTTGCACACAGCCAGCAGCAAAGTAGGCACTGGCAAACTGGCCAGGGGCTACAAGGAGTTGAGGCAGCTTACTCTGATTTTAATAAATATGGGCATTTTATTTCTGTCAAAAACTAACATAAACAGAAAATAGAGAGCCACTGTAAATATCTCCCCTTGTACCAATTCATGCCTTGGGGCTGCACTTTAGCTCTGTGCTGAAATATGCATTCTCATTTTCACATTAGTTGTGCTATTAAAAAATTTGCATATTGTAAAATACTCAACAGGCATCAATTTAAGTTGTGGTTTTTATACATAAAATGTCCAAAATTAATTATGTTAAAAAATGAAACTGACAAATATTTACAGTTAGCTATGCACCATGAAAAACAGAAATAAAAGGAGGAGATATGAGGCTGACAATCAAGTGACAGTGACAGAAGTTAAGGTGTGAGAAGCTAGTAGCTTCCCGTGACAGGAAAGGATAGACTGAGGCACGGCACAGTGGTTGGCCAGGAAACAGAGAAGGAAGAGCTCACCTCAGCCATGGGTGATGGAGGAAGTTTGCCCTTCAGGTAGAACCAGATAAAGGGTGGGGCCGAGCAGTCTTGGGGAAGACCAGTCTCTAAAGGATACTATAAGTCAGAATTACAGTACCAATTAGCACTGCGTGGAACTTCTATAAGCAGAATTGTCACAGCGTCAATTGGCCCAGCTACCACCAAAGAAGACACAACTATAGTATAAAAAGTAGCAAATCTATGTCGCTGGTATTACAATTTCAGTAGAGGATTTTTGAAAATTGGGAGGTACAACACAGGTCTGCCTCCGATCCCAAGAGAGCAGCTTTCTGACACCGTAGTCCTTGGAAGCTGAAATTCTATAATAGAACAATAGTTCGGTACAATTCACCTGGATCAAAACTTTACCAGTAAGAGAAACTGGTGTTATACATTCCCCAGAAATGGTGGGTGGGCATGGGGTGGGGTATTGTAACATGAAAAGCTATTCCAATGAAGTTGAACTACCATGTCACATTAATTCATCTTATGAAATGTGCAGGAAAAAGTATACAAGTTTTATTATTTGAAATATGGTATTTGAAAGAACACCAGATTATTATCTGGCCATGGGGTCCACATATCTTGGTCGAGTCCTGAATAGAAGCAGCATTTGAGATGGGTGTTAAACAAAGGGCAAGATTTGAAAGGACAAGTAGTCAGGACAGCTATCCGGCAAGATCAATGAACTTCTGTCAGGGAGGACTCATCTCTGCCTAAACCTCCACTCCTTAATACACGAAATTTGGGAAGCTCACACAGCAGTGCTTGCTGGGCTCATTTGCCAAACAGAAAAGGCGTAACTCACGTCCATCTTCTTCAGTAAACATGTTACTCAAAAACAAAATGTCTGGCACCTTAGCTTTTCTGCTCATCTCAGCCAGAATCCAGGGTGCATAACGGACATGACGAGTATGAGCTGTGCAGTCGGGCAGGCTTGAGCTTGAATTCTGGCTCCCTCTCTTACTGACTGTGAACTTTAGCTGAATTTACTCGTTCTTACTAGAAGGGCTTCAGGCTCCTCATTTTAAAAATGGGAAGAATATCAATTCCCATGCAGAGATGTTGTATTATTTGAGATAAAACATGTAAAGCATCTATTATGTGGGAAGAACTCAATGAAAAGCAATTTTGATCACTACTGTCCAAGCTTTGTCTTCCTCATTGCGAAACTGGCAAGGAAATGCAACATTGATTCCTTCTGCTGCAACCAGGCTTCCCTGCCTCTGGTTTTGGGATAGCATGTCTATACCTGATACATTTTCAGATGGACACTTTCTTGGCTTGCCTTGACATTGTCTGGTCTGATAATTTTCTGACCTCTTTGCTCTAGAAGATTCACCAAAACCTGACTGGAGATGGGTTTCCGTGACCCATAAATCTGTTGCCATGATATGGAATCTACTTGCACAATTGTTTATACCTTACAGTGGACTATGGTAGCTATTGATTTTTTCTTCCATCGTGCTTTTCCATCTCTCTTCTTTGAGTAAAGACTCCTCCTTTTAACTACAGGATTTGAGCATGACCCAAGCCCAGCCATTCTTAGTCCTCTTGGCCGCTGTGCTTTGTCATAGACACAGTCATCTGACATAAGCTGGACTAGTTGATACACTGGGAGAAAAAAGTTGCTGATTCCTTTAAAGTTATTAAGCTATTTCAGAAACATCACTTAACTCCAGTGAGAATGGCTTTTATCAAAAAATCCCAAAACAATAAAATTGGCGTGGATGCAGAGAGATAGGAACACTCCTACACTGCTGGTGGGACTGCAAACTAGTACAACTTCTGTGGACAGTAATATGGAAATACCTTAAAGATTAATCCAGTAATCCCATTACTTGGACATCTACCCAAAGGAAAAAAAGACATTCTATAAAAAAGACATCTGCACTAGAGTGTTTATAGCAGCACAATTCACAATTGCAAAGATGTGGAAACAACCCAAGTGTCCATCAATCCATGAGTAGATTAATAAAATGTGGTCTATGTATACCATGGAGTTCTACTCAGCCACAAAAACAATGGGGATCTAGCACCTCTTGTATTATCCTGGATAGAGCTGGAGCCCATTCTGCTAAGTGAAGTATCATAAGAATGGAAAAACAAGCACCACATGTACTCACCATCAAATTGGTATTAACTGACCAACACTTAGGTGCAAATATAGTAGTAACATTCATCAGGTGTCGGGCAGTGGGGAGCGGGGAGGTGGGGATGGGTATATTCACACCTAATGGGTGCGGTGTGCACTATCTGGGGGATAGACATGCTTGAAGCTTTGACTCGGGTGGGGCAAAGGCAATATATGTAACCTAAATATTTGTACCCCCGTAATATGCTGAAATAAAAAAAGTCACTTATAAAGTTATTAAGCTATTTCTGTTTAATCTGGTACTGCCAGAAGCCATTTCTTTACCATCTGAAGGAAATCTTTCTTCAGTATTAAGAGCTAATGTTAATTGAATAACTGTGTGCAAGTACTATTCTAAGAGTTTTATTATCTCAGTTAATCCTCACAATACCCTTATCTTGTGTATAATGTTATAATCATTATTAGAGAGATGAGAAAATCCAGGCATAAGGAGGTAAGGTAACTTGCTCAGTGTCATATAGATAGAAAGTGATAGAGACCGAATTTGAATTTATGCTGTCTGAGAACCAGTGGTTCTTGAGTGGGAGCAACTTTTTCCCCAAGGGGACATAAATGTCAGGAGACATTTGTGTTTGTTAGAACTTGGGAGCGAGGTGCTACTGGTATCTAGGGGATAGAGGCTAGGGAAGATGCTAAACATCCTGCAATGCACAGGACACTCACCTCATGGCAAAGAATTATCTAGCCCTAAAATTAAGAGCACAGAGTTTGAGAAACCCTGCTTTAGGCTGTTCAAGTTTCTGCACACGGACAAAAAAAAAATGACAGAACAGGGAAATCATGCCAGCACAGGTCCTTGAGTCTCATAGTACTGTGTGCCAGCCTCAAAACCTTCCCAGCTAGCTAAGCCAAAAGATGCCCTTGTGTTGAGTCAAGTTTGATGGAGGTGTTCTCTCAGGTTGCAATCAGGAGAATCTTGACTAATACATGCACAAAGCCCATTTTCAGTCTATTCCAGTCGTAGCCCTTGGAAAGGACGTGTGATTGCAGTGTGTACAGCTGACTGTCCACCTCAGACCATAAGGACTATAGTGACTGTTTTTCTCTCTGCATATCACAACGCTTAATTAGCACTTCCAGGGAAAAGTCACAGTGATGAGCTATAAGCTATCACACTTATCACACAGGTCAGGGTGGAAGTGATCCTCAACAATATTTTTCTCTACCTTTAAATTAGAAATGAAAATTCAGTGAGAGATAACATCTCAAACATTTAGGCTTAAAGGCAAATGCACACTCGTCACATCTGCTACAAGAACCATTTTTATGTACAGTTTACTTTTCCTCTCTTTGCATCCACTTTGGAATTCTTTCTTGTTGTATGTAAATAATAATAGACTGATGTGTTCCAAGAATGCATCAATAATTCTGTGGGTCTGTGTGCCTGAAGGTCAACAAACTACTTTCTTTTTTTTAGCCACAATCAAATAACTACTAACACCTAGAAAGAACTAGATATCTGGGAAACCACACACACAAAAAAATTCTACATGTAACACCTAGCAAACGTGCAAATTCAGGAAATGTGGAACAGTCCTGGAAAACAGCCCAAAGTTCCCATTTCTGTATATTTCACAGAAACCACCAATATATGGGATATTAATATTCATTTAAAAACCTCATACTAATGGCATTGTGCTATGTATTGGGCATATCACTTGCTTGTGACAATGAGGTATATATTTCGATGCTTAACAATAATAAATTTCAGAGACAAACTCCCTCCTTTTTATTTTTTGCTTCTTTTCTTCATATAGCTGTTTTTACAGCCCTAGGTCCTTCATATACAGATATCTGAAATCATGCAATACATCTTTAAATAAACTAAATCTTAAGTAATTGATTGAATTACATTGAAATTTTTACATGCTCTTGTTTTCTGTGGGATCTGTTGCTTTAAAACATTTCCAGTTGTCCACTGAAGCTAAAATGTGCTTGATTTTTTACTAAGTCCTTTAATCTGATTAAAATAAATGAGCTTTTAGGATCTCTGTCTTGTAATGGAGATATTAAATAATTTTTAAATAGACTTCTTCAGGGGGTCACAGAGTAGATAAAATGACAAAAGTGACTTTGCATAGACCCAATGAGACCACTGTGGTTGCCATCAAGATATATTAAAATCAGAAAGTTCTCACAAATGTCAACCATTGAATTGGATTATATTTTCTGGGTGTTCTTATATTTTCTCTCTCTATTTTATTTATGTTTCTATTACATAGAATCATTTCCTGTGTTAAAACAACTTTGAAAAGCATCATCTTCTGTCTTCCCCAAACTTGGCTAGCACAGATTATATAATTCACTGTCTCATCTTGTTTCATGGGAATATCTTCTTACTCCAATTAGTTAATAAGCTTGAGGGAATGGATTATAAAACATGTTTCTTTTAAAGCTAGACAAATGCTATCTAGATGTCCAATAAATACCTGTTGAATAAGTCGAGAGGCAGCATGATAGAGTGGGAAAGCCAAACTGAGGTTGGACCATACTTGTTAGCTATGTACGCTGGAAAAGTTACACCTCCGAGTCTTGGTGTCCCCATCTGTAATAGGACATGAATGTTTCTGGCCATTGCAGATTAATTGGTACTGGACTTGCCCTGAGTGCAAACAACTGGTAAACTGGACTGACTATATGGAAGAACCATTTTCAGATGTTAGACCACAGGCAATGCAGAACTGTGATCCCTGAGAAAAAGGAAACAAGTCTGGTAAGACCTACAATCACTCTGGCTCTTTGTTGGGAAGCACGTAATGGACCACAAGAAATAGAGAGGAAATCTCAAAGAAGAGAATAGGCATTTCCCCGATATGAGGAGACAGGTTTGGGAATGTGGGAGGATGAGGTGGCTAGTCTTTGTGAAGCACAGCAGTGTGGAGGGAAAAGAAATACAGAGAAAGCATTCTAGAAACCTGTTAGGGGTCTGCATGAGTTTCCGATTGGATATAGCAAAGGGGAAACTATAAAATGCTCGGCAAAAAAAAAATCAACATTGGCTACTGCAAGCGGAACACCCAGAATTCACACAGTGTTGGAAGACATTCACGTTTGCACCAGCCAGATTGGAGGGAAGAATTTCAACTTTAGGTAAGAAAGGTGATATCACTATAGACCTTAAATTCATTAAATACATATTAAGACAGTATTATAAAAAGCATTAAGCCAATAAAGTTGACAACGCAGATGAAATAGAAAAGTTGTTTGAAAGACAGAAATTGCCAAAACTGACACTAGAAAAAATAGGAAATATAAATAGCAATGTATGTGTTAAACAAATTGAATTGGTAATTTAAAAATGTTCCCAAAATAAAAATTCCAGGCCCAGATAGCTTCACTGGTGAATCTGTCAATCATTTAAGAAAGAAATGATACCAATTTTATACAAACTCTTTTCAGTTATTAGAGGAGAGAACATTTCCCAGCACAACTCTAAAGCCATCATTATCATGAAACCAAACAAGACAAAGACATTATAGAGAAAACAGCAACAACAACAACAACTATAGGCCAATATCCCTGAAGAGCATAGGAGCATAGGTTCAAAATTCCTAAACAAAATGCTAGCAAATCAAACCTAGCAATTACATGAAATGTATGATACATGATGACTGAGTGAACTTTATACTCAAAGTGCAAAGTTAGTTGAATATTCACCAGTCAATACAAAATCACCACATTACCACAATAAATGAGGTAAATCATGTGTGTATGTGTGTGATTATCATAATAAATGTGGAAAAAGAATCATCAAAATTCAACATCCACTCATGATACAGTCAGCAAATAGGAAATAAAAGGGAATTTTGTCAACTTGACAAAGGGCATGTGTATCAGGAAATCTATAGGTAACATTTTACTTAATAGTGAAAAAACTGTTAATATCTTCCAAGGATTGAGACAAAGCAAGGATATCTATTCTCATTATTTATATTCCACATTACATTGAAAGTCCTAATCAGTGCAAGGCAAAAACAAAATAACACACACACACACACACACACACACACACACACACACACACACTTAAGCATATAAGATACACAATTTGAAAGGAAGAGGTAAGACTGTCTTTATTCATGTTCTACTTGATTATGTACCTAGCAAATCCTAAGAAATTTACCAAAAAGCTACTTGAACTAGTAAGTGAATTGAACAAGGTTTAGAATACAAATTAATATACAAAAATCAATTGTATTTCTACATATTAGCAACTAAAATTTACAACTACAAAAACATGAAGTAATTAAGGATAAATTAAAAAATATGTAAGATTTGTATACTGAAAACTACAAAACACTGCAGATATAAATGAAAGGGAACCTAGAGAAATGGAGAAATATATCATGTTCATGCATCAGAATAGCCAATAGAATTTGTATGTCAAATATACTCAAACTGATTTATAGATTTAACATAGTCATAATGAAAATCATGCCAGCTTTCCTTTTGGTAGTAATTGGTAAACTTTTTATAAAATTTATATAACAATGTAAAGGACAGAATAGCCAAAGCAATTATGAAGTAGAAGAATAATATTGCGGAACTTATTGTCTTAGCTCAGGCTACGATACCAAAATACCACAGACAGAGTGCCTTAAACAACAGGAGTTTATTTTTCACAGTGCTGGAGGCTGGGAAGTTCAAGATCAAGTTGCTGACTGATTCAGTTCCTGTTGAGGATTCTCTTCCCTGCTTGTTGCTGGTTGCTTTATCCCTGTGTCCTCACATGGAAGAGACACAGAGAAAGAGAGAGAGAGAGAATGTGCTGTGTGGTGTCTCCTCTCCTCTTACAAGGAAGCTAATCCTATCATAGCCCCTCCTTTAAGATAACACTTAACCTTAATTACTTCTTTATTCCAAATATAGGCACATCGGGAGTTACACGGTCAACATACAAATGTTGGGGGGACACAATTCAGTCCATAGCAATTACAGTAACTGATTTTACAACTTAAGCCTTCCTATAAAGTCATAGTAATTAAGACAATATGGTACTGGCATCAGGATAGCAATGTAGATCAAAGGAACAGAATAGTCTATAAATAAATCCATACATATGTGGTCAATTGATTTTTTACAAAGTTGCCAAATTAATTCAATGAAGAAGAATAATCTTTTCAACAAATGGTCCTAGGACAACTGGACAACCAAATGGAAAAAAATATAAAGCATTAACTTTGCCTTACATCATATACAAAATTTAATTCAAAACAGATTATAATCCTGAACCTAAAAACTATAAAACTTTTAGAAATAACTATAGGAGAAAACCTTTATGATCTTGGGTTAAGCAAAGTCTTCTTTTACAGGACACAGCCATAAATAAATAGATTTTATCCAAATTTAAAAAAATAACTTCTACTCTTTGAAAGATCCTATTAAGAAAATAAAGTGGCAAATCACAAGGTGAGAGAAAATATTTATAATTCATATATCTGGAAATGACTTTATTCATAATATATAAAGAACTCTTATATCAACTAAAAGAATACTAACTATGCAATTTATTTTTTTAAGCAAACAATCATAAACTTGCAAAATATTTGAACAGAAACATCATGAAAGAAGATATATGTGTGGCCAATAAATAAATAAAAATATGTTTATTATAATCTTTAAAATAATAATCATCAGAGAAATGCAATTAAAACCACAATGAGAAAACATTACAAATCCATTAGAAAAGTTAAATATTAAAAAAAAGAAATACTTGACAAGACCAAATATTGTCAGTGATGTGGAGCAACTGGAATTCTTGAAGATCTGATGTAAAATTTTATCATAATTTTGGGAAACACTTTGGCAGTTTCTTAGAAAGTGAAATATACTTTTACCATATGACCCAGCAATTCCTCACTTAGGTGTTTACATAAGAGGAAACGTATCCACCTAGGGACTTGTACATGAATGTTCACTGAAGCTTTATTCATCTCAGTTAAAAACTGGAACCAAGACAAATGCCAAAAAGCCAGTGAGTGATACACAAATTGTTGTATATCCATACAATGGAATACTACTTGGTAATAACAAAGAATGAAATATGCAACATGAATAAATATCAGAAAATATTATGCTAAGTGAAAGAAATCTGACATCAAAGAATACACATTGTATGATTCTATTTATCAAAAACTCTAGCTCCAGAAAAACCATACATACTGACAGAAAACAAATTTGTGGTTGCCTGGGGCAAGATTTGGGGGAATATTGAAGATTAGCAGAATTGTCTTGGAAAGTTCTTGTGAACTTAGAACTTTGATTATGGTTTTGGTCTTATCGGTATGCACATGTTTCAAATCTCATTGAACTATGCACTTAAAATGATTATATTATTTTGTATAGAGTAGATACTTTAGCAGAAATTATTAAACATATTGCTGCCACATTACATAACTAAAAAAGATGGTGGAGGATTAAATGACGTAATTGTATAGCTGCCAGTACTATGCCTGGTACTTAGTAGGTTTCAAAAAAGATGAGTCTCTCTCCTATTTCTTGACCTGCCCTTGTAGCAAATTCAAAACTTTCTAATACTCCAAAAAATACTGATACATTTCTTATGTCTGTATCTGGGTAATAGTGATGGTTTCAGGACCAACAAATTTTAATTATTGAGCATTCTTAGGTAGTAATGTCTTCAGAGCTTTTGTATATTTTAGTAACCATTTGTAAGATAGTTTTATTTTATTTACATCCTTATGTGAACTAATCAGTGGTAACCAACTTCAAGACAGAACTGAGCTGGGTGTGGAGTGGGAGTGGAGAGCAGTAGAAAGCACTGACTCGGAGAGTGATGAGATTATCTTTTTGAGCCACATGCTGATTAGATCATTAGTCCACAGCTAACCTAACATTTTATAAGTCCCGGCTTTTGAAAATGTGGAGGAATTTTATGTTACCCTAAATATATCCTAATATGATATAGATGAGACCTTAGGGATCTATCATATTTTATTATCTTTAAAGGGCAGTTTATTTTGGCATTAAAAGTCTAGCTATTTATCTCATCAATTAGGGAATAACTGATTTGCTATTTTTTTTCTTCTTTATCATTTAAAAAACTTTTATTAATGCTGATTTTTCTCTTTGGCTCCAGGGGATGAAAAAATGCACCCTTTTAGACATTGAAGGTGAAGGGAGAAATATGCAGCCTCATGGTGCACCACCTGTACCCTGTACCATTTCCTGCACCATCTCCCCTTTTGTTTCTTCATGCTTTTCAGCCATTGCTTCAATCTCCCAGTTTCCTAGAATCAAATCCTGAAGATACCTTTAAATTATCTCTTTCTTGCCATGACTCTATACCATGTCTTCTGCTAGATCCTTTACAACTTTCCTTGTACCAGCCCTTCCATTTCTATTTCCTTTGGTAATAGGTCTACACTAACTACACTAGTCTAGTTCCATATTAATCTATGGTAGATCAATCATATTTTCTATTCTACATACTTTTTATGCACACATCTGCATGTTGCTCACAAAATTTCAATGGCTTTCCATTGCCTGAATAAATGCACACCTTCCTTATTCTGACATCCAAACTCTCTGCGGCACCAGCCTCTCAACTTTATTTCTTAGTACTTACCTTGCAAGCCATATACTTCATTCTATTTTTTTAATATTTCCTAAATACACCATATAAAGTTCTGCCCCTAATCCTTGCTCATCCAGTTCTTAGATCTCTATACTGTACTTAACTATGTTTTGTCTTTCTCTCCAAGTCCTACTCAAATCCTGTCTTCTCTGTGAAAGCTTCTATTTCAAATGCTGTTTCTCATTAATGATTTCTTGGTTTAAAAATCTGCCTGGCTTTTGACCCTTTGCATTGTTTCATTCTTTGCAGTCAGGAACATTTGTACCAAATTTTAGATCAGTGTCTGTGCTGTTGACCTTATTTTCAAGATAAGGAAACTAAGGCCTTACCTTGATGAACATTTATTTTGTAACTTAATCCCACTCATTCTCAAAGATCTTATAGGAAGAGGAGTCCTGACCACAAACTCATTCTTCATGGCTAGGACCCCATTTCCAAGCACTTACACTTCCATCAAGCCAGCAGCTTATCTTTCTCAGCCACTGCCTGACACGTGGACTTGCCCCATCATTGTGTGAGGTCTGACCTTACCTATCTACCCAGACTTGCTGTCAGTGAACCTTGGTTAGGAAACCTATGACACTGGTAATAAAATTGCAAAGGATGCCTATCTTGGTAATTATTATTCCTATGCAAATTTCTCATCTTTTGAAATAATCTATAATTTCTTTAAATGCATGGACCACACTGAACAACTCTTCAGCCTCTACTCCTAAATATTTTATTTATAGAAGCCACACACTTAATAAATGCTTTATTGTTGCTTATGATGATTATGGTCATCATATGGATTTTATTTGTTGTAGCCATTAGCATGGTATAAGTTGTAATTTTGGATCATTGTGAGCAAAGATTATAACTATATATTGCTATATCAACCCTCCCACAGTTTAAAAGTGCAAATATAAATGTTTTGATAAGAACAGCAATTGAAGCATAGATGATAAAGACTCATCACATTGATGAGCATGGACTACAGTAATAGAAATGCCCACCACTGATGTATAACAAGGAATATGTATTTCATACTCATAAATGATTTTAAGAAGAAAACATGGGTTATTAAGTAATACGCAAATCTTTAATAATAGCTTGATTTACACTAGTGTCTTCTCAGTAATCTCTAAATATTGCAAATTTCTTGCAGTCTCCTGAAGTAAATGAAAGCTACTACTGAAATATGTCTTCTCTAGTTGCCAAATACAGGGATGGGTTTCTATTCTATTTTTCATTTTCCTTAGTAGATTGTTGAAAAGTGATATTCATACCCATTAGACAAATGTAGTTGGAATTGTTGCAGTTATATATAACACATCAACACCTGCTTGTTTCTTCTCATTAAAAATGTGATATGTACTGAGGTCTGCTTGCATTTGAAAGGGTGAAAATGCATATCAAAAGCAAATCAAAGATTTTGTAAAAGAGCAGTGGTGCAAATCTCTGAGAGTATCACTTCTTGAAGATGATGTATTGAAATCTGTCTTATCTATGAATTTTTGTATGCAGACTCTTTAACTGGTGAAGGTTTCCTCTCCTAACCTGATGAGTTTGTAATAGATGTGTTGGGGAATAAGGTATAGGGCTTTCATTTACGTGACCTTTCTAGTAGAAGGTGAATAATGAGAGTGTTCAACAAATACCTTTTTGACTGCCACATCTGATTTTGTATCACTGTAGAATTCATTTAAAGGGGACCTGGGCTACGCTGACATCTCAAATTTGCAAAAGACTCAATGTCTCCAAGTACCCAAAACCTACCTGGGGTTTTCAGGATGATGTAGTTAGGATAAGGAAACCTGCTCCCAGCAGCATGAACTTACTTTCATGATGACCAGAGTTTCCAGGGAATTTTATTTTATTTTATTTTTTTAAATAAATTTTATTATATATATTTAAGGTATATAATATGTTATGATATATTTACACACACCCAAATATATATATGTATGTGTGTATATATATATATATATATACATATATAAATGGTTACTATAGTGGAACAAATTAACTCCAGGGACTTTTAAAAAGAGTGTTAGTTATCTTGCCTGACAGAAAGAGAAACAGATCAATGATCACTGACATAGTCCATTCATGGCACATTTTCATGCTTGAACTATGTTTGATCAAATCAGAATATTTTTTATTTAATCAATGTGAATTCCATATATGCTGTTTTCTTCAACTACCTCTTTCCAAACATAATCAAGAGGTCTATGAATTAGTTATATTTAATATGGTCTTTAGAGGGGGAATTGAAATGATTGAGCTACTCATTATTTCTTATACTTCTCAATAATATTAACATTTCTTTTCACCTAGCTTATTTTCTTTTGTTTATTTGCTATAAGAACATAGCCCAGTTGAAACTTTGGTTAAGGAAGAGAAACATGTAAAAAAGATACAGAAAGGGTTTTGTACTGGAAACAATTAGAGAGAATGGGCTAACCACTATAATGAACAGCCTCATACCTGAGTGACTTTTTGCCCAATAAAGATGGCTTTTTGCTCATATTAAGGTAAAAGTCATTCAGGGACCAGGTTCCTTTTACATTTGACTCTACCACTTTCTAGGTTCTTGGAAACCTCTTCATTCACTCAGCAGATGGGGAAATAGGCAGGGTAAGGATCCCTTGAGGAGTTTACGTGCACCAAGGCATTGGCCAGAAATCAATCTGTGGTGATGGCCACAGCTCAACTGCTAGGGAGGCTAAGAAATGCAGCTTAATTGTATGACCGAAAGGAAAGAGGAAACCATTTGGTGGACAACCAAAAGTCATTTCTATGTGAAGTGACATGCCTATTTCAGAACTACAAAGCAAAACTTAGAAACTCAGATAAAAATCCGAACCTACCACTGGATCCTTCTACGAAAAACTGTGTACGATGTTTACTCATTGAACTACTTGATCAGAGACATACAATGAGGTTTAACTGCTCATAATGCTGGATGTTGTTAATGAAAGGACCGTGAGGTACAGGGAAATAGCTTCACTCTCATTCTCCATTTTTATTTGATTGGCAATTGATTGGCAACCACATTTGTGGAGTTCTTGAGCTCCCAGGCTTAAGGCAATATTAGTCTTGAGTATAAAGATATCTATCCCTCAAGCCAAAATTCCCAGAGGGTCATCACAAAATTAAAACATTTCCAAAATAGTCATCATGTTATATTCATTGTAATAAGTAAGGCTTTACCAGAGGCTATAGAACTGTGGAACAAAAAAATAGGGGTCATTCTCCTTTAAATAAAATGTGGCATATTTTCTACTAAAAATGAATTTTTTTGAAATAATAGGTAAGCTGTCCTTGTTATTCATAAACATCTTATTTATGCATCTTCACTGTTGTGATAAATTAGCTGGGTTTGTTTTATATTTCCCTACAGTTTACTTTAAATAATCCTTCACAGTCGTTCACCACAAGACCACATAAGGTTCTTTTTTTAATACCTAGAATGCTGAAATAGCATTTTGAGCACAGACTGTAATGCATAACAAGTGTATTATTTCTTCTTGGGAATGCCATGCAAAAACTTGTTCCTCTCACATTGTCTGTTTTTAGTTTAATTCTTTAAAGCTGCTCTGTATTTTAAAGGGTGATATTCTTTGACCTTGCAACCACACAACACCCCAACTTTCCTTCCCCCACACTCCCCGTCATCCACATTCTAGCATAACCAGACCCTGAATTTCACTGCCACAAAATAATGACCATTTAAATGAGATTAGTAACTCAGAACGTTGCCTACCTTCTTTCCCACTATAACCACCGTTTTATTACCTTCACCAAACTCACCAAGTCCCTCAAGGGACATTCACTTGTTCTATAACTCCCTTCACCCAGTCTATGAGTGCTGAATATCAGTGACAGAGTGTGGCTTTTAAATAAAAAAAGGCTGAATGCCAATTTCCTGTTCTAACACACCACTGATCACTCAAAACCCACCACCACCACCATTGTTGTTGCTACATATATGCCCGACTGTAGACCATTATTGTATATGATACACCTGCTAAAGGAAAAGTATTTGACCTATTTGAATGTCAGTTTAGGTATGTCTTCTTATGCTGCAGACCTGGTTGATACTGAGGAACATAAAGAATATAAAAGAACTTACTCATCTTTTAAATCAGGTGTTGTGAAAGCTGTAGAGAATGTTATGAAATCGTTCATTCAGGAGACTATGTTGAGTACCCACTCAGTGCAGGTGAAAAGATAACAAGAACTAGGATCTGATTTCATGAAGTTCACATTCAGGTGGGAAGAGATGGTCACGTTACGACCACAGATGCAATGTGGTAAAGGCTAGGACAGCAGGAGCAAACACTGCGGCAGCAAACCACACTAGTCCCCATCTCTCTGCTTGCCCTGCTGGTCCCTTGGCCCCAAGTAACATTCCACCTTACCATTCTAAAGCACTGCTCAAATCTGCTGTTACGTCTTGTATTTGAACAGCCTTATTCATGCCCCACCTTTGCAGAAAGAAGTGCTTCCTCCTTTGTACAAATACTAATTGTTCCACATGTTCTACATTACCTATATTATAACCTTGAATTATAATTATTTTTTACATATCTCCTTTCTTGTGTTAATCCTTGAGTTTGGGATCATTTCTTATTCAATCTTATATCCTGCTGCCTAGAACAATGCCTAGAAAATAGCACTTAAATATATGCTAGTATTTAAATATATATTTTATATTTGCATATCCTATATAATGTATGTTAGGTGTATATTTTATATGTTAGCCTTTAAATATATATTTTTTAGACTGCCAAATTCTGTCAGGAAAAACCAGGGAACATTTATAGAAGGGATGATTTTGGGGGAGGAAGGAGAGAAAAATATACCCAATAAATTAGAACAGTGTATGCAGAGGCACCAAGAGATGGGAAACACAGGATTGGCCCAGGAGTTGGACAAGGATTCAGGGTTTCAAGTTTTCACAAGCATATTGTAGATGACAGGAGGAGTCGGGAGAGTGTAGAAAACAAGATTGCTGAGGAAGGTTGAGTAGATAATAAAGATTTTCATAAAGCAACACCTAGAGAGAGAACATATTTTTAAGCACTGGTCCCTAGCCTTTATTTTTTCAATGGACTCTATTTTTGACAGCAGTTTAGGCTCACAACGAAATTGAGCAGAAGGTATCAGGAGTTCCCATGTGCCCCCTGCCCCAGCACATGCACAGCCTCCCCCATTAGCAACATCCCCCAACTAAGTGGTGCATGTATCACAATTGATGAGTCTCCATTGATACATCATTATCACCCGGAGTCCATGGTTTACATTAGGGCTCACTCTTGGTGTTGTACATATACAATGACACATACCCATCATTATAGTATACAGAGTAGTTTTACGGACATAAAAATCCTCAGTGCTCCACCTCTTCATCCCTTTCTCTGCTCTCTAACCCCTGGCAATTACTCTATTTTTTACTGTCTCCATAATTCTGCCTTTTCCAGAATGTCATATAGCTGAAATCATTTAGTATGTAATCTTTTCAGGTGGGCTTTTTTCACTTAATATAATGTGCATTGGAGGGTCCTCCATGTCTTGTCATGGCTAGAGAGCTAATTTATTTTCAGTGCCAAATAATATTCCGCTGTCTGGATGTACCACAGCTTATCCATTCCCCTACTGAAGGATGTCTTGATTGCTTCCAAGGTTTGAAATTAGGAATAAAGCTGCTATAAACAGCGATGTGTGCGTTTTTGTGTGGACATAAGTTTGCAACTCCTTTGGCTAAATACCAAGGAGTGTGATTGCTAGAGTATATGTTAAGAGTATGTTTTGTTTTGTGTTTTAGGAAACTGCCAAACTGTCCTCCAAAGAGTGACTGTACCACTTTACCTTCCTACCAGCAATGAATAAGAGTTCTTGTCGCTCCGTATCCTTACCAGGATTTGGTGCTGTCAGTGTTCTATATTTTGGCCATTTTTATAGGTACATATAAATTTTTTTAGTCAGATCCCTTTGAAATCTGAGAACATCCATAGAAATTTTCTATAGAAGATTAACCGCACTTGTATGTAGAAATACTACTGTGTGCCCCTTGATGCCTTAGACTATCTAAAACTCATCCAAGGAACCAAGAGGAAAAAAATTTTGTTTGGCTTTTGACATGTTCATAATTGAGAGTCATGAAAAGTTATAATGTCACCTTTGTTTCAGAGTAAATCTAGTAAATTAGTTTAAATTTCAGGTAAAGGAGATGAGGTCAAGACACCAGTTAAGTCTGGTAGTCACTCAGAATGGAATCATTTGATCCAAAAATTTTAGTCTTAATAATCTTTGGTTATAGATATATTATATTGCTATGTTCCTAAGATTCTAATTTTTCATTTTCAATTAGAAGAGCTCCTTGACTTGGGTGCTACACATCTTTTTCATGAATGTTTTACAGAGCTTAATAGAATGCCTGTGCTCAGTAGTCATCTTCAATAAATGTTTGTTAAAAAGATGAGTAAAGTGCATATAAACTAATAGAAAGGAGACAGATTATACATATTTAATAATGTTTTTTCTAGAGAAATTATTCTCCCATTTTATGGTCAATAGAATCAGGTAAAGATTTAATCTTTTGCATGAAATTATGGAAGCCTTGCATGAGGTAACCATGCTAACCTCTAGGATAGAGTCAACAAACAACATATGCTGATACTCTCCATTTGCTCATTCATTGCAAACATATTGAGCGCTATAGCAGACAGCTTTCTTTTGGGCCCCATTATGTTTGGTCTATGTAACCCAGAGAATATAGCAAAAGGGAGGGTTAATCATTTCTGAGACCAGGTTATAAAAGTTATCATTTGATATGTATCTATCTATCATATCAGTCTATCTGTGCCTAACTATAGCTATATTTTGATCACAATGTACGGGAAAGCCAATTGTCAGGTTGTGAGGAAAGACCTAAATGATGAGGAACTGAGGCTTCTGGCTAACAGCTGGCAAGAAACTAGCTGCTAACAGCTGTGGTGAGTGAGCCGCCATGCATGCAGCTCCTCTACCCCCAGTCAAACCTTCAAATGACTACAGCCCTTACAGATAACTTGCCTGCAACCTCATGAGATTCCCTAGGGTAGAACCACCCAGCTAAGCTGCTTCCAAATTCCTAACTTACAGAAACTATGAGATAATAAATGTTTGCTGTTTGAATCTGTTACATTTTAAGGTGAGTTGTTATGCAACAATATATAGCTAATACAACCACAGTGTTCCTTGTTCTGTGCTCTGAGGCCACCACAGAATTTTTTTTCAACATCATGATCCAGGCAGCCACCACCAATCTATTGATGTTGGCAGGAGAGGAAACCCATTTGCTAACCTGTCTTAAACAGAAGTCCAGGGATGCTTTCCCACGGTTTATACCATCACTTGCTAATAACTAAGTTGTTTTGCCACTGGAATTTTTCCCAAGTTTCTTTCATTAGTGAGTTCATTCTTATAGATGTTTTTAAAGCAAATTCAAGGGGAGGGTGGTCATGAGATTGAGTAAAGAATGCAAACCAGTTTTTTTCTTATGATTTCTAAGTTTCTAGACAGTAAAGAGAATCAGTCTCCATATATTACAGAAATAAGCAGAAAATTCATGAATTCAATTAAAAATTCCAAAATTTATTATTTCAAGTGTATTTAACAAACCTTCAAATACTAACTTAATGTTGCATAATATATACATGATTTTCATTAAATAAATATTTAGTGATTATAGATGATTAAATGAAACAGTGGAGAAACAGGAAAAGTGAGGAAGGCATTTAGCAGATTTTCTGGTAAGAGCAGAAAATAATTGAGAAAGGAAAAGGAGAAAAGGAAATGGTGTTGTTTGTGGGAGACTGTGAATGGGTCTGCATTATAAGACTTTATAGGGAATCCTGATAAGACCCTGAGAAAAGAGACTGATATAGTTAAACAAAGAGAGAAATGATCTTTATTCACACAATTTAGGCTGCAATAGGTGGGAAGAGCCTTTAAATTATGAATTTTGCAGCAACAAAACTTACTGAGGCAGTTTCTTAAAGCCCCAGAGAAATTATTGTGGTTTTCATCTTCAGGTCGACATTGGCTTTGAATACCAGCCTTAGAGAGTTTGAAGTTTCTTCTCTGTACTCTCATTCCTCCCTCTAGCCATCAGTGTTGGAAACCTTTTTATTTCAGAGACCAATTGAGTATGTTTGCCAAGGAGAAAGTTTTCACTAGATTCGCTTTTCCCTTTTCTTTCTGGCGCAAAAAGTTGGAGTCAGACCTCTGGCCAATAGGAGGTCATTGATGAATCCCTACACAGCCCAGCACATAAAATATTTATACTCAGAGAAAGCTAGACTAAGTAGTCAGCAGAGTATTTTGCAGCATAGGAGCCAAACACCTCTCTAAAAGAGTAGAGCATGTTCACAAAAGCTCCTCTTTATGGACTGAAAAGTAAAGTGTGCTTTCCATCGTGGAGGATGGCTTGGCACCCCTTTGACTGGTACATGCCATGGGCCTTCTTATATCACAGTTGGCTTGATTGAGGGGAGGGCGAATGTTGTTTTGTTGAGTTATTTATTTATTTGCTTCTTTTTGCTATTATCAAAGACATCAATTTCTGGATGGGAAGGGAAGATTTCAAATAGTAGGCAACAGTTCCCTTTTTAGGGAGTAAAGTCATACACCCACTGACCCACATGGTGGCCTTGGGTGGGAGTTTTGAGCAGAGACTCATGTTTCCACTGCCTTGACATTATTTGGAATTGTGGAAAAAGGAGCTGAGCTTTGATATTGAAGACACTCAAAGGAAAGCAAAGGACAAGGGGAACAGCACAATGAGTGTAGCGCCGCTGACCCTGGACAATGCTTGACTGGTCCTTCTGGCCCAGCCTCATATTCATGGCCCCTCCGTCAGCAGCAAGGGGGCAGGAAGGGCTTTCCTTTTAGTTGAAAGCAGAGGGTGAGCTGAACAGGCGGTTCAGAGGGTCATTAGAAAGCATCAAAGGAGGCAGCCTCATGATGGTAATAAGACGGCTGCAAGGAAATAAAGTGGGCATTGATCTGCACTATCGAGTGTGACATTTTAACCGAAGCTAAAAGCCAAGAGCAAATCTAGCCCTCTTATTCATCTGCCTGCCTGTTTTAGTAAATTGTCTTTCCCCTCCCCCCAAACCACTGGCCTCAGAGGTCACTTCATATTAGCTGGCTTGTTAATACTGAGGCAATCAATACTTAATCAACAAGTAATGGGATTTTGCAGTCATCCTGTATGATCTTTCAATAAAGCCCCGAATCCATCTCGGCCCATTCCAAGCCTGACGAAAGGTGTGCGGTTGCAGCAGACCCTGGATTTGATGGTCTGATGCTCTTCGGCTGATCTGCATCTTATTAAGACACCAGGCAGCCACTGTCCTTCACCCTTTTGTTTCCTGATCCCCACAGAGTGCAGCATGGCACAGAATCCAGCCATCCAAGATTTTACATGCTTCAGTAAGAAAATTCAGATTTCTTTACTTCGTAGTATTTAGGCTTCTTTGGTAGCACTATACAATTAAAAAATAGATAGATAAAGGACTGGAGAGGGAAAAGCAGCAACAAACAGGGGAATTTAAAGAGGAAAAATGGCTGTTTTAATACATGATATGAGGCTAGGGAGCTGGAATCCCCACACATCCCAATTATTGAACACTGGACTGCCAAGCTCTTCACCGAGTGGGCTCAATGAATGATGAGGGGGAGGGATGAGGGCTTGGCCTTGGCTCTGGACATGCAGAAGGGGTTCTGAAGGAGACACCTGGGTACTGCTAGATGAAGAGAATTTGGTTTTGTGACACAAGACTTAGTTTTCAGTACTCCTGTAGTACCTTGCATATGGGGGTTTTGTCCACCTATAATACTACAATAGACTCTTGTAGATGTTTAAAGGGGGTCCCACAATAACAGAGGAGTCCTTCCACGGGAAAACCTTGCTTACATCCTTACATGATCCCCCAAAGCAGGTTTCCTTTGGTGAATTAACCTTTTGTCATTGTCTGACATTTCCGTTTTCGGGCTCAGAAAGTGGATCCTTTTTGCCCAGGCTAGAGTGCAGTGGTGTCATCGTAGCTCACTGCAATCTCAAATTCCTGGGCTCAAGTGATCCTCCTGCCTCAGCCTCCTGAGTAGCTGGGACTACAGGCATGTGCCAGCACCATGGGGGTTCACTCCTGCTCAGGCTGGTCTTGAACTCCTGACGTCAAGCAATCCTCCTGCCTCGGCCTCCTAGAGTGCTAGGATTACAGGCGTGAGCCACCGTGCCAAACCAGAAAGTGGATCTTGACAGTGTCTGACTCAATGCTGCCAGTTCAGGCTAATAAAAGTTGGTGAGTAATGAGTAAAACTAGAATGATAATTTATCAGTGTAACTTTCAAGCAAATAACCTATCAGGTGATCCAGAAGACAAAAGTCTCACCAGCATATTCTTTCCTAAAAGAAGAAAAGCTGAATTATTAGAAGATTGATTAGCAATCACAGAATTTGATCAAGAGAATTAGGAGATGATACAAACATTTAATGGCAACAGGATCTATCACTGTGATGCATGCAACCACTAAATAGGCTGTTCTTGCTGTTCTGCATGTACGACCACATACAATGTGTCTGTGAGCACCCCACCCACCACATGCATAGTTTCACGACAACCTAATAAACCAGGTATTATTAGTACCTTCATTGTATAAATGAATAGCTTGAGACTTAAGAAGTGATTTATTTGCCAACCCAAGGTCATGTAACTAACATATAGAATAACAGAGATCTGAATCCACACAAACTGACCCCAGAGCTATGTTATAAACTACTAAACCATATTCTGGCTCTGCTATTTACTGGCTGTATGACATTGAACATGGTCCTTAAACCTATCAGGTTTAGTTCCTCAATCAATAGAGTAGGAATAATCATGCTATGTCATTGGGTTGAGGATTAAATGAGTTATCCAATTAAAGCCCTTAGTATAGAGTTTGGTTTAGAGACAACACTCACTAAACCTCAGTTACTATTATGGTGCCATTGTGGCATCATCATATTCACATTAGCTTGATATGTTGTCTTCCCTTTTCTGCTCTGCTTGAATGGGATTTGCCAACATTTCCTTTGGGAATACTTTTCTGTTTAGGGCAAAGGCTGACCTACTATACCCCTATATGGTACAGCCTTCCCTTAGCTATGTTTGTAACCTCAGCCATGTAATAGTACATCCTGGGAGGCATAAGAGCTATTCTATCTCTTTTTGTTAATAGTTTGTTTCCTGTGGGTAAAAACAGATTTCCAGGTACTCTGATGGAAGCTGTGAGTAGCAGGGTGCTACCTAAAAAATGTTATGATTTTCCTCTTGCATTGCCAATGGCTATGTATTAGTCAGGATTCTCCAGGGAAACAGAACAGATTGGATACATATAGATATATGAGAGGATTTATCATGGGAATTGGCTCACCCAATTATGGATGCTAAGCAGTCAGTCCACAAAAAGATGTCTACAAGCTGAAGATCCAGGAAAGCTGGTGGTATAATTCAGTCTGAGTCTGAAGACCTGGGAAGTTGGGGGCTGCTGGCATAAGAAAGACCCCAAGTCCAAAGGCCTGAGAGCTGGAGCCATGATGTTTGAAGGCAGGAGAAGATGGATGTTCCACCTCCAAAAGAGAGAGCGAATTGAGAGTGAATTTGCCCTTCCTTCATCTTTTTATCCTAGAGCCCTCAAGGGATTGACGATGCCCCCTAATATGGATAAGGGCAATCTTCTTTACTCAGTCTGCTGATTCAAATGTTAATGTCTTCCAAAAACACCCTCATAGGCACACTCACACACAGTGTTTTCCCAGCTAGCTGGGCAGCCCTTAGCCCACTCAAATTGATGTCACAATCATCAGAACCAGCTTTTGGCTTTGTTGATTTTCTCTATTGATTTCCTATTTTCAATTTCATTGATTTCTGGTCTAATTTTCATTATTTCTTTTATCCTGTGTACTCTGGATTTTGTGTGCTTAATTTGGTTTTACATTTTTAAATTCCTGGTCTAATAATTCCAACATTCCTGATATATCTGACTAGTTATCATGCTTCAATCTCTTCAAACTGTGATTTTTGCTTTTTAAGTATGCCTCATAATTTTTTTGCTGAAAGGTGGACGTGATATACCAGGTAAAAGGAATTGTAGTAACTAGGCTTTTAGGAATGTAGTGGTAAGGTGTCAGAGGACGGGAAGCATTCTATTGTCCCGTGGTTAGGTCTCAGTCTTTGGGTAAGCCTGTATCCCTGGACAGTGAACTTCACCAATTCTTTTCAGTATTTTTCCCCATTTATATGGGAAAGGCTGACTAGAGGGAGATTGAGTTGGGTATTTCTCTTTTCCAAGGTCATTTAGGCTCTGATAAAATAGTTTTTCCTGAGGGCAGGACTTGATAAGAACAGGATAGTCTGGAACACTCCATAATGGTTCCTTTCCCCTCCCCCCACCAGAAGCCCTAGAGAATTTTTCTCCCGTACTCACTCTGTGGACCTGGTAGAGTTCCTAAAGACAAACCACGAAAGCCTAGAGGCTCCTCTATGACTGGGTCCCCCTTGAGTTTTTGTTTCATTTTTTTTTTAAATATCTTCTAGCAAATGACATTAAAAAAATGTGGCAAGAACACTTAACATGAGATCTACCCTCTTCATAAATTTTTAGGTGCATAATGCAATATTTTTAAGTCTAGGCACAATCTTGTACCATAGCTCTCTAGAACTTACTCATCTTGCATGACAAACTTTACCTCTGTTGAACAGCGACTCCCTATTTCTTCCTCATCCACAATCCCTGGTAACCATGATTTTTCTCTTTGTTTCTATGAGTTAGATTATTGTAGAAGTAGAATCATGCAGTATTTGTGGCCTTGGAATTTTTAACTCTCAGAGTTGTCCACACTGAGCCTCTAGCAATTTGTCAATTATTGTTCAGGTTTTGCTGCCCTGGCATTGTTTCCTGTGGAGGTTTCTGCGTATGGGTTTCTGCTCTGGGTAAGATGTGACTCTGAATCCATTTATTTGGCTCTGCAATTTGGGGGGCAGCAGTTTGCCCTATGACCTCATTTCCATGATGGACCTAAGAAGAGGTCTTGATTGTTGTTAGGATAGATGACAACTTCTAAGTCCTTATATGTTGAACTGGAAACAGGGTGTCCAATAACATCACTTTTAGTTGTATGGTTTTAGAATGAGTATGAGCCTAGCAACTGACTTGTCCATTCCCTTACTTTAACAGGTAAGGAAATTTAACTTGCACAAAATCATAGATACATTAAAGGTAGAGTCCAAATTATAACCTAGATCTCTTGTATCTAGGGCAATGACTCCTAAGCTGACTGGTCCTGATATCCATGAAAGCAAAAAGGTATATATATTCATTTCTCATTGGAGCTTGAGCATTGGTATTCCAAGTTGAGCTCCTCTCTGCACTGAACTGGAAATATGAAGAAAGTGAACACAGGGAGAAGAGATTGGACAACCTGTGCTACCTGTGAGGGTCACCTATTAAGATGAAAAGATACAGGAAGTCTTAAAAAATTGATTTTCCTTTTTTCCATTTTTGCAAAGCCTACCAAACAACTTCAAAATTCTTTCATTTTCACACATTAACAAGCCTCTCTTTTCCTTGCATACCGACCCTCTCTTTGTGCTCCCTTGCTCATAGACCATCAGGACTGAAGAAAATCTGCCTTTATTTAGTGTTCCAAGTATGCTGGTATATAAGTAGCTATTCCAGTTGATACAAGTAAATCCAGCAAACTTTAAGAAGCCAGCTGTCAGGAAGTAGCTAAGGCAAGCCCGCATAGAAAGACTATGGGAGTGGTCAAAAGGGACCCACAGCAATAAACCACACACCATGGAGCTCAGCTCAGGGCACTACTGTCTATTGACGTTCTCTCTCCTGAGCACCACTATAAACAAGATTCCTTTCCTCTTCTGCACGATGCCCTTCTCACCCCCTGACCATTCTCCAGCCGACCTCACCTTAATTTGCCTTTTAGTAATCTGGCTCTTTGTTCACACTCAAGCCTGCTTCTCACTTCTTGATGTTGACCTCAGAGAAATCGAAAGACTTGACACATATACCCTGGGGGCTGGTGATCTTTGGCTCATCTGTCTTCTGAAACTTCCCAATGCTTTCAAGACAGTGCATCATATGCCAGTGACTACTATGGCTCGTACATGAAAAAATAAGCCTTATCTCTCATTCTACCCAGCAAAAATACCCAGTTATCATCTAAATAAATTGCCCCTGCCTCTTCTTTTCTCTGAGGAGAGCTCATGAGCACTAATAAGTAGACTCATCCATTCACCAATTTGAAAAGGTTATTGAAGAAAAATAAAGTCCTAAGATAACTTGGCTGATGGGAAGGGGGTAGCCCTAAGACAATCTGTGAATACATTTAGCTTGATTTCTTCTAGGCTCTAGTCTAGAGGGCAGCACTGAATTTTCTGGCTTTTCCATGACTTGCAGGAGAAATGATTCTGTAGTTTCCCAGAGATACCAATTCTAATGCCAAGAAAAATACAAAGAACTTAAATTGATTAGCAAGAAAGGAAACAGTATCTATGTGCTGGATATTTTCCATTCTGCCCACCCCACCCTACCCAGATCCACCCTTCTCTACCCTGCTCTGGGCAGAGAAAGCTGGTATGTGGACTACTTCAATGTACTCCTTACCTCTCTGGCTTGTAGTTGGTTTTGGCCAATGGGAACATCAACAGAAGATCTGAAAGCACATCAAGGGTAGGGTGGATACTTATTCCTTCATCAACCTCCTTGTGGGTCACAGAGGGTTAACTGTGTTTTTCTACTGAAGATCACAGCTCCTGCTAGATAGTTTGCTCCCCTACTATAGCCAGCCTCTCTGGGTTCTGTAATCACTCCCTGTCTTTGCCCATTCAGGCTTAAGAGTGGTGGTAGCTCCTGACAATTGCCAGCTCCAAAGTGCTACATAAACTTGTAGATTTCTCATATCCCTTCCCTTTAAATTGCCCCTTATATTAAGCTTTTAAACATTATTCTAGTTGAGTGTGCTAACTGATACTGTGTATAATAATAAAACACTGAGGAAATAATGCCTAAGACTCTTAAGATCTAAATAAAATTTAAATTTTGGAGGGCTTCCTGAAGGAAAAAAATGTTATATACTCTCATAGATTACCTTCTCACTTGAGAGAACCCTCTAAAGTGAGCTATGAGTAGAATATATGTTTATATTTTGGAAGGCGATGGTGGTAAACTTAGAAATTAGGATGAGTATCACATGTGAAAATAAATGATGCTGTGAATGGCATACTTCTCTAGTGATTATGATAAAGCCTCAACTCTTAATTTGGATAAATTGCTTACAACCCAACTTAGCACACCCATTTGCGATAATCATTATTTTGCTGACTTGGCTCTATGTCTGGCTTGCATTTCAAAAGTGAATGCAAAGCCTATAAGCATTTAAGGGCTTTCTTGCTAAACATCTTCCTATTCGCAGGGAGCCCAAACCCAGAATCAGAATGTCCCAATGCCTGGGCTATATTTCTAGTTGAACATTAAGGACTTTCAAAGTATGGCTTAACTCTAAAATGCTATCAAATAGCTTTTGAATCAGTTCCTGAAGCTGACTATAAAATTCCAAAGAGTTTATTTCAGAATTAAAACCATTAACCAACTGCTTATTGACACGATGAATCTTATTCAGATGGAATCCTTTACCCCAGCCTGGACTTGCTCCTTGCTTTGTGCATAAGGCAAGCATGAAAACAGGTGTGTGCATCAAATGGGCCTAGTCCAACCACTGCCTGAATGTCCTCCTGAGGATCAGCCAAGTTAGCAAGCTGTAATTTTATGATTGTTTTTCCCATTTGCCACTCTTATGGGTTAGGAGATTCCATTAGTCAATTTAGAAAAGAGCTTTGGTCTGGGAGTTGCATTCCTACCTCTGTTACTAACCAGTTTGAGTGTTTTTGAACAAGTCACTTCACCTTTCTGAACTTTTGTTTTATCTATAAATTTTTTTTAATTTTTAAAAAATCTTTTAACTAATTCCATAAAGGATTACTTATCTCCAAAATAGAGCATGTGCTAAAGTTATTTTCCACACTGAAGTGGTCTGGCCTGGTCCCTCCAAATATTTGTGGGCTCCACTTCTCCACTGTGGTGTTACTCCAGTATGTCTTGAATGGTGTCTGGAGTTTACTAGGTCATACATTTGAATGCCTGAATGTCTCAAGGTATTTGGGAGACAGCATTCTGAGCACAGATACTTAGTCTCTAAAACACAGTGATGCCCACCTCTGCTCTCCAGAAACCAAACTCATCTGCTGGCTTAATATCCGCTTGACCCTCCAAGTCCATGTCTATGTTCCAGGCCAGCTTTGATTTCATTTTTAGCTGAGTTGTGCATTTTTGTTTGATACAATTTATAAAGCAAACTTGAAGGGATTCTACAATTGGTCTGGGCAATGTTGTTTTAGCAGGGGCCTTGAACTTCAATGGAAGAAGGCCAATCACACATTCTGCATGTATTTCACCAAAGATGACAGTCTGTAGCTTATGCCTGAGAGCTTGCATTTTGAAGACACCTTTACCTGGGAGCAGCTGAGGTGGAGAGAAGGGCAAGGAAAGGGAAATGAACATCTGGCAGGGCCAACAGCGTTATGAGTTGTGTTCAATCCCAAGCATATCCTGATTACATGTTCCATGCTTTCCCCAGTCCACCACCTAACTATCAGCTGTTCTCTTTAGCAGGGATAAATTAACCTTTGTGGGAGGATGCATTAGCGTGGGCTCCATAAGCCTCATGAAAAGTTTGTTTTCAGCTGCTTGAATAATCTACCTTCCCTTTTTCCCCTCCCTCCCTTCCTCCCCTGGCTTACTTTCTCTCTCTCCTCTTCACAGCCCCACTCCATATCTGTCTTTTATTGGAGACATAAATTTCACCCATAAGAATCAGGCTGAAAATATTTTCTCACCTTCCATCCCCAGGATCCACGCTCCCTACAGGTGGAAGGTGGCTGCGAATTGGTTCCCCATCTCTGAGACTGTCTAGCACTGGCCATGAGCCTGGCTGTACAAAAACACATTGTACTGTGTGTGTGCGATGCTGGCATTTTGTTTTTTATTTTGCAGAGTTCTTAGCTATGCTGTTAGGTGAACAGACTTTATGACTACTATCTTTCAGTGGCTTGCTCCTTACTAATATGCACTCTTCTTCTTAAACCTATTAGGGCTTTCCCCCCCATTAAACTTTAGTGTGTCTGATTTTAATGTTGCTACCACCTTCTTTATGGCTAATATTTACCTTGCATATCTCCCCCTTTTATTATTTTTAACCTTATAATGTGGATTTGTTTAGGCAATCTCTTTCAAGTAACATGTAACTTTATCTGTTTGACCTAGTCTGATAATCTCTGTATTTTAATGTAGGAGTTTATGTACTTAGTGTGCATTTATACTTACATTGCATTTACTGGGTTTACTGATATATTTTGGGCTATTTCTATCATCATATTTTATAATTCTATAATCAGCCATACTATTTGTAACTAAGAAAACCAGGCAGTTTGTGGGCAACATTTGAGGCTCATCTCTAGTACTAGAAAATATCTGATGCTCATCATCAACTAATGATGGGTAGATATAGGCTAATTCATTATATTTGTAAAATCATCATTATTTGAAATGAAATAGTCAAATTTAATTTCTATCCATTAGAAATTTCTAATAAGTAGTCATAAATTTTAGAATTGCAAGGACTCTCAAGAGAGCATCTCATTCAGTGTCTCATATTCATGTAGGTAAAATGTTATTAATCTTTATTTCTACTAAAATAACACTAAGTTCTAGGCACTGTCTTAGGCCTTAGTGAATAAAACACAAACACTACCTGTTAGTAACTTTAGGATCAGTCTTCTGTACATGAGGAATCTGATTTTGATATGACTCATATGATTTAAAGGTTCTTGCCATAGACATATAGCTGGTAGATAAAGGAGAAAAGATTAAAATACATGCTTCCTACAGATAAATGACCTGAAGTCTGCTTTACACAAAGGAAATACTATACATATTAATTGACATTAGTGTAAGAAGATTTTTAAACTGAGTTCCAGGATATTAAAACAAAAGTAACCCAAATGTCCAGCTCTAGTGTCACTTATTGTAGTTGTAATAGTTATTTAAATGTTCCTCATTATGTCCCAGAGATGTTCTTGCCTCTTTATATTTATTCAATAATTTATTTCTCATAGCAACCCAATGGAATAGGTTGTTAAACCCATTTTACAGAGAGGAAAGATCGTAAGGCACTAAATTCATAAATAATTTGCCCCAAAGTAACAAAGTTTATAATCAGCTAAAGTGACTCTAACACCCAGGCTCTTATCCACTCTGTTATCTGGCCTCTCAGGAGAATGATCATTTATTTTATAAGGTCAAGAAATATTTTCAAATCATGAATAATAAACCTCATTTTTTGCTACATACTGCCTATTTTAAAAACATCTTTCAAAAATCTATGTTTTAAATTTATATTAATTAGAAGACTTCATTTTTTGACTATGTTAAATAAAATGCTATACTTGAGTGCATGGGACTCATTTCTTTTTGAAAATGAGGACTCTTTTACATTTAAATTTCTCAGACTCACACTTGTACATTTAGTTATTTGTACTTTTCTTGTTAAGCTTATAGGTTTCTGAGCACTTTGTGATCCATTCAGGGATCTGCACAGGTTTACCGCTTATTCACTGGGAACCAAGATACCAGGAAGCATCCTAGGTCCCCGTGGCTGGTCCTCCACTTCTTAAAGTTAGATTATCATTGGACTAAATGCACTGAAAAACTGAGATGTGCTACTTGTTCTACATCTTTTAACATCTGTAATTTAGTATTTGTTCTCTCATAAGTGCTCTATTTTTCTCTGAAAAAAAATCAATGATTTTCACTTCAGTTTTCTATGTTTTAGAATGGTACCACCATGAAAGAAATGGGCTCTTAAATCCAGAGTAAAATAGAAACATTTCACTAGAAAAACATTTTATTTTTATCTCTCATATTCATATCTCTCATGAAAATGAGCCTTACATTTCTACCTTTCCACCCTCAGCAACTCCTGCAACAACAACAAAAAAAAAAAAAAAAAAACAAGGAAGGAAGGAAGGAAAAGAAGGAAGAAGAAAAGAGAGAAAGAAAGAGAGAAAGAAAGGACAAGAGGAAGAGAGGAAGGAAGGAAAGAAGGAAAAAAAGAATAAAAGGAAAGAAAGAAAAAGAAAGAAAGAAAGAAGGAATGAGGGAAGGAAGAAAGAAAGAGAAATGAACAAACTGTTTGGGCATATTAAAGTATCATATCAAGTACCAGATTGTGCTTTTAGTACTGGGAAATTAAAATTAATAACAACATATCATCTGTATGGTTGTGTATTAAAAATCAGAAACATATTGCCAGCTTCTCAAAGAAAAATGTAGATTCTTTCAGAGTGCCAACCTAGTCCCAAGTGCATTTATATCCTACATAACACAGTGTTCCCCATGTAGCAGGCAGTCACTACTCTCTGACCAACTTATTTTGATGTATTACTATTAACAATATGTCATTAGGTGGAAGAGCTAATATTTGCTCTTAGCCTGTCTACATCAATTCAACATTAGCAACATCAAGGGTCATGGTCTTAAAGCTTTGGTTATGCTTAAGGTTGATCACACATAGAAAGGCTTTGGGCTCTGAAACTATGATTGTTAGTATATTCTGTCTAAACAGTCAAACCTTTGTGAATATAGAAAGAAATTGCATTTCCTAGGCTATTTCAGACAATATGCAAGACAAAATTCTTAAAAGTTTTATTTAAAAAACAATTAGTTTTATATACCAAATTTAGGGAACACGTGCACCATGAAACAAGCCTTTGTGTCTCACCATGAAGTAGCTGGTGGTAAATTTCTTTGGAAAATTGAGTATGATATAAAAGTAACAGAGTGTTCTATAGCAGGAGCACAAATTTAGGGAAGGCCCTTATGGTAGAAACTGCTAGTTATGCCTCAATAAGCATGCTCCCGTTTCTATTCAGTCAGAACCTCAGATTTGTTTCCAGTTCTGGTATGGCGGACGGAGCAAGCTTCTACTGACTGACATTCTCACAGATAATAACTATAAACCATGGAAAAAATACAAAAGGACAATGACTCAAAGGTACTGGAAATTGAACAAAGCAGGCAGATTTGGGAGAAAGTTGATACTATCAAAAAGAGAATGGCAAGTTGATTTGCCTGTTTTCTATGACTTTTACACTGAGGGCAAGCCACCATTGGCATTGAGCAGGGCACTTGAAACTCTGACAGAAAACCCACAGGCTCTCTGATGTAAAGGAACAGAGGAAAGAGTTTAAGCAGATGCAGCAACTGGAAGGTAAGAGTTCATTGTGGAAAAGAGAGAGGTAGGAAAAAAAGGAACTCCACTTTCTGTGCATAAACTCTGTCCAAATCTCCAGCTTTACTCTGAACCATACATGGACAGAATAGATTTCCAGCTAAAAATAAAAGCACTGAACTGGAATTTGACTTTTAGCCCAAGAGACAGAGTTTTTAGTTTGAGTCTGACCAATTTAATTGCCTAAAACAACAAAATAATCTCTCTGGAGATATATAACAGAATACAATATCTTCATAAAGAATATTTATAATCTTCAGAATATACTTCAAAATTACTTGACATACAAAGAGTCAGAAAAATGTTACCCATTCTTAAGAGAAAAGAAAATCAATGGAGTCAACTCTTTGATGACTGGAATGCCAGAATTAATGAACACTTATAATTATGCACAATGATGTAGAGGATAATACGCTTGTAATTAATAAAAAGATAGAAGAGATATAAAAACTTGTAAAGGTACCAAATGGAAATTCTAGAACTGAAAACCTATAATATATGAAATAAAAAAGCAACTTGATGGGCTAAAGAGAAGAATGAAGACCACAGAGCTGGGTCAGTGAGCTTGTAGATAGGCCTACAGAAATAATTAAATCTGAAGAATGGAGAGAATAAAAGATTTAAAAAAAATAAGCATGGTATCAGGGACATGTAATAAAATAACAGAAATTCAAACATACATGTAATTGGAGTCCTAAGACAGAAGGAATGGACTATAAAACTTTTTGAACAAATAATGGCTGAAAATTTCTGAAGTTTGTCAAAAGACATAAATTTACAGAATCAGGAAGCTTAGAAAAACCCAAACAGGATAAAATATGAAGAAAAATAAGCTTAGGTACATTATAATTTAATTATTAAAAACCAAAGATAAAGAGGAGATTCCAGGTTTTCAGCTGGCCACACAGTTGCCTGAAATAAAAACTAAACTTCCCAGGCTCCTTTAGAACTAGGTGTGGCCACGTGACTAAATGTTGCCCAATTGCATATGAGGGAAAGTGAGGTATGCAATTCCTATGATGCATTTTTATACAAAGAAAATGTGCACCTTCTTCCCCTTTTTGTCTTCGTGTTGATTGGAGTGTAATGTGGTAAGTCATCATGGACTGTGAACCACCAAGAAGGAATCTGGAAATGCTAATAATGCACATAGTACCATTCTGGCTCTAGGTAACCTCTGTCTTTGTTTTGTGCGGTTATAACAGAATATCTTAGTAATTTATAAAGAACAGAAATACAGAAATCTATTACTCACAATTCTGGAGGTTGGTGCAGCAGGTCAGATCAAGGTGTAGCAGGTTAGGGCCCAGTCTTTCTTCTTCCAAGGCGATGCCTTGAACACTGCATCCTCTGGAGTGGGGAACACTATGTCCTTACAGGGCAGAAGAGCAAACTGGTACCAGCTTCCTCCAGCAAGCCCTTTATAATGGAGCCTGGTTCCATTCACCAGGTGGAAGCCCTTAGGGGCTAATCACCTCTGAAAGGCCCCACCTCTTAATACTATCACATCGGCAACACCTGAATTTTGGAGGGCATGCATTCAAAGCATAGCGGACCCTTGGAACAGCAACCCTATACTTCAGAATGCTGGGTGGTACAGAAATAAACTTCTTTTGCCTTTGGAAAAAAATGAAAGTTTTATCTGTTGCTTTTGGTTTTCTGATCATGCAACTAAACCTATATCTATATTAATACACCTAAAAACACGGTGTATCAGTCAGGGCACACTTACAAGGGGCAAAAGGCAAAACATGAATAAGCAAAGAGGTAATTCGATTTTTAAAAAATTTCTACTTTAATAAGGTAAGAGGTTATTTGTGGAATCAAAGTGCTATTCTCTTTGGTACGCTTCCTAAGCTTAATGTAAGTAATGCTTTGTTAAATGGAACAGAGGAGTTTTCAACCAATCAACTCAAAAAACAAAAGAAAAATATCATAAACATAATTGAAAGAGCGAAGAGGCCTATTGCACATTTCTCCCATCCTGATTTTGTTATAAATTAAGGCCAGTGCCTCTTCATTATCTTTCACCTGCTCTCATCTAACTTCTCCCAAAGGCCTTGGCTTGTCTTGGGGTTTTCCTAGGCCTCTATTGCATTTGACAAGACAAGCAGGGCTTCATTAAATCAGCATGTAGGAGACAGGGATTGGTTTTTCCACTTTATGTTGGGGCAGAACTCTGATCCCTCACAGGGGTGTGGATTTTCAGGCATTCTTTTGCATGTTTGACTGGATGGATCCTGTTCTCACAGGATTTACAACCTCTGCTACCAACTCTTTCTGGGTTGAGATAGTTACTTTTTAATGGTGTTACTCTCTGAAGAGGAGTATGTACCTCTTGCATAAATTTTCAGTACACATTGTTGAGTACAAAAAAGACAGTATTTTTTTCTAAATATCAACACCAACAGTGATCTTTCTCTCTCTCTCTCTCTCCCCCCTATATACATGACAAAATATTTAGGAAACAAATTACTAATTTAAAGCAGGGACTTTAAATAAAACTCTTCCTTAGGCTGCTTTAGGTACTATCTATTGATAAATGTTTCGTGTTTCACAGTTCCTGTCAGTTGCCTCTACTTGGGATGGCCAGCCAGCTTTCACATGGCTCTCACATGGCTTGTCAGCAGCTTGTGATACTCTAAGTTTCAATGCTTTAGAAAGGTAAACATGAAGCTGATTTGGTGTCAAGATTTCCCACTACAAAGTACTGCCCAACCGATGCCTCTTGTGAGCATGTCTGTGAAGAAAAGAGATTTCCTCTCTGTCTACTTAGCCCTTCCTTCAGTTGAAGTTAAACCCACAAGCAGGAGAATGACAGTTGCCCAACTTCCTTTATTTTCCAAACCTGTATTAGGACCAATCAGGGAAATTTTGGCAAATGAAATGTTGCATCAGCTTCTGTGTCACCAAATCCCCACAACTCAGCCTCTGTGGGCTCCTCAAACTCGCAGCTCTGCTTGGTCTATAGAGTCATCACATCTGGTCAAAAGCACTTTCCTTTTCAACCCATGCTTATTGTTTTAGTCAACAAGTATTACTTTTAAAAGCCAACCACTTTTTTATAATTTTAAACTTAACATGATGTATTTTGGATCAACAAAGGTGTAGTATAAGTAAAAAATAAATATTTCATCTCTGTCCCCATTCCTGGCACATAAATCCTAAAATCCTTGGAGTCTCCTGAGTAATAAAGCTATTCTTTGATCTACCTGTATGCTAATTAATGACTAAAGGCAGGGCAGGGATATGGGGGCTAGATATCTTCAGGATGGGGAGCTAGTCTCAAGAAAGATCAAGAAAGACAGGAAGAAAGAAAGAAAGGAAGAAAGAAGAAAGAACGGAAGGAAGGAAGGAAGGAAGGAAGGAAGGAAGGAAGGAAGGAAGGAAGGAAGGAAGGAAGGAAGGAAGGGAGGGAAAAGAAAAGAAAGATCAAGGCATAATTAGAGGGCTGGAACTTTAAGCTCCATCCCCCAACTTCTGGGAGGGGACAGGGGCTGGAGGAGATTGAGTTGATCACCAATGGCCAAGGATTTGACCAATCATGCCTACATCATGAAACCTCCATAAAAAAAAAAAAAAAAAAACCTAAATGATGGGATTTGGAAAGCTTGTGGTGTGCCCCAAGAGGGCCTTGCAGCTCTGTGCCCTTCCCTCATGCATTGCCCTATTCGTCTCTTCCTTTTGGCAGTTTCTGGGCTGTATCCTTTACAATAAATGGGTAATAGTAAGTAAAGCACTTTCTTGAGCTTTGTGAGTCATTCTAGCAAATTATCAAAACTGGGAGAGCGGAGAGGAGAATCCCCAAATTTGTACCTAAGTCAGGCAGAAAAGTGGGTCACCTGGGCCCGATATTGAGCAGACTCATCTGAAGTGAGGGCAGCCTTGTGGGACTGAGCACTTAAACCTGTGGAGTCTCTCGCTAACTCCAGGTAGTTTGTATCAGAACTGAACTGAATTGTAGAACACCCTGCTGGTGTTGGAAAATCAGAGAATTGGAAAATTGACATGGAAAAGACAACATATATTTGATGTCAGGAGAAAAAAAAAACCGTTTCATTTGGTGTCAGAAGTGGAATGAGTAAAGACAGCTCAAAAGGGTAGGTTCTCACCAAAAGGTGGCTTATCTCATCAGATTTTTGTTTTGCAGTTAGGGGCTCTGGAACTTCCTTAGGCCATTTCTTAGAACAAGTCTGAGAGTGACAGGGTTAAATTGCACAGAGGCATGAGCTTGGAAGTGAAAACAAATCCCAACTTTTAGGGAGAAATACAGAGTATGCTGTGCAGGAGTCTTCTGAGACAAAATAAGCAGTACATGTAAGAGGTAGTTGGGTCATTCCAAGAGTTGGGTAGAAAGTAGTATAAAAGGATTCATCAGAAAGATTAATAGCCTGAAGTTTAGGAGCATAGACAGCAGGTTGGCATGAGGCAAGTGCTTCAGCAGTAAGCAAGAAGCAGCCATTTGAATCATGCAAAAGCTCAGTCCTGGGAGTAGGCAGAGGGTGAGCCATCAAGCCACAAGGCCTAGGCCTGCAGAGACCATGCACGAGGTGGGTTCCCAAGACTTCTTCTACCACTGAGGAATCACTGCAATTGGGGCTCTCGGATGACAGGCTTTTAGACGTGCAATGCCCAATGATCAGGACAAAGTAAGAGTCAGACTTTCCACGAGGGAGACTTGATGCTGAGCCTCAGAATGTTGGACTAATGCTCTTTGACAGCCTCTTTCCTACAGTCAGGGTTCAAGCGAGAGTGTAGCAGTACTGACCTGCAGGCTGAGCCAAGTGTCCACATGGAAGAATAAGATGTCTGTGAACAAGGTATGATGGGATGTCTTGACAATTATCATGATCAGAAAGTTTCTGAGGGCCATTATCATGTATGTAGAATAATTAGGAAGGACAGATATATACTCTCATTGAACGTGTATGAAATTTTCGATGACTTTGTTCTGCATATGTTTCTTCAACTACTTGTTATATTAATGGAAAATGGTTAAATTTCTGCTCTGTGCAATGAAGTGTTCAAGGATCTGGGAAGATACAACTATATATAGTGTTCTCCTCTAGTTAAAGATATAAAATACATATGGAAATAGAGACAATTACAATGTATCCGAACTTAAAACTAAGTTTCAAACATAAGATCCAGACAGGAAGTCTTATTAGAATTATAAAGGAGGAAAAACACTTTTGAGATTTGATTAGCATGGGAAGAGAAGACCTAATAAGTTAACCCATGTTTCAGAGAAGCAGTTGGAGCTTAAAAGTTAAAGAAGATTAAGGTAGATTTTGGGGTTAAAGACAGAGGATAGAACTGTTACGGATTGAATTTTGTCCGCCACCCCCAAATTCATTTATTGAAGTCCGAATCCCTAGTATCTCAGAATGTGATAATATTTGGAAATAGAGGTATTACAGAAGCAATTAGTTTAGATGCAGTCATATTGGAGTAGGGTGGGCTCTTAATCCATTATGACGCTGTTCTTATAAACAGGAGAAATTTGGGCACACATGCACAGGGAGGATGCCACGGGAAGACTGCAGTTATGTTGCCAGAAGTCAAAGCACTTCCAGAATTTAGGAGAGAAGCCTGGAACAGATCCTTCTCTAGCAATTTCAGTGGGCACATGGCTCAGTTGACACCTTGATCTTGAATTTCTAGACTTCAGAACTATGAAACAATACACGTTTGTTATTAAAGCCACTCAGTTTGTGGTACTTTGTTACAGCAGCATTAAGAAACTAACACAATGACCAAAAATGCAGAGGCAAAAATGCACAGGGCAGATCCTAGGGAATGCTAAATATATGAATGTTACCGATATCTAACACTTTCTGGATGCTTATCATCAAATTCATGTGCATTTTTAAAATTTAATCCTTATAATCACTCATAAATTAAACTCTGTTATTTGATGGATAAGAAATAGGGATGCAGAGAAGTTAAGGAAATTGCCGAGGGTCACACAGCATGGAAAGCACAGAGATTGGTAAAAGAGACACTGAAAGAGCTGAGGAGTTGAAATAGACAAGGGTGGTGCCTCTTTCTGTCTCAGTCATTGGCTCATCTCTCCGTAGCAAACACAAAATTACAGACTAGCAAAGATATTCTACTGAGGAAAATGGAGCCCCCACGCTTTATTTCTGTAAGAGACCATCACAATGGTCCTTTAGTTGTCTCATTTTAGCAGTGGGGAATTAATATCCAAAAAGGGTAAAAAAAAATGTGTAGGGCCAAAGAGCTAGTGTAGAGTTATCATTAGGGACCAAGCCCTCTGACTGTCAGTCTGGTAACTCTTCACTATGTCGCCTACCTGTGTGGATAACAATGGCCAGGGAGACCTCTGGGCCATGTGCACCTGCTCCCTACCTTTTAAAGGGAGAGGAGCAGAGTTCCCCAGGCTGGCACCCACCCTGGTCCAAGAAGAGGGTTTCTGATCAGTGGTTCCCTGCCCTGGGTTTTGTGCTTGTCCTGTGTTTAAACAGAAGGAAAAATGGAACCTCTCCTCTGAATTGACACATCGCTCTTTCACAGAGTGTGCAAAGTGCTCCCGTTTGGGCTTTCTTGGTAAATATTTACCTTGAACTATCACAGGCCTGAAATGTCGGCTGTCCAGAGAAGCCAAATGGTGACTGTGGATATTTGGAATCTGGAACCTGTGAGGAATAGAAATAGAGCCTTGCACACTGTCAGAGTCTCTGGTCTGCCAAGGGAAAATGTATTTTATGAAGCCACAAACTTGACCTCCGAGAGCCTTAAAAGGCCTCTCATACTCAAAGGTGCATTACCAGGCCTTACACTAATTCATCACGATGGCTAAAGTGCTCTGTGCAAACCACGGGAGAGCTGAACCCCCTGGGCATTAAGGAGTCAGCATTAATTGCTCTGAGTTTAGCACAGGGACCCATGGGGAACATAGGGGAATGGCTATTTGCATGTTGTTTGCAATAAAGCTTAGAAACAGTTCCAGATGTCCCCATTAAAACCTTCTCCCCAAAAGTTTCTCCAAGGTTGGGACCCAGCACAGACCAATCTGAGAGAAGTTTCACCCAGCCTCTCTCCTCCTGCACTGAATCAGAGTTTGCAGGTTGCAACAGGAATACACGAGACAAATTTTTATTCCGAACAGGCTGGACATGATTTATTAATTCACTTTTGAAATAACAATTGCAGTTGGGAGGGATCAGTTGAAAGCCTTAATTACATTGGAAAATATGCCTCACTGTAGTCTGCCCCTATCCAGGGTACAGAACACATAATTATCATAATTTTCAAATTTTATTATTATTATTATTTGAAAAAAATTTGATGGAGAGCAGACACCGTCGACTTAGCTGCTTCAAAGCAGTGGCTGAGTCACATTTAAACCTTGGAATAGATGATTTTCTCAACTTGCTTGTTAAGGCCCCTTAAATGGGAAGGCATCTGTGGACTGTTTCCAGCCTCAGCTACTATGTGTCCAGCAGAACTAGCTTCCCAGTCCCTTTCTCCCCCTTTGTGCCAAGAGGGAAAAGCTCAGGTGTGCTGTTGCCGGAGTGATTAGGTGAGCTGGGAGCTCTCCTTGGACAGGCAGTTGGAAGGCCTTTGGGATCATGCCCTCTCATCCTTGTTAAATGGCTGTGCGTGTGTGCGTCTGTGCGTGTGCCTTCTGCATGCACACCTGCCTAGAGGGAAGAGGTTTGCTTTCATTTTTTAAAGTCCCAGAGTGTTTTTAAAGAGAAAGCAAAACATTTCCAGAAATGCTGTTGGTGCCTGTGCTAACCAGCGAGGGTGCTGGAGGAAGTCTCAACTGCTGTCATTGGCTTTGTTATCAATTTCCCACGTCTTCAGAGAGTCTCTGTCTCTGGGTTTCTATCTGTAACCCCGGGGTGAGCAGATTTTTCCCTCTGCTTCTTTGGGTGGCTGTGATGTTTGTCAGACTAACGTCCAGCTCTCGTGTCAGCGCCAGGGCGTGAGCTGCAGCAGGCCCCTGCCCCGGGTTCCAGCTTACCCTTGAATGATCTGCCTTCTGTTTCCAAGCCTCCTCATTCCGAGTTGCCTTGATCTTTAATTATTAACAAAACTCAGGGACTGAGTTAAACCGTTTTGAATAATCTGAATTCTCTGTTCAAATGGATCCATTTAGAAAAACAAGCCAAAATTTTTTAAAAAGCAACAAAAGTAATAAGAAAGACTGGTTGGTCCAAATTTAGTCTGAAGATAAGTCATCATCCTATAAAGTCTCCTATCTCAGAAAGGTATCTAATGTTCATGTGAACAGTGAGCTGCAGAGTAGAAAGCACGGAGCCTTTGCACCAGGAGACCTGAAGTCTAGTCCTGGCTCGGTTAACTCCCAGGGCCAAAACCCGGGGAAAGTTCCCGCATGTCCTTGGGCTTCAGCTGCCTCACTAGTACAAGTTGAGTCATAATATTGCATCTTCTTACTCACAGAGTTTCTCTGAGCATGCTGTAATTGTTGGCATCGTTTAAAATCATTGCAGTACTTTGAAAATGCAAGATTGTGTTGTCAGAACTGACTCAACGCTTTGAATACGGTAGGGACTAAAAAAACATTTCATGAAGTGAGTAAACTCTCTATTTTCCATTTTATAAGCAGATAGTTTGCTATCCTCTGAAATAACCCAATCCCTGCCTGCATATTCCCTGAATGCCAGGGCCCATGTTTTCTTGGTGAGGAGAACTACAAAAGCAAATATATACATTGAGGATCCCAATCTCTCTTAGAAAAAGGGAATTTTATACTCACCCAAGAACATACATAAGACTTGTTTATATGGAGCCCACGCCAACATTTTAGAGTCATGAAAGTCTAAGGATGAGGGGGCTTTAGAGAAATTAATGTTTGACTTTCATCTCCCAACTCCATTTTCAGAAAAGGAGCTGATGCTAAAAGACTCAGTGTCTTGCCTAAATTGTTATGCTTTGTCACTCAGCAGAGGTAACAAAGGTCCTACCTGGCCCTTCCTAGCTGGTCCTGTAACTTTGTACCCCTTTTTCACCAATCATATGGTAGGACTCTGATTCAGTGCAGGACTGCTGCTCTGAAGAACATAACTTTAGAAATACTGCTCTTATCTAAACGCTCGCCCTACAGAGAAGAAGCCTGAGGTCCACATGGCCCTCTGCTGAGTCTAAGGAGGGATAGCCACAGTCACCTGGAATGACACAGGAAAAGCTTTTTCCCTAGGCTCCAAGCACTCCCCCTGGCCCACTGTGGACAGCTGTTTTTTTGAGAAGCAGCTGTCTTAAGACTCTCCTCCCACAGCTGCCCCGTTCGGCACTAAGGCTGTCTTTAACAAACAGCTCTCTGCCCCAGGGTTCTCTGGGGGAGATGACCACGGGCAAAGCTACCAGGTTCAGACCATACCCACCTCCTCTCCCCCTCCTCATTGGAACAACCGCGTCTCTTTTCAGATAAAAGGCAATTATTGCTGCCGTGTGCTTTGTGCTTTTTCCGACATTTTCAACACATTGCTTCCCTTCAGCTTCCTTCACCCACGTGGATGAGTAAGTCTTCTGATTAGGTTATGAGGAAAAATAGGAAAAATTGCTGTCTTCTTTGTGGTTTTGTTGTTGTTGTTATTGATGTTGATGAGTTGTATGAGATTTGACAAGGAAGAGGAAAGGCCAAATAAAGGAAGAAATGGTGATAGTCTGTTGGCTATTGCTTTCGTGTTTTAGTTCAGGAGTTGGAGCTTGTGCAGGTTTTCCCCGGCAAGAGTAAATGCACCTTTGAACAGGTGGAGACCTGTTAAGCTGGCACATCCGTCCTTTTTACTCAGTGGTTTATACATTCACCTCTCTATTACCAATGGAAAAATTGATTAAGGCCTTCCCCTGAGGACATATTACCTCCAGGCACTACTATTTGAGAAGTCAAAGATTATTTGCTTTGATGAACGCCTTGAATACCTGAAAGGAAAAGGAATAAATGGGCCATGGGGCCCAAGGACTAGAAGGAATGAAATGGCATGGTATCCTAAATCTGAACACACTACTGGCCACTATTGACTTCGAAAATCAAAGAGTTTTCCATCTAGCACTGGCACTATTTGCCAATACTCGTAAGTAGGAAAGCACTTGGTCACAGTTCTTGGTGTGGGAGAGTGGTCAAGAAGAACTATGCAAATATCCTGTGTTTCAGGTCTTTCCCCAAATACCTCTCCTCCTCTCTGCCTCCAAACTTCTAGGACAACAGTCTTACATTTCAACCCACCTAGGGGGTGTTACTGGTAGTGACAAAGCATCTTGATCATCCAAATATGAAAAATTAGAGCACATTGAAATGGACCCCACACATTGGCATGTAATACAGGAAGAAAGCCCATGTTTCCAGGGGAGAAACTGGCTCAACATATGAGAACTGAAATCAACCTATGATCCTTCCGCATCTGCTTAGCCTGCAGTCTATTGTTCCCACCATCTCCACCATTGCAGGATTGGTCCGGTCACCCCACACACATTCCATTTCCCTCTCTCTCCTTTGTCCTACTATGAAGGTTCCTTTGAATTTGATTCTACCAGTTGGAAACTGGGTGGACAATAATAGCAGATTTTTCACACTGTCTTGAGTAAATGCCCCGTTCAGCATGGGAGGTGGCAGGGTCAACTGCGGGAGGTATGAAAGAGGAGGTGGGAACTTAAGTGAGGCGTCAGTCAAGCAGTCAGAGAATGTGTCAAGGTGATTTGATCAAGTGACAGAGTGAGCAGTGCCATCTGTGCTATGGCTCGGGGGGGGGGGGGGGCAGGGGGGGCAGTTGTGAGCAGGGCACACCTGAACAGTAAGGTTGGCAAGGTCAACTTCACTCCCTCCCTTTGGCTTATCCTGAAACCAAAGAGTTGCCTTTCAATCATTCGCTTCTAAAAAATTCCTCACCTCCCCTGACTTGAGTGTTTACTGTCAACATTCCTCCTCCTCCTCCCACTCTTCTCCCCACTTTGGAAAGGTGTAAAAGAGGTACCATATGTGGACTCCCTCTGCTGACATGTTTCTAAAAGACCTTGTCAACCGGTACTAATTGTTGTGACTGCAAACTCTCATTCCGTCCCGGATGCTTTAAACATTCTGGGCCCGTCTCACATTCCCGTGTAGTTTCACTGCTACTGAAGACCCCAGCTTCCAGAAACTCCTACTTCACCATCACAACAGCCTTTCTCTCAGTCCTTCAGCAGGTAGCCCGGGATTACAGAGCTCCGAGTGACTTTAGCTGAAGGCTCCTAATGCTCAGAACCCACTTTTCCCTGTGTCCAGAGGGCCCAGGCGTCAGCCGTCTTCCTTTCTTTGCCTTGCAGGCGGTGGAGCAGCATATTCATAACGAGTGGGCCGTGTTTGGGAGCTCAGGGCATTATTCTTAGTGTTATCTCTGTTGATATGCACGTGGTTGACCTCAACCTCGCAAGGGCACCAATCAATGCTACAATGTTCTATCTCCAACAAAACCCCGGTGATCTGACGGACTTGTCGGGCAATATTAAAACCTGAGGAGGGAAGTGAAAAGGGAGGCTTTATGAAAGCGACTTCAGAACACTATCCAATTATTAGTATGCTTTTTCATAATACCGACGGTTGCACATTTTATTGAGAGAGAGAATTTTTCCCTCACCCTCTTGGGAATGATTTTATTGAAAGCATCAGAACGAAGAAGATGGCTGCATCATTTCTGCAGTGCCAGGGGTCAGAATCTTTGACTGGTTTGGTGTAATGTGCACATATAAAATTTCACTCAGTGCTTATTCATTGCCTTTTATTTAATATATAATCTGGCTAGATCCACTTTTGTTTCTTTCCATTTACTGCTTGCTTGCATTAAGTTATTCTTTTGGATGCTTTAATATGTATATATTAAATCATATATATGTGTATATATATATATTTTTTTCTCCTTTGATCCAGAATCATACATGAAGGGATCACTTTTGCTCTTTGCACAGAGTAAGTCCAGTGGCGTGGATAAGAATGGGAAATGATCCACAGGACAGCCTTTTATTTTTGATAGTCATTCTGTTGTTCTTTCAGAAGTAAATGCCTGCCCCTTTCCTTCCCTCTCTTTCCTTTCTCTATATGACATACCCACCCCCATCCCATTAAAAATTACTATCACTCCACAGCCAACCAAGAGCACTTTAAAATATAATAGATTTTTTAGTTGAATTATTTAAAATGCACAAAACCAAATGCAAGAGCTACGTTTCTAAGGAGAGCTTGCTGATGAAAAGGAGTCTCCTCTCCTCCAGCTTCTAATCAATGGAGAAGAGACCTAAGCTGACAAATGGAGAAGAATCAATTGTATCAGTTTTATTTGAGAAGACCCAATGACTTCCAGAATATGAGCCTCTCTGGCAAAGTTAGATAAGAGGGTGAAGTTGAGATCTGGGCTAAAGTGGTTGCTTATTACACCTTTCCACTGACAGAGTCAGATGATAACTGACTCTTGGTGAAGAACTGAACTCTAGGTTAGCAATTTGTTGAGTATCATATATAGATACATCCAAAATAACATCACCTAAACAAAATAAACATCTATTCATCTCCCGCATAAGAGAGGTCTGCAGGGAGGCAATCTAGGGCTGTGTGGTGGCTCCGTTAAGTTATCAAGGATGTAGGTTCCCTCTAGGAAATATATGGCTTTGCATTACCTATGCAGGTAGGTTTTGCATTGCCTATGCAGGTAGGCTTTGGATTGCCTGTGTTATGGACCTATATTTGTGATGCAAAGATACCTTTCAGAAGTTCCACATAACACTCTCATCTACATCTCTTTGGCCAAAATTTAGTCCCATGGCCATGCTGGGCTGCATAAGAGGTTAGGCAAGATAGTCTTTCAGCTGGGTGATATTGGGCCCACTAAGCATTCAGATTCTTATTTCCAAAGAAGGGTAGAAAGAACATTGAGAGGACCCAGCAGTCTCTGCAAAACTTGACTGTGAAAGGATTATTTCTATAATCTAAGGGGAATCATGTCTCCCCTTGCTGACTCCTCATCACCTATAAAATAAAGGCCAGTCTTATAATCACAACATAGAAGTAGGTGACCATATAATTTATCACCAAACTGAGATGTCTGTGAGAGTGTAAGTGAAAACTATTAATAATACACCATGTCAGGAGGAGTATGCTGACTGTCTTAGGTAAACAGAAATGTATGAGCTAAGCCCTGACCACTTTTTTGGCCTCATTGTTCTTGACTTCTCCAGTTGCACTTTATTCTATATCTACAGAAATAGTTTGAGTTTCCCCAAACACAGCAAGATTCTCCACATGTCATCACTCTGGCATGGAATTCCCATGCCCACCTTGCACCTGGCAAAGGCTTATTGATTCCCTCCACCCCACCCCAGCTCAGATACTGCCCTGGGACATCTCTCTTAATTAGCCTCTCTTAATTCACACAGAATTAATCCCTTCCTCTTGTATGGTCTTGTTCTTGAAAATTATTTGCTTACATGTTTATCTCACCATCAGGATATGCTACGTTATGCTATGGCAAAAAAAAAAAAAAAACAAACTCATACTGTTTTTTAAATTGCTCCTCCTTCATGACGCATTCTGGTTGGCAGGGAGCCTCTGTTCATTGCAGACCATTGTAGGCTGATGGGAGCTACAGCATGGCTTATGTTAATACTTGCACATCAGAAACATCAAAAATCAAGATACGGAAACTCACACAAAGGCTCTTAAGTATTTCCCTGTAGAAGAAACACACATCATTTCTGCTCATACTTCACAGGCCGAGGTAGGTCACACAGTCATGCCTAACTTCAAATCAGTCACAAAATATGATCTTGGCATCTGTATAGAAATGGAGAGAACAGCACAAACTTACTAGATGAGGAGTTGCCAAACATTTTCTGTAAAGGGCCAGATAGTAAATATCTTAAGCTTTGTAGGCCACACAGTCTCTGTTGCAACTATTCAGTTCTGCCATTGTAACATGAGATCTCCTTTATATTATACATTTCATAAATATATGAGTGTGGCTGCATTTCAATAAAACTTTATTTACAGAAACTGCTGGTGGTTGGGATTTGGCCCCAGTGACCCCTGAACTCAGCTGAGAACTTTATTCCTATTACTTGGTAAAGGTATCTATGCCATATCAGGTTCTTAAAAACATTTTATTGATTTTCCCAAAATACTTAAAAGCAGATAAATATATCTGAAGCCAATGAAAAGCCACATATTCCCATCTGTGAAAGAAAGTGCATTTTATTTTCTTTTACCAATTGTCTTAGCTCATTCATGCTGCGATAACAAATTCCACAGGCTGGGTGGCTTATAAACAACAGAAATTTATTCCCACAATTCTGGAGGCTGGGAAGCACAAGATCAACCAGTAGATTCAGTCCTGGTTTTCAAAAGGCAGTCATCTTGCTGTGTCCTTACATGGCACAAGGGATAAAGGATCCCTCTGGGGTCTCTTTTCAAAGGGCACTAATCCCACTTACAAGGTTTGTGTCCTCATGGCCTAATCACATCCCAACAGCCTCACCTAAGAGCATCACACTGGGGATTAAGTTTCAACATATAGATTTTAGGAGGACACAAACATTTAGTTTATAGCACCTAATCCTACGCAACCTTTACAGGGCAAAATGAAATACAATGAATTAGGAGCAGGAGTGGAAGTTGATATTTGTATATACAGTTTTGAGAGGTGTAAAACCTAGAAGACTTTGGCTAAGAGATGGATGATTATGTGACACAAAGAATGCACAGGATGTAGTAAATCAAAGTGAGTAGAAAGTGTCTGTGTCCAAAGGACTAGTCAACTCAGAAAAAAATAAGGGGTGAAGTTAGCTCAAAAAAGAGATTGGAGTTAGCATCCTATTTCTTAACTTAGGCATATTGGCCAATATTCTAGGGCCTAGAAGATAAATTATCATTGATTAACGATGAAAGTTGGCTGTGTCCTGCATTGATATTTAATATCCTGCCAGGAGCAAGCAGACAAGGATTGGTGGGTAAGCATTAAGCACGAGAGAGAGAGAGAGAGAGAGAGAGAGAACGCAAGCAGATGTCCTGGGAAGTTCCCCAGATGGTGGGAGCAGAGAGAGAAATTTTACGTACCAGGAGATGTGCTACCAACAACTGAGGAATGGTCAACACTATTAGTAAAGCTAAATGCTTCCTTGCAAACCGTCTTGTCACGCAGGCATGCCACGTCTTTTCTTGCCCCAGGCATCAGAGCTGCGGTTGCCATCTTCCTAAGTACAGTCTAAGTAAATGGCAGCTGAGTGCTTCTTTGCACACAAAGTTGGTCCTCTTGTGTAACTGACATCTCTGGATAGGTAAGCACACAGTCTGCTTCACTGCTAATGACTGTAAAGGAAGATCGAGAGGCCCTTAGTAGGAAAACATTTTGCTAAGCAGAGCCATTATAATTAAAGCTCATCGAGGTGCGCATTACTCTCAGAGAAAGGCGACCAGTAATAACAATGGTAATAATATACAAAACAGGCTATAATATGTGAGTTAGTGGCTGCCACATGGTTTTTAGTGGCTTCTCATCACAGAATCCAAAAGTCTGCTCTGGGCCAGATACATAAAACATTTGGTCCAAGGGGTGTGGAAAATGTTCCAATGATGCATATGTTCTTCAGTAAACAGAGCAGCCCGTGGCACAGCAGGCCAGCCAAGGCTGAGGACGAGAGGGCAAGATGGGACTCTGCAGAAGGAAAGAAAACGACCAAGCAGCGAGAACTGAGAAAAAGGACAAGGGAAGCTAAGACCTTGAAAGAAAGCAGCACTGGGCTCTGCTCCAAGCCTGAATTTATGAAAACATTCGGCCCAAACAAGATAATATGGCACCATCGTTTCACGTAGGGGCCCGCGCTGTCGGGCACTATTATTCCAATCGCTGACACTTGAATGAAATGTGGTATAATTGGGTTTCCAAGCCTCCGCTTCAGGCGACATCAATTGCCGTTTTTAAAAATGATGATGGCGTAGAAGGAGACTCCTTTTTCCCTTTAATGTTTTGAAGTTGCCACAGTCTCTGTGCCACTTGCACACTCCTTGGAAGGGCCATGGGACTCCTGGGAGGATCTAAAGTGCTGGTGGCTGAGCCCATGAAGAAATATGGTGAGTTGATGGCAGGGGAAGCTAAATGTGGCAGGGGATGCAGGATTAAAGTCAGTCCCATGACACACCTTTCTAGGTCTCTCTTTTCTTGCTGTTTTTCTTTTCCATCAAAGAATATTTTTCCCTCCTTTGGCTTTTATTAACTCTGTTTTGCATGCAATGGCTGGAATCTTTTCCAGCAGTTTCAATTTTTTCCCCTTGGACTTAATAATGTGACATCTATATTATTGAGTCAGAAAAAAATTATTGTCAAAAAAACCCCCCATATTTCATGCAAAATGACTAACTCCTCCCTCAACATGGCACCATGGGTACATATGTCCTTGTGTATGCTGCTTGCCTCAATGTTGTTTTTTGGGTTTTGGGTGCAAGTGGTGGAAGGAAAGAAGTTGGAAAATTTTTAAACATCCTTGTATTCTTTAGTTATACCTAAAAAAAAGAGACAAAGTCGTCTTTCTCATACCAGGCTGTGTGTGTGTGTGGGGGGTGTATGTACGAAAATTGTCTTTAAAGCAGAAAGAGCCAACCTGATTTACAGAATCTTCTCCAAGCAGTGGAAGGAGTTGGAAAAGTGAGGAGAGGAGCAATATTCAGAACACTATTCCCTCTGGTCTGAAATACTTTACTCCCCTACCAGTGAGCACCCCTTGCCCTAATTAGTCTTAATAGAAGTAAATAAATATGGTTTGCAATGCAATCTGGAATCTTTGTTCCAAAAGTCCCTATGCCAAGTGAAAACTGTCAAATGCAGTTTAAAACAATGTTTTCCAAAAGTACACCTTACATAATTCATGTTTCTTAAATCCAGTTGAGGATTCAGAGACTCCTCATATATAGCATGATATCATCATATGAAACCAAAACAAATGTGAAGCTACTATGTTGTTACATCTTTTATAAAAATGTAATATTTATCCTTAAATGTAGAGTCAAGCTAGGCAATCATATGGGGTTGGCTCTGATTCTAAAAAAATGAAATGCTTTCTTTCCCAATTCCATGTGTACTATATATCAAGTACAGGGGAAAATTTAGAATATTCCTAATGCGAGCATTGTGGTTAGGAGGAGAATAGTTAAGTGGACTCACTTTTATTCCAATTAAAAGGCTGGGTTGAGTAATGTGGAGCCACTTTCTCTCTGCTTCACTTCTCATCTGTAGGATGGGTTAATAAATTCTCTCCATAACTCACAGATGTCCTGAAAACAAATTCATAACAGCATCCATCATCATGCATTTATTATCCAACATATAGATGTATACCAGGCATTGACCACGGGGCTCGACATTCCCTTTAAAAGCACTTCCTCACTCGGGCTCTTCTGCCAGCACACTCAATTGGCTTTGTTCTCTTAGCTATGAAAGGCAGGGACACCAGATTGTCCCATCCCACTGACCCCTAGGGAATTGGACGCAGGTATGGATGATCTTCCGCCTCCTTTTGCTTTGATAATGGTCTTCTTGGATGTAGTAACTGTTGGGCTGAGAGCAGAGCCAGACTCTGTCATTTCTGATGATGGGTTTCCCCCTTTATAACTGTTGGAGAAACAGACCCCGGGCTGTTCTGGGGACTGCTGTGAATTCCTTTAGCCTTCGGTGAGGCCAACCCGCAGAGCTGAAAGGGACTGTGAGAATGTTATTGCAACTTCTTAATTCAAAACATCACTGGAAAAAGATTTCCTGGGATGGAGCTGGAGGAAGTGGGGCTGCTCAGCCGGGATGAATTACGGAGTCTGTTGGGTTAGTTTTGCCCCCTAGTGGTTAGAAGCTTAGGGACCCCATGAGCTAAATGGCTCCCAGCATTGAATAAAGGAGGCAGCTGGGTGGAGCAGGGGGATCCACATGGGATCAGCAGAGCCATTAACTAATGGTGTGATCTCAGCTCTCAAGACCACAGTCCCCGCACCTGCAAATTGAAAATGATGTACTAGATTGTAAAGAATTCAATTCTTTATACCTTTACTGGTAGATTACTCTAGAAACAACCCATGGCCCTGTGAATCCCCAACATATTTCTTGAGGACAACAGAGGCAGAGTCGTAAAGTCCTGAGGGTTGATGATTTAGAAGCCAGTAACATGTAAGTGACAGTTAAGAGAGCTTACTCCTCCAGGGTGTTAGAGATAAATACCACAGAAGAGGATGAACCTGTGGGGCTCTTTGGACCAAAAGTTTATATTCTTCATGGACACCCTTTGCACGCTTCCTTGAATGTGCTGAAAGGGTGCAGGGAGAAGAAACAGAGAAGGGTACCGCTTTCATATGATCTGCAAGGCTTTCCCCCATCTAACCCAGTGTTTCTCATATCCTAATAGCACATGGACCACAAATCACAAAAAAAGTCTCACTCTTTCTGAGAGAATATTGAGACCACCCTCAACTCCTGCAACACGGGGAAAATAGAAACCTCACCGTCAAAGTTATGGGTCAAGACACAAAAGAATTGTTTTGAATTTCTGAGATACTGGCCATCTATTGTTCTGTGTGAGAATTAGATTCCCTCAAACGTGGTGTTGTATGGCTTATTTTTCTCTCCTTTGGTAAACTGATTCAATGACTCTCAGAACAGTGCACATAAACTTTAGTAGCCCCATAATATGCTGAAATTAAAAAAAAAAGCAGCATAGAAAAAAGAACAGTGCATAACATATGAACATACTGCTGCTTCTTTTCTTCCTGTGTCATCTTTCCAGATTTTCTGATGCATTCTACTATATTAGGCAGATAATTTTCCATAGCATCTGTACAATTTAAAGGTTTTGACCAAATTAAGCTGAGACATCCATTCTTCTGGCTCGTGTTTCCTGACTCAGTGGCTTATTACAAATTCCTCTTATGTTTTGTCCTAAAAAGAAAAAGATCATGTCCTTCCTTCTGGGGCTGCACCATGTTTGGATGAAACTAGGGATGCCATTTTTAGTCAAATCCATCAGGTAGAGAGGATGAAATGAATTTGGGGTAAATTATTCACAGAAAGGTTATAGTTAATTTTTCAGGGCAGGCAAGTGATCCTGGGTCACCAAGGATTGTTAACAAGAGGAATTCCAGGTAACTAGAACAAATGGATTACCTCATTCAGTTAAAAGTGGCAGGAAAAAAGGAATCCATAAACTCCTTTACTAAAACCTGTTTCTGGCTAGAGTGAAAATGGAGACAATAAAATCATTTTCAGCAAATTATTAGTGCAATATATTTTTTCCTCTCAAGAAAAGGAAACTAAAGAATGGTTGTGGCCTTTTGTTGTAGATAGCTTTTCAGAACAGTGTAACGTAAACAGATTATCTGCAGTGTTTATTCAGTGTGAAAAAACAGTTCCAAGAGCCCCAGGTGCTTGCCAAGATCATAATTGTACCTTCTTAAATACTTTCATTACTTGGGAGTACAATAAGCGAAGCAGGGACACATGCTTTCCATTTTCTTGTCAACAAAACACCTCCAAGAAATTAAGCTCTATTTTCTCTAGAAAATTTCTCTACAACTGTTCAGGGTGTATAGAAAGGGAAGGGAGGTGGGCTTTGGTTTAATTTCTTTATGACCTTGAAAAGAAGCATGTAACCTCTCCCCCCTCCCCACCCCAAAAGAAGGGATGGCTCAATACCAGAATATTAAATCTAAGATGGTTCCTGTTTGGTTAAACATGGATACAGAGTGTTAGGAGATAGGACCAGATTTTGCAGATAGCAGATTTTTCTGCAGTGGGAGCTCTATCACACTGAGGTGGGCTCAAGCCACAGGACACAGCTCAAATCACGTAGGTGAAATTCACTGGGTGAAGTCCTGTCTTCAGGGTGGGATGGAAAATGCTTGTTGATCCTTCCACAAAAGCCAGCCTGATCCTAAATGGGCAAAGGTAATCCCCCTCTGCTCTTACATTTTAGTAACTTCTGAGCCAACTGGACATCCCAAGCGCCTGGGGTCTCAGGAAAAAAAGTCAGATTGGCATATGTACATGTTACCTCAGAGAAAGTTTCCTTCACAGGAAGATAGGCATTTTATATGTGGGTCTGCTTTTTCTGTCCTATCCTACTCTGTTCTTTCACTCACTTCTTTTTCTCTGAGCTTTTCCCTATCCTCCTAATCTGTCCTTTCTCCTCCTACCCTCAGTCACCGGGCTTTCACTGACTTAATCAGGTTTCACTCTCCTGGAGTATGTCACAGCTGCTTGTATGTACACAAACATGTACCTTCCTGTAGCCTCTGCTACATTTCTCTTAACTTGGTCACCTTACAATAGTGGGGAAAGTTGCAGATACAGAGCAGCCTGAAAAGGTGCAGAATTTGAGAAAAAAAAAATGCAAGTCAAAAATTCAACAAATTTCCTGTCTCTTTTCCTCACTTTGATAATGTTTACCTCCACACCACTACGTGGAGGGATATGCTGGCTTCTAGGGAGGATGCGGGAGGGAGGGAGGGAGAAAGAGAAAAGGAGAGAGAGAGAGAGAGAGAGAGAGAGAGATTAGGGAAAAATTAACCAGAACTTTCCTAATCAAATTGGTAAATTAATTAGAATTTTTCTACACCTGATTTTTTTTTTAGGAGAAATGGAAAGGAATGAAGAATTACCAACATTAAATTCTTCTGCTAGACACTTCTGCATGCATTCTCTCAGTTAATCTTCATATTTACCATGCCAGCGAGGCTTTTTGAAGTCCATTTTATGGACGAGGAAACTGAGGCTCAAAGTTTAAAAGATGTGTCTGCAAACAGTGGTCTATGGACCTAACCTGGCCCACTCACTACTTGCTTTTCTAAAAAAAAATGTTGTACTGAACAATGACACTCATTGATTTGTGTACTATGGCTGCTTTCATGCTACCCTGGCAGAATTGAGTAGTTACAATTTAACTGTATGAGTCTGTATGGCCTTTGAAGCCATTTTGACTATCTAGTCTTTTACAGAAAAAGTTTACCAACCTCAGATTTAAATAGTATAGCTGTCTTCATCCCAAAATATATGATAGAGATAGGGTTTGACCTTTAACTCAAAGAGCCTGCTGGACTTTGAGATAAGAAACAAGATAAGGTGATAGGATTTTTATTGAATGATCATAATTTAAAATAACAATTTCATTTATAAAAAGAAAAACATACACTAGAATGCTTTACGGTCAGTTTTAGAGTAAATGCAATCTTTACAAATCTTACATCTGTTCTGAAACTCGGGATGACTCAGAAATACCATAATGTCTCCCCAATCTTACACATCCCTGTCCTTACTAAGGCAAGAAAATGGGTCACTACAGTCCTTTTCAAACTTCAGTGTATACAAAAATTACCCAAGGCTTCCATTAAAATGCAGATTATGGTGTGGCATAACAGTTCTAGGGTGGGGCTGAGAGTTTGCATTCATAACAAATCCTTAGCTGCTGCTTATGCTGCAGTCTTTGGACCATGCCCTGAGTAGCAAGGGGTTAATGTACATACACCCAAATCCCCAACCAAAGGATTTTTGGGTCAAACTTAAATTACTCAGAAAAATCAAATAATCTCTACATATTCCCATAATCACCAGGTCAGTAGTCATTTGACTATAAGTGATAGACTCAGGTTAGTCTACACCACTGATTCTCAAAGTATGGTCCTGAGGTAGAGCAGCATCAGCAACACTTGGGAACACTTGTGTTTCATGTTCTACCAATCCTTTCAAGTGATTATAATACATGCTAAACTTTGAGAACCACTGGTTTATGCTATGGATAATTAATCAGGGTGTTTTTTTTTTCCTGTGAACACCCTAAAAGTCTATGTTTGTAATATGTTCAGTCTCAGTTTATCCAGTATATACATCATCTTTACCTAGCGTAGGAGATAGGAAAATGGAGGAATGGGGATAAACACATGCTGACATTCTGGGCATTTCTCCCCCTTTAGCACAGTACAAATAATTTCATAATACTCTATTATTTGACACTCATTGATATTCCGTAGCAAAGTTTCTTTCTCCTTTAATTACTAAAGACTACTATATATCCCTGTCCCATATTTTGCAGCATAAAACATGGCCCTGATATATCCCAGCAAAAAACTGGGAGGACAAGGGAAGATACATTTTGACCCTGGAGATCTTTCATTTAATGTTTTATTACTCATTCTTCTAGTACCACATTTTCTATGTCACAAATGTGCTGGGTTCTTTGACAATTACCTAAGAATAAGGAAATGAATGGTTCGTGGAATTGTGAGAAAAATCTTGTCATATGAGTCATATCTTCATGTGCCACTTCAGATTATCTCGGTTTACTTGCAAAGCTTCTGGCCACACAGCCACCACTTCACTGACCGTTTCGTGTGCATCTTCTCGCTGCTCCCTTAGAAGCGAAGCCTTCTTCTCTGTTAATGCTGATGTGTGCTATGCTGTGGGGTCACTGAGAACTCATGCACACAAAAGCCCCAAGTGTGGGGAAACTACTGTCCCATGCAGTGAACCTTTGACCAACGGGGGGCAAAAGCCAGCAGATGACTCTTCCCCCTGCCTTCCACCAACCAAGTGTTGAGCTATGCAGTGTCTTTCCAGCATCCTTTTAGAATAAAGTCTACAACACTGGGCCTCCAGCACGGGCCGGCTCAGTAATGTACCCTCTTTCCCTTCTCACTTCCCTTTTCCCTCACTCTGCTTTCCTGGCCTTTCACTCCCTAATCAAATAGAAGCACATAATGCCATTGGCCCAGGCTCTGCTTTCTGTGAAACCCAGGTCAGAAACTTCTTTGGATTCTTCTTAGCTTGTGGGTGGTAGAAGTTCTAGCTTACTGAGAACAACTGAAAAGTCGGGGAGGGCACTTAGATTGTGGCAACCAGATTACTTCGGGATGTATGCAAGGGCAGCGTGGGGGTGGGAGAAGAGTGGGATACATCACGGTGAAGTACAGAAGTCCACACTGCTGCCTGTGCTTCAGGAACACCTGTGGAGAATTGTCCAAGCCTCTGCCCAGAGCTACTACGCCATAACCTCCTGGGATAGCCTATGAAATATGTATTATATTTTTACATTTCCAAACATGATTCTCATGGGCAGGTTGGGTTGTCAACCATTAAGATAGTATAAAAATGCACAATAGGCCGGGCACGGTGGCTCACGCCTGTAATCCTAGCACTTCTGGGAGGCAAAGGCAGGTGGATCGTTTGAGCTCAGGAGTTCGAGACCAGCCTGAGCAAGAGCGAGACCCCATCTCTACTAAAAAAAAAAAAAAAAGAAAAAGAAAAAAGAAATTATATGGACAACTAAAAAAAAAATATAGAAAAACTTAGCCGGGCACAGTGGTGCATGCCTGTAGTCCTAGCTACTTGGGAGGCTGAGGCAGTAGGATCTCTTGAGCCCAGGAGTTTGAGGTTGCTGTGAGCTAGGCTGAAACCACAGCACTGTAGCCTGGGCAACAGAGTGAGACTCTGTCTCAAAAAAAAAAAAAAAAAAAATGCACAATGAAGTAAACACATGTGTATTTTAAAAAATACTTTATTGAAGTATAGTTGATATACAACACCCATAAGTATTTAGTGAATACAATTTAATGAGTTTGGAGGTGAGTGTATTCTGAAAACATCACCACGATCTATGCCATAAACATATTCATTACCTCCAAAAGTTTCCTCCTACATTCCTTATTGTTATTATTCTGTGGGGGGGAGTGGGGTGGGTGCAATAAGATTACTTAAAATAAGATCTACTCTCTCAGAAAATTTTTAACTGTACAATACAGTATTGTTAACTATAGGCCCTGTCCTGCACAGTAGATCTCTAAAACTTATTCATCCTGCTTAACTGAAACTTTGTACCCTTTGACTAATTCCCCCCAATCCCCCTCCTCCCACCCCTGAAAGCCACCATTTTACTTCCTGTGTCTATACATTTGACTATTTTAGATTCCTCACATAAGTGGTATCATGTAGTATTTGTCATTGTGTGTCTAGCTTTAATTCACTTGACATAACGTCCTCTAGGTCTATCCATATTGTTGCAAATGGCAAGATCTCCTCCTTTAAAGCAGAATAATATTCCACTGTATGTATATACCACATTTTCTTTACCCTTCATCTGTCAGGGGATGTTTTGGTTTATTCCATGTCTGGACTACTGTGAATACTGCTGCAATGAACATGGAACTGCAGCTCTCTCTTTAAGCTACTGGTTTCAATTCCATTGGATATAGAAAGGAGATTGCTGGATCGTACAGTAGTTGTATGTTTAACTTTTTGAGCAGCCTCCACACCATTTTCTATACTGGCAGCCCCAAGTTCCATTCCCACCAGTAATGTACAAGGATTTCCTTTTCTCTACATCCTCACCAACACTTGTTATCTTTTATCCTTTTGGTCATACAGAATGGATGTGGTTTTGAATGCCTGAGCCTTTCACTTATTTGCCTCATGATCTTGGGTAAGTGATGTACCTCTTGTGAACATCAGTTTCGTCATCTCTAAAATGGGAATGATGAAAATACCTATCTCAATAAGTTAAAATGAATAAATTAGCTCATAAGGCACCCGGTGCGTAGTGTGTGCTCAGCAGCCACTGATTCTTGGTCCCCCTACTTCCGTTCATTTCAGTGTCCTTACATTGAACTCACGTTGAGTCCTTGCTGAACACACGCTATCATCTGACCCCTGTTGCACCTTCCTGGCAGCTCATCTTATATCCCTCCTTTCCCTGTCTCGCCTCTCTGGGAATTTCCATCCTCCGGTCTTGTCTGTGAGATTCTGTCTAAATTCTGCCCTGCCCAGAAAACCTTCTTTTACCACTTTAGCTTGCCTTGCTCTCTCTATGGCTGAACTTTTCTGTTGTGCATTGCCCTTTCCACTTAGCAGTGATTCCTTTGCATCCTTGTTATAATTTTGTGCATCTCGGAATTAATTCTACAGGATTCCACTGCTTGTGGGAAGGAACTGTGCCTCATGCTCACTGGTTACCCTCAGAGTGGCCAGTATGGCACCTTAAGCTTTGGTTGCTAGTTTCAGCTGGAAAATCTTCTCCTCTCCTGGAGAAAATTGAGTGATTATGAGAAAAATGCTACCAATTACATATTCCCAGACTCCATTCCTGAATCCAGCCAAACTGCTTAACAATAGAAATGTGTCTTTTTTTCCCTGTTTGGTTTAATGATTTTCCTGTAGATCCACATCTCTTTCTATTACAAAGAAATCACTTTATCCTGCTGGGTAATTAATACAAATGTACAGTATGGCACACATACTCCTGTAGACTGCTTATTTTGCTGGTAAATTACAGGAAATCCTATACAGTACACCTGGGATACCCTGCAGTTTGAAATTAGAATATAAAGTGTCTCCCAGTTCCTCCTACTTGGCCAAGATACTGGTCTGATTGTGAAAATCTTTCTAGTTAGACATGTAATAAACTGGGATGATGGCAAATTCATTTACTTCTCTTTAGCTTAAAATTAATAAAGATTTTAATTCTAAGCTTAAAAATAACCCCACCACCCTGTTTATAGCCCTCTGATTTACTAGAAGGGGATGTGATATGGTGTTAGTTCCCAGTTGTGGATTCATTCAGAAAACATATGCCACATACAAATTTGTAACCAAATCCTTAGAGTCTAAGGTAGATTGCCAGTAAAACTCCTTGGCCAAGCTTTAGTTCTGCGTGATGTCACATCTATACGAGTCCAGGGATAGCATTAAACTGGCCACAGCTGTTTCTGATTGAAGCACCGTAGACCTCTTAAAGGCAGGACTCACCTCTTCTCCTCCCCTTCCCGCCTTCTTCCTAAGTGGTTTTCTTTAACAAAAGGATTTCTTTATGAACGTGGTCAGTGAGCTCTAGCTGGTTATCGTCATAGCAAGTTTGTAATGATTTGGTGCCGCCTTGGAATGGTTTCATACATACACATGCAGGTGAGTGTGCGTGTGCAGGCACATACATGTACACACGTGCTAACACCCACACACACACACACATACACACATACACACGGGGAAGGCCCAGAAAGGTTTTCTTTATGATAATTGGCATGCAAATCCTCCCTAGACTTGTCTGCTGAAGTTCAAAGCAAACATCTTGGCATCTTCCTCTCTGGAAATAATAGTTCAGTCCAGTCCAAGCACCTGGTGGGAAATGTTAGACCTCATTTCTCCTTGAAAGACGAGGAAGTAGTGTCAGGGTGGGTGGTGTAATCCTTGCTAAAGTGACCTCATTTTTTGTTACTTAGGGTGCTCTAGTTCCATGAGGTCCATAAATCCATAAATTGTTTCTTAAAGGGCCAGACAGTAAATATTTTAGGCTTGCAGGCCAACTACTCAACTCTGCCGTGATAGCATGGAAGTGGCCGGAGACAATTCAAAAGTGTTCCCTTAAAATTGCATTTACAAAAACAAGCGTTGGGTGGGCTTTTGCCTACAGGCTTAGTTTGCTGACTCCTATTCTATTAATAGTACAGTGCTACTCAGAGTATGGTGGCCAGGTGCCAATTTGAAACTGTTTAGAAATGTTCCAAGACATGGTAAGTACAGAAACTGAAAGTAATGGTTGGAAACTTTCATAGCAATGACACTGACATGGCATCCAAGTGCATGACGAGCCATGCCTCCCTCTTCCTGAAGAAGGAATAGACCAGTTTGCATGTGGAACTGTGTAGGGTTCTTACATGCACACTAGTCATGCTCAGTAGAAGACGAAGTGATTCAAACACAAACACAATCCATGGGTTGTTTGCCACAGGCAGTTTTAAAGACTGCTCTTGCAGACCCTGAGTGAGGAAGATCTCAGCACTCCAATGCCAACTTCTAGTCCCACTCCCCTCACTCGTGAGGAAAGGTTGGATAGTGATTTCTACTCTGCCCGCTCAAAACCCTGAAACAAAGATTCTCCATTTGCCTTGTTGGTACTTTGAAAATAAAGGGGCCATGCCCCTTTCTCTTGGGAGTTAGCCCAGTAGCATGAATTCCTGATGCATTGTGAAGGTTGGACTTTTTTTTTTTTTTCTTTTTTGGTCTTGTGGTGAAAATTATGGGTTAGAGCAGACCCAAAGGGAATGAGGAAAGAGGTGCAAATTGCTGGTCCTGGCAAAAAAAGAAAAAGAAAGCATTACTGCTTGAACCCAGACTGTTTTGTCTCTTTTCTAACTCTCTGTCTAACCTCCCTCCAGTCGAAGCGCCCTACCAGCCAGGCCTCTTTTATAAGGTGTTATTCATAGGGTTGGCCTCACAGTTTGTAAACACATAGAAACTTATCTGGATTGAGGGTTGTAGTCTTCAAAACCCAAGGAAAACTTTGGAAACTTAAGGTTGTTAAGAAAAAGTACCAAATGCCAAATTTTGATGGGCTGGGAACATTTTAAGATACTAGTGCCGTTGGATTCCTAACCTTAAAAGCCATGATGTCACTGTAGAGGAATATGATGTCAGGCTGTAAAAAGATCAGAAAGCTTTCGAAAATTCTCAGGCCATGTTGGGAAGTTTATATGCCATGCTGAACAGAAAATGCAGTGTTCTCTTACCTCTTCCCTCCGCCTCCTTCACAAGTCCCCCTGCCAAAAACACAGAGGTGAGGCAAACACTGCTGCTCCCTTTCTCTCCCTGGGAATATAGCCGGCTTTTATGATCAGGACTTGTTCATTCTTTAGCAGAGTTGCAGTAAAACTTTTTCAAAAAACTTCCTTGGCTTAACTACTTCATGAAGTATTCAACAGTCAGTCACTCCCCCTTTAGAAATAGCACCGAGTTTCCATGAAGTAGGAAAGATACTTTTCCCTGAGTTGGCTTGAAGTGCTCAGTGACACAGCAATCATTTGCATATTTTCATTTAAGAAAGCTCTGGAATTCTTGTTATGATCTCTCATTAAAAACTTATTGGGGCTCTCTCTCCCTCCTCTCTCTCACTCTCTCTCTCTTTCTCTGTTTCCAAAGACTCCACACTAATAATGTTTTTTAAAAAAATAATTTATATTGATATACTTTCAAAGACAAGGATCTCACATTCTGATGGTAAACTATTGGGCAAATCATCTGTCAAGAATGATTAAGGGGCTGGAGAGACTGATTTGTGAGGAAAAGTTAAAAGAACCAAGTATGTAGAGTTTGGCTAAGCATAGATTGGGGGCACCCAATAATCATCTACTAAAATCAGGAAGGGGTGGGACTGCAAGGAGAGGGGAGAATTACCTCACCTAGAAACTGGGCTCTAACCAAGAGCCATGTGAAGAAATTCAGGACAGGAGGTTGTAAGATGGATATCACACAAGACTTCCTGACGTCGAGATCCATTAGGCCGTGGGCTCCTCTCTCAGGGGGATCAGTATGGGCCCTGTCCTGAGACAAGAATGCTTGGCTGGGCAGGGAGCTATAGTATAGGGAATATCCAGATTTCACAGTATCTGTGAGATGGGCAGCCTCCTTCTGTTCAGTTATTTATTTTTGCAGGATTGTCATTCTGATGCCTCAAGTCTTGGCGAAGCAATGTGTAACAGCAAGGGCAAAAAGGAGCAGCTGCATGGTGGATGGGTCTAGGACCCTTACTTACTCATTCCCTCATGTCTTCCTCTTAAGAGATTATCACCATTCCCAGCTTTAGTCTTAGAATACCAAAGTCTAGGAGGTGCACAATGTATTCATTAAGTTAAAAAGTAAAGTAAAACAAGGGGGAAAAGTATAGTAAGAAAATACCTACTTTTTATACCATTTGGGGGAGAGGTAAAATGCTTTGAACATTATTGGAGAAAAGAAAGAAACTCACCTGAAATCTCACTGACAAAGATAAATAAGGCCAATGAGTTGGCGTGCAAGTCATTTATGCATTAAATAATTTTCACCACTCTTGTTGTTTTAGGTTCCTTCAAGTTTGGGACACCTATACTTTCCTGCCATCTTACATATTTTCTGATCACCCCCAATATAAGCGGAGTGTATAGCTAAGGTCCATGCAATTGCCATCCACCACTAAAAAGAACTCTTGGAAAGTGCTGAAATTTTAACTTATTCGTTGTGAAAATCCTGGCCATATTCTGTTGAAATTATTTACATATTAGAGAGATGAGACCACAAGGTCTTAGAATAACATTTCTTTGAATATTTACTATTTTCCTCTTGTTCTCACTGAGTGTTACTAGGGAATTATACAGGGCAGGTGAGGCTATAGAGGTGAGAGATTAAAAAGAGAGAGAGAGAGTGAAGAGAAGAGAAAAGAGAAAGAAAAGAAGGAGGAACAGAGGGAAGAAATATGACTGATTTCAAGAGATTTACAATCTGGTTACTATTTCCATCCTCTCAAAACCTTAAGTTTCATATGTATTTTCCCTGAGAAACATAGTATTAGCATAAGGCTAATATTAATTTGAATCTCTCTTAGTAGCAGATATAATAACCAAAAATTGTGATGCAACTTAAACAAGGTCAAAGAAGAGGAGGGCACATATGGCTGTGACCAGTCACTTTGAGAAAAATAAGACAATATAGGTGAGAAAAGATCATATCTACTTAGGAAAGAAAGTAACTTTCCTGAATTTTGGATTTCCCTTCATGCAAATATTATTAAAAAGCTCAGAGAGCACAGCACGAAGACAAATATCCAGTAGATTTCATCTGATCTGTATATAAAAACAAACATATCAATTTTCAGGTATATTGATTTTTTTCAGTATTAGTTCAATCCTCTGTCTTACCAATGAAACCACCAGTTGTTTTCCTCAAACGTCATTATGGAGATTTTAGTTACTCCAATGTATTTTTGTTGAAATATTAAGCTTTCATCAAAATTCTTTCTATTAGGAAGACATAACCTAAATGCCCATTGTGAGATTTTCTATGAAGTGGTGAAACTGATATCTAAACTGAAAATGTGTAATTCCTTTACCCAATTATTTTTCACGTGTATGTGTAACATATAAGTAGTAGGTAACATCCTAATACTAATGGGAATGGAAAAAAGACGCCCCACAATCCCAACTGACTTTTGTTCATTTCTCCTCCACATGCACATACCTATAATAAAAGGAAACCAAAAAGTAGATTTGAATCTTACTTCCAGCTTTCCTGGGCTTTCACTTTTGTTTTTCTCTGCTGTTTGTCACTTTTGTGGATATTTTGTGTGGGTGAGAATATGTGTGTGTGGGGTTTAATTATATGAAAATTATACTGGGGGTTCAGTAACCAGTGGCTTGAAAATTAACTGAATTATGAAAGCTGAAATGTTGCTCATAGCATCAGTTAATGACAAGGTCGCCGCCACTGTCATATTCAAAAGAAATGTCACACTTGAATGGGGCTGAGATGGCTGTGTTGTCCCAGGGTCCCAGGTAGAGACAATGAAACAGGGGCTCCTTGGGTACTGTTTCATCCCATGTTTGAATCTAATGCATTCTTCTTTCAGCTCATTTTGGTTCTGTTGTGTTCCCATAACATATGGAGTCCCTAGGTATTCTGCTATAACATGGAAACTTTTGGGGCTGGGAATAACAGATCATGAATAGATTGGAAATTCTCTCTAAATGCCCCCTTGGGTGGTCGATGTAAAGGCTCATTGTGTGTTGTTCCTGTCTTTTACAAAAATCAAATATGTCTAGAATTATTTGAGTCCAACAGGCTGTATTAGGGATCTGAATGCCAGCATACCCCGTACACTGCCACATAAATGATGACAGATGTATGTCCCTAGTATCTCCTCCTATCTCCCCAGCTCTGGGCAACTGTAGTTAATTGAAAAAGAGGAAAGAGGAAATTGAGTTTGGGATGAAATCAGTTGGAGATGAAGGGAAAATCCAAATAAAAGACTTTGATGTTTAGCCTGTCCCAGAGCAGTTGACAGAGTTGGCGCAAATGCCATGTGGGAACAAGGGCGGGGGAAGGGGGTGGCTAGCAGAGCGGTAAGTCTGAGGAATGACTTGAAACTGGAAAAGAGGCAGTGGCCTCAGCCTCACTGGACCCTGGTAGGCCCCCAGAGGGTCAGAGTGGGGCTTTAGCAAAAGGAGAGGCAGCTTCCCTGCCACCCCCGAATACTACAACCTCCTCTTCATTGAGCAGGAACATACTGAGCCTGATATTGTGTATGTACTGTTTGTTTTCTCTCCCTTTCTCTCTCAAGATTAGGGTTACCTAAGATCTACGACTGGAATACAGAAACATAAACATAATTTTCTTCTTTCAATTTCTCCCTTTTCCATATGGAGCCCAAACTCAATGTGTCACCTTAATGGTCCTTGGGGGAATATGGCTAACAGCTACTGTTTCCTGTCACTGTGTTAAGTAAGCCCTTCCTTACACCACCTAGTTTAACCTTCTCAAAAGCCCAGTGAGATTAATAATGCCATCCTCATTTTTGAGATGAGAAAACCAGAACTTGGAGAGGAAAAGAAAGCAATTTGCCAGAGGCCACCCAATGAGAAAGCAGCACCACCTGGACACAATCACAAGTCCATCGGACGGCAGAGTCTGCGGTATGCCTTTAAGCTACTGTGGTGCATAGCTAGGACAATCTTCATTCCTGCTTTGCCCAGGACAATCCTACTTTATACTTTTGTCCCAGTTTCCTGCCTGCTGGACATTTGTCCCAGAGAAGTTTCCTGGTTTGAATGATGAGGATGTTCTGCATGCAACCCAGCTCACAGGTCTATTGACAAGGTTCATGCAACTGCGGTTCCACCACAGTTACAGAGCTTCTGCTCTGACCCCAAGGATCCAGGGAAGTGGTAGTGGCAGTGGAGAAGGTGGGATATTTGCCCCTGGCCAAGTGGGGAGTGCCCACAAGACAGCAAAAGGATGTGAAGAATGTCTGGCATCTGCTTTCTTCTCCTTGGTGTCTGTTAGCTCAAATTCTCTAGAAATTAGAGAAGGTGAGAGAAGGGAATGGTAAGATGAACAGGGATGAGAGCAATGGACCCTTGGTTAAGAATTAATCAATAATCCTGCCTAATTAGCTAAGCAATATGTTGCAATTTTCTCTGATTAGTCATGCTGAAAAAATAACATAGTCAGAAAGGATATTCCTTAGTGTTTATCATTTGTAGAGTGAGAGGAGTTTTGAGGAACATTTTTGCAACTCTTAACCTTCAGGGAGAAAATGATAAATACCTAAAGAAGATCCATCTTAAAGTTTGGACATCAAATAGGGAAAGCATGAAGCATATGTTGGGATGTACATGTTAGTCTGCCCTCTAGGGCAGAAAGCAAAAAGAAAAAAGTTCTGATCAGAAATTCCACAGGTCTAGGTCTTATGATTCAGATACATGTCATGGGTATCCCCACGGGGATGGATGTGTGTCAGGGGTTCCCTCCACTTATCAGCAAAAAGAAAAGAATTTGTTCCCAGCTTCTCATTCCTACTCTAATATCTTCCAAGATGTCCACACTGGCAGCTCAGTCTCACTACTTTAACAAGATAAGGTGTCTGGGTTTAGTAGGTTTTTAATTTTTTTTTTTTTTAACAAAAACAGTGGAAGCTATTTCCTGTGCGTGGGATCTACATCGTATCCTCGAACTAGAGACTATGATGGAATGGTCTGGCCACTTTTTAAGTGTTTAAAAGCCAGTGTGTCCATTGTAGAGGGGAAGGGCAAGCCTCTAAACCTCACTTGGGTGAGGCAAAGACATAGAATGTAACCAAAGCGTTCGTACCCTCATAATATCCTGAAATAAATAAATAAATAAATAAGCCAGTGTGCAGAGAGCTAAAATAGCTAATCTTCTTCAACACTTGCTAGATCATGCTCAGTTTCAAGGATTTCCCATGAATTAATTTACTTAATATCCTCACTACACACCCAAGGAATGAAGGACTCTTCTCCCCTCTTTAGAGTGGAGAAAACTAAGATTCCAGATGGAATGTCACCTCTAGAGTTACATCATTCTTTGGACCATAGAATTTGACCTCCTCCTGTGGAATGACTCTGAACAAGACGAGAAATAGTTTGAGTGTCCTTGGGCTCAATTTGACAATTATTCATTTTTTCTTTTTAATTTTAATTATACTCAACATATTCTTTCTAAATCTCCCTCATGCCTGCGTTTCCACTCATACATGTGTAAGTGGGAGGCATAATATCGGCACTGCCTAAAAGCAGAGATGAAAAGTTGATCCTGTGCTGTGAACGTGGCAGAAACTACTTGTTGCCTACCTAATATCCACTCCAATTTGCTCCCTTAGATCACCCATTTGGTTAGGGGTGACAATGTGCTCCGGTAAAATAAAATAACAAAAACACAAGTCTACATTTCTTGGATGACTTGGCAGTTATGTGTGACCATATGACTCAATTCTAAGAGATATAAATAGATATTTTTAAATGGATTTTAGAAGGGAGACAAACCTTACAGAGACATACTCTTTATGCCTGTCTTCCTTCTCCCTGATGCCTGGAGCCTTGCAGCCAGCGTCTTGCAATTGAATGGGAGGGAAAGGGCAATCGAACCGCAGGGACTTAAAGCTTTGAGTTATTACATCAACTCTGGATCTCTTCAACCTTCACATCTCTTATTACATAAGAGGATGTTGTGAAGATGAAGTGGGTAGATATATGTAAAGCTCAGGATGATGCCTCGTATAGTAAGGCTGTAATTGTGGCTGTTACTTGTTTTATTAAAGCCACTATTATGTAGGTTTCTCATTATGTACAGTTGAACCTAACCTGTAACCAATGTAGCTGAACATTTTACTAACCAGCTAATAAGCTCTCTGTGGGCAGTAACAATGTGCTCTGCAAAAAAATAATCAGCATTGCATGGAAAAAGCATTCTATAGTCGAATAAGCTTAAAAAGTCATGGAATACAAAAATTTTATTAGTTTTATAGATTGCAATACTTCTCAGAACGGTTAGTAATTTAATGCACACTAAGAATATACAAGTGGGAAAAACATTAATGGGAGGGGCCAAGGTGGCAAATCAGAAGCAGCCTGCACATGCTGCTCTGATGGACAGGACTGAAGGTGGCAAGTGGATATCCACCTTCAGCTTGGTCATCTAAGAGAGAACATTGCGAATCAAAAGAGAGGAGACAGGAGGCACCCAAAGTGAAGCAGAAGGAAGAGAGAAGACCTGCTGTACAGACTGGGGGTACATAGGGAAGATGAGCACACATGTGGGGAAGGCACAGAGGGAAGAATCTTAGAGCTCCACACTCACCCCATGATCATTGCTATCCAAGCTATAGGAGGGATTCTCCACTGCAAAAGGCCACAGGGCTGACATAGGGAGCTATCGGGAGATGGAGCAGTGGCATTGCTCCAGAGAGAAGGCACAGCCGTGACACACTGGCTTATGAACCCTGGGCACTGTGGTTGGTGCCATTTTACAATCCTAGACCCAGCCTCTACTAAGGGGTCAGATTTGTTGTAGCTGCCTCGTTATTACCCCTGCCAGTCCAGTAAGGGAAGGAGTGGGGAGGCTGGGCACTCTTGGGAATCCTGTGGACAGGAGTCATGCGCCCCAACTGGCACTGGGGGACGTAGGCTGACAATCAGCACTGACTATGGACATGGGCAGGGCTGTGCTCAAGCCAGTGCCCAGCTGGCAACCGCTGGATCTGAATGGGGCAGCTCTCAAGCCTGCAGGGGCAGACAGTCGCAGCCACACTGAAAGCCTTGACTTAAGAATTATACAAGGTATCCATGTAACAAAAAAACAAACATACTTTAATCACCGTATAATTCTCCATGTGTGAATCTTGAAACACAAATGAATTGGATTCAACATTTTTCAAAATATAAAAGTACTTTTGTTTTGGTACTTAAAAATTGTAGAGTACATTTGCAAACCAGTTTTTTGGTTTATTTTTATTGCTTTTGTTTCAAGTTTGTGTACTTCACTAATTTTTAAATAAATGTTTTCTTTTCACACAAACGAACAAAAAGAATATCCAAGTGGGAGATTAAATAGGCAGCATTTTCTGAATTTCTGAGGCCAAAGAACACTCTTTTTCCATTTTATAGGACTGACGTTCCACACAACACCCTTTTTGGAATATTAACTTGGATGGTTTAAAAGATGCTTTCTATTTCTGTTATATTTTAGGATTCTTTTCTATGAGTTCTTCTACTTGCAAAATCCCTGAATCCACTGTGCCATTTCATTCCACTGCTTTCTTCAAACTGCTGCCCCTTCCTGGAATGCAACTTTTTAATAAAAATATTAATAGAATACTATTTTGTTTCCAGAATTATGGTAAGAAATTGTCCTAAATTTCTAAATTATTCCTCATAACTAATAAATAGGATATGCTTGGTTATGATATGGTAAGATCTGGGTGAATCTCCAAGACATCTGTTCTGCGTGTGGTGATTCAGAGACACAGGCGGCTTTGAACTCATGGCTTCACCTCTCAATAGGAGGCTTCCTCCAAGTTTTCCATGTCAGGGAAAGAGAGTAAGGCAGGGGGTGTTCACTGCCTCAGCCTGGAAGTGAAACATGTCACTTCCCCTCACAGTTCATTGGCCAGAACCAGGCAGTCATACGTACAGCCCTGTCCAACTGCATGAGGACTGAGAAGTTCAGTCACCTGTGTGTTGGGACACAGGTGAACCCAGTAACAAATTCTATAAGCTAGCTATATTGTTACCTTTTATTGTATTAATAGATGATAAAACTGAGGCTTAAAAACAATAAGGTAACATTCTCAAGACCACACACCACAGCCAAGATTTTAATGCAGACGGTCTGCCTCTTGGTGTCCTCTGACCTCATATTTACTAGAGCTAGTTTTGTGTCTAAAGCTTCCCTGTGCCCCTGTGAAGGGATTGTTCAGAGAAGAGTCAAAATATCTAAGAGAAGCAATAGTGTCTGTGATCCTTTTTCCCTCTTTTCTGTGCTGAACCCCTTTACTTTTCACCAACACTTAATGCACATCAACCTTAAAAAAGAGAAGAAAAAACTGCCCTCACTCCCCCCAACCCCAAACACAGACAAGTAACCGTTCTGCCGCTGCTTTGCAGAATAGAGAGAAAACAATGGGTCCCCGTGTAGAGAGTTCTAAGTCTTTTATCTTTCTACAGATTCAACCACAGTATTGATTCTTTATTGACCTAAACTGTCCTAAGCACGGCTGTGGTTTTTTCTCATATAGTGTATGGGAGAGTTAAGGCAGATACTACTTTAATATTGATTTTTGTGAAAAAGGTGCAGGAAAGAGGGCAATTTGTGTCTGCAGTTGCTCTTCACTATAAAAGATACCATTGTTAGGAGCTTATAGCATTATATCAAGGGTCTTAATCTGTAGCAATCTTTTTTTACAACTTAGAAATAGGCTTGGGCAAATGTGTTATTGGTGTTAATGATATTTTGAAGTGAAGCAAATTTGTCAGCCTTTCTAAGTAAACTGCTCAACTTAACTATTTGAGGACCTGGCAGGTTGACTTCGCAAGTGTGCAGAAATCCTACGATTTATTTATATATTTGAAAGTTCTTTGGAGAGAATGTTTTGTTGTATAAACAGTGACAACAATGTTTGATCAATGAATCTTTGAGAAGTGGGAATGATTATCTAGGGCTGAAATAAGCCACGCATCTTTCCCTAGGAGAATATTTCTCTCATTTTAAGAATCAAAGGATTCTGGGTTTTGGAATATCATTCTGTGATTCAGGAGAGAGAAGGAAAAAAAAATCACTCAAGAGCAGAGAATTTTATTGGTCAGAAGAGGATGACAGTTGAACTTGTAGGTGGGATTTTCATGTTCTTGAATGAATAAGTATTTTTAGAAACAGGTTCTATCTGTATGACAGAAAAGCTTCTGAAAAGGTTTCAATAAAGCCATAAAAATGGTAGATTTTCTGAATCTGACCAGCTTTATTTTATTTTTTTGCAAGTGTGTTCAAAATAGGCATTTAACACGTTAAGTTCAGAGAGTTTTCAGTCACTAACATGAGGTTTTATTGAAGTTATTTGCTTCCCTTCATGTGGGAATGGCCAGTAAGTCCGTGAGAACTATGAATTATGGATCTACCGCACACAGAGCATTCCCCAGGGCACTAGCCACAGAGGGGTACAAGACAATGATGATTTAGAGCCATGACCTCAGACAATGATGACCAGGAACTCATATGGGAAGCCAGGGAACTGGCTCTTTGTGGATATGGCAAGACTTTTCTTAGCTTATCTTTAAAAGCTCGAAGGGTAGAGTCCTCCTTAGTTACTGGGTAAATGTCACATGACAGCCATTAAGGTCGAAAAGATCTAATACCTCTCAAAATGCTGAGAACTATTATCCTGATAGGAAAGTCTATCCACTGTTTAACAATATTAAAATGATGACTTCCACTGGTGAATGCCGTATTAGTGAGTTTTATCACTCTCTTCACTGGGCGAAACCCATCTCTTGGGTCTGATTCGTGCAGACAGATGCCAAGATATATCAAATATTCAAATTATCACTTCCTTGTAACACCTGGTTTCTGCTCAAAACCCCAAGAAATTCCAAAATAACACCTGCTCTTCAGATCATTAGTTGGTATTTTAAACATTTTTCTTTTATCTAATGCTCTTGTTTTGAAATATATGGTAGTGGGCCCCACTGGGCTGCCTTGTATATACTGTATTAAAGTATCACAGTACTTGTTACAGTTTATATAAGAAGAAGGCCAGAAAAAAGATTATTCTGGTAGGAATAGAGGGCCTCGTGATTTGATGGCACCTTTAATCATTTTTCTCTTCTATGTCATTTTAAGTTTCCATATTGAGTTATCTGACAAAATTTGCAAACATGCAAAAAATATGGCCCATATTGATTAACTCTTTGACACAAGAGTAAATTGTCCTTAAACCACACAAATATATGGCATAACAACCACATGCACAGACTCTCACACATGCAAACACACTTACCCCTCTCACACATTATGCCTGGATAGCTGGGACTGCCATGAAAATAAATATAGGCCCCTCTGCCAGACCCTCAAAGAAACCAAGTAATACAGTAAAATAAATATTTTATATCTTTTTCAGCCACCCACAATTCTCTTTTTAAAGATTTTTATTGAAATTACTGTTTGTAGGCAAACTCAGATTAACTTGAGGGAACTGGAAACCAAAGCCTATGGCTTAAATGGGAAGTAAGCGGGAAGCAGAAGTGGCCTGCCGGGGACAGCTCTCCTGTGGCTTGGGGTGGCCCAGGAGGCTGGAGGAAATATACTGAAGTAAACAGGAATTGTTTTATCTGTCTTGTTCAAATGAAACCTATGTATGATTTTATGAATAAATGACACACTTTCCCCCCCAAAATTTAGACAGCAGTGGAAACAACTGGAGTTTGAAAATTGGTGGAGGGAAGTTGCCCTCAATAATAACAAAAATCATAAACTTTCAGCTCAGATGTACACAGGCCTGCAATGTTCTTTCAAGTGTCCATACTCCCCTACTATGTACACTCTTAACAGTGCCTGCTGGGGCTTAGGGCAGGGGGTGGATGTGGCACTGCCTTTTGGGGCAGATTTTGAAAACCCCGGGGGAAATTATTGGTTATCACAATGGTGGTGACCAAGAATTCTGGATAATCTTGCCCAGTGAGAAAATTTCACAGTTAGGATTTCTTAGAACAGCTGCATGTAAGTAAAAGCCTACTCATAATTAACCAAGTCTAGAGCAGAACTCCACTTTAATATTTATATACATAACTTGATTTTAACATACACTGATTTTTTTTTCCAGAATGTTACCACCATGTAAGCCGAAGGGAGAGCATACTTTGTTTCATTGGAAGCGATGCCAGGAAATTGTTCACTGTTTTGGAAAGTCACATCACTGGCCAGCTTGCGGTACTGGATTTACCATTTAGCCTGACTGTATTACTCAGTCTGCGTTTATAGCCATTGAACAGGCTCAGAGAGTCTATGTAAGTTCAAACATCTGATTATTTTATCACAACATATGACAAATATATGTTATCGGAGAGGGGCATCGGGTGTGATTCAGTTGAGAAATGCTGATTTAAAACGAAAAAGAGAGCAATGTATTCCTACTGTGCACTATCTTAGTCCTAGTCCTAAACAGTTATTTTCAGGCACTTGCTGACCTTTGATTACCTCCAATTTCTGAGTTGACTCTTTTTTTTTCATTCTTCAGGCTAGCCACTCAGCAGCCTTTCCCTGGCCACAACCCTGGTTTCCAATACTTTTTGTGTATACCCTGTCCCCGCCGCAGTGCCCCAGTGTTCCGTGGGTACATTGCTCGCCCAGGGGAACTCATCTGCGGAGGGCGCCAACCTCAATTTTCCCCAAACCTAGAATGGGAGGAAACACTGTGACCACATAATCCAATCTGCTCATTCAGAGATAACTGATCAGAGAAGATTAGTGACTTGTCAAAGCTTGTACTGTTTTCGTAGAGAACATGAGTCTTTCTCCAGAGATGAGGGAAATATTAATAAGATTGTGTCCTGATCATTCATTCTTCCAATCTGTACATAGTTATCAGAACAGTGTTAGGCAAACTTACCTTTAAAAGACCTAATGGCTTTCAGGCTTAGAAGACTGGCCTGTGATATGACTGACATTTCTTTCTTCAGAAATCCTAATATGCTCAATTGGAAGCGTCACATAGGAAATATTGACAGTAGTCTTCCAAGCTCTGGTTAGGGCTGATGAAGTGTAAACCACTGGACTTTGAATGTTCCAATCTTATAAGTGGGACTATCTCTCCTGTGAAATAGATGCACAGCAGTCTGGGTAGGTGTGGTGCTATGAATCACTAGTTCACCCAGTTAGCTTCGTTTGTTGTGAGTCTGTATTCACCTTGATCAGATTTGGTTCCCTAAGGAGGAAATAGGATGGTTATGTGGGTGAATCTCACATCATTTTTATTGTCAATAAATATGTTGGCAAACTGTAATTTTTTTAAATATTAAATTCATTTCTGATTATGGTTTGGCTTTTTCAAGTAGCTTGACTATAGACTACAGAGAGGAAATGTGTTCATCATGTGGACACAATTGTTACTTTTTTCCCAAGCAACAAATATTTGCCTTTGCAAATTGATGCATCACCTTTCTGATTAATTGATATCTATTAATAGCTGTAAGAGATGAACCTTTCTTCTGTGCTCACCTGTTAGGTTTCTGAACCTACAAGTCTGAGGCTTGTTGTATGAACAGAAATTTTCCACTAGAATGTAAACTCCATGGAGGCAGGGATTATTATGTGGTTTGTTCATGGCTTTATTCCCAGTGCCTGAGAGTACATGGCATATTGTTTGAATAAATGCATATTTCCCTGGAGGAGACAAACTTCCAGCTATTCTTCCAGGCTGTGCTCCCCCAAACCCCCACCCGCACCACTAGTTTCAGTCATAGCAATTTTCCTGCGCTTGTTAGCACACCTGCAACTAGGTGTCCTGACTTCACTTTTCCTTCCTTTCATCAGACCATAGCATCAGCAGGAAATAGAGGGTACATACCCCGTAAGCTTGTTCAGACTCAGAAACGACAAACAAGAATGGGGAAATGAAAAGTTCTTGAGTGATTTGGTCTCCAGCAGAACTGAAAAGTGGGAGGAGTGGGAAAGAAAATAACAGGAAAACAAAGACATTAAAGAGAGTTTTCTCTTTCATTCATAGTTCTTTTATTACCTTTCATATAGCATTTGACACATAAAGATATGGATCATTTAGTCTGAACCTTAGGAAATCAAAATTCAGGAAGGAAGGTAAGTATGCTAAAGACCAAAAGGTGCCCATTTGAGTTGGCAATATAGTGCCTTCAACAGAATGGCGGGAACCTGGAGTGATGACTGTGGTTTGAGGAGGGAATGAGAGGTAAGCATTTACAAACCATTTTTTCTAGAAGTTTGAACCTGAAGAAAATGAGAGAAGCTTATAGCCAAAGGAAAGTTCAAAGTCAAAAAACATTTTTGTCTATTTGTTTTTAAGGTAGGAGATATTTGAGCACATTTTAGCCTCTACTCTAGGCAAAGAGCCATTAAAGAGTTTCAAACTAAAGATTTAGTGGAGAAGGAATAATACACATATCAAGATTCTAAATGAGATGACAGAGAAGAGAATCTAGTATATAGATTCTTCCCCAAGCAACAGAGAGATGATTCTTCTAAGATAATTTCAACTTTTGTTATATACTGGAAATCTCACAAGAACTTTCTTGCAAAGGGTCCTCATAATACAGGGAAATCTTGCAAAGAAACATCATATATGGTGCCACTTTTATGGATACAATTTAATCTAAACTTACTTAAAATATACAGCCTACTCCATGTTTGACTTAGTTCATGATATCTAGAGAAACGATGGGGAAAAATGTTCTTACTTCTTGAGAACAACTGTATTTGTAGAATTGTTTTATACCAATATTACTCTCATAATACCAGTCCATTACACTGTGGTGTTTTCATCTGCTGAAACAAAACAGCTTTTCTGTAAAGCTCTTGAACACAGGATCAAAACAAAACATTGGCAGGCCATTAGTTTATGCATTATTAAAGAGATAGCCCTAACCCTTAATATATATGCCTTTCAATTATTAGAAATATACAATCCATAGAAGAATTATTATACTTCGGGAAATTTTTTGTTTTAATTCTGTAATGATATAATTACTAGTACAAACACATGAATGTTTCTGCTCACAAAATATATTTCATCCATCTAAAAAGATAAATTTTCAAAGATTCAGATGAAAATAACTTGCTAAAAATAGTGCTTTTGTTTTTCTCTCCTTACTTTTTTTATTAAGAATATGTGCTTACATACAGATTAATGAAAGTAAAATAAATTTAGAGGAATAAAAATCATCCATAATCTCAACACCCAGAGATATTGTGTCACATAGCAATTTTTATTCTGATTTTCTCATGTAACATAACATCATTCCCCTTATTCCAATTTTTTTTTCAGAAACATACTTAACAGATACAAAAGAACCCATTGCATATATTAGTTTGAACCAAATGAAACTGATTTCTAGAAGTGATAAAATTAAACTGATGATAAACATCTTTATAGTATTTTAACTTATATTAGAAAACTGTTCAAAATACTAAGCAAAATTTACTTCAACCAATAACATATGAAAAAGTCTGTTTATCTATGTGTTCATCAATATTGAATTTTTTTATTTCTTTGTTTTTTGGTAAGTTTAATAGAAATGCAAAGAAAAACAAAAACAAAAAAAGAAAAAAAAAAAAAACCAAGGGAAAGCCTAGCAAGTGATTTATATTTACCTTTCTTCTTTAATAGTCAGAGAAAACGTTTTTCCATGTTTGTTAGCCATTTAAACTTCTTTAGGAAATGCCTTCTCCTGAACTTTGCTTGTATTTCTTTTGATGAGTCAGTGTTTTCTTTCAAGTTTGAGTTGTCATATTTGCAAACTTTCCCCTCTAGTTTGTTGCTTGCCTTTTATTTTATTTTTTTATTTGACATGGAAGAGTTTTAAATCTTTTAGTTGACGCAAAAATTTTAACTCAGTTTTTCAGAGTTATATCTGCATAGGCATAAGTTCCATTAAAAGTAAACGGAAAATATATTTATAGCCCAAATTTTAGATGCAGTAATAACACTATGCCATGGGACTGCAGTCCCCAGCTCCCGGGCTGCAGATCAGTATTAGTCCATGGCCTGTTAGGTACCAGGCTGCACAGCAGGAAGTGAATATCAGTAGTGGGCGAGAGAGCGAAGCTTCATCTGTATTTACAGCTGCTCCCCATTGCTCACATCACTGCCTGAGCTCTGCCTCCTGTCAGATCAGCGGCAGCATTAGATTCTCATAGGAAGGCAAACCCCACTGTAAACTGCACATGGGAAGGATCTAGGTTGCATGCTCCTTATGACAATCTAATGCTTGATGATCTGAGGTGGAGCTGAGGTGGAGATGCTAGTGCTGGGGAGTGGCTGCACATACAGATTATCATTAGCAGAGAGGTTTTACTGCCCAGAGACCATAATAAATCAATTGCTTGCAGACACATATCAAAACCCTATCAGTGAGTGACAAGTGACAATGTAATAATAATAGAAATAAAATGCACTATAAATATAATGCACTTGAATCATCTTGAAACAATCTTTCCTCCCCTCCCCACTAGTCTGTAGAAAAATTGTCTTACATGAAATAGGCTCCTGGTGCCAAAAAGTTTGGGGACTGCTGTAAAGAGCACAGTAGTTAATATCATGGGATTTGGATTAAAAATAAGAAGTTCAGTATAGTCATTTACTAGCTTTTTAACATTGGAAAAATTACTTAATCTCACTAAGTCTCAATTTCTACACTTGTGAAATGGGATGATAAAATAATATATAACTTGAAAGATTGTTCTGATGATTAAGATATTACATGCAGATCACTTAGACCAGTGTCTGGCTAGCGTATAGTAAGCATTCAGTGATTGATTTAAACTAAAAGTTCTCTTTTAAACATTTAAGGAGCTTTTTCTTCTCATGTGACTAAACTATGACCCTCAGAAATGATATCTCTCTACACGATGATGGAACCGACATAGGATTCTCTAAAAAGTGACTTTCATTGAATAGTGGATCATTAGTTTGGATACAGCAGGCAAATAGATATGACCAATATTTCTTAGTATTGTAGCATTACCTTCTTATGGAGATAAATAATGCTGTTGGTGAAAATGTGAAAAGCAAATTAGTTCATTATGGTATTTTATGTGTTATCTTCTTCATAAAACCATGCTTCTATATTTCTGCTTCAGTATGATGTAGTTTGGAACAGCTATGTAGTAGTAGTAATGATAATAATAATTTATTGATTTCTGAATACTGTGTATGCCAGATGCTGTTTTAAATATTTTACATGTATGATTTCCTTAAATCCTTATAATCCTATGAGTTAGATAATTATTATCCCATTTTACAAAGGAGAAGATATAAATAGAAAGGTTCATAAAGGTGATAAACTGCCTGTATTAGTTTCCTAGAACACCATAACCAAGCACCACCAACTGGGTGGCTTAAACAATGGAAATTTATTTTTCCCACAGTTCTAGAGGCTAGAAGTTCATGATCAAGGCATCATTAGTAGGGTTGATTTCCTTTGAGGCCCCTCTCCTTGGGTTGTAGATGTCCGTCTTTTCCCTATGCCTTCATATGATCTTCCCTCTATAACCACCTGTGTCCAAATTTCCTTTTCTTATAAGGACACCCATCATATTGGTTTAGGACACACACTAATGACCTCATTTAAATTTAATTACTTCTTGAAAGACCCTATCTCCAAGTACAATCACAGTCTGAGATCCTGAGAGTTATGGCTTCAACATATGAATTATTGAGGACATGACTCAGCCCACAGCACTTCCAAGGCAATAAACTTCATATGCACATGTCAAACATGGTGCTCTCACTCCAGAGCCATATCTTTTTCTTTTTTTACCTTTTAGTTTTGAAAAAGTTTCAGACTTGCAAAAATTTACAAAGAATTTCCATATATACTTCATAGAGATTCCCCAACGTTAAAGTTTCACCGCATTTGCTTTATCATTCTCACTCTGTATATCACAGTACAATGTATCAAAATTAAGAAATTATCATCAACATAATATCATTATCTAATTCTCAGACCTTAATAGAATTGTATCACTTGTATCACTGTTATCCTATGTAAAGAAAGAAGAACACAATTTTCTTGTGGTCCAGGATCCACTGTTTTATTTAGTTGCCATATCTCTGGATTCTCTTTTAATTTAAACATATGATCAGTATTTTTGTTTGTTTTTTTTTCATAATCTTTACATTTTTGAATAGTACAGGCCTGATATTTTCTAAAATGTCCCTCAATTTGAGTTTCCTGATGTTTCTTCATAATTAGATTCAGGTCATGCATTTTTGGCAGGAATTTTACAGAAGAGATGCTATGTCCTTCTCAGTGCATCATATCAGGAGGTGCATTATATTGATTAGCCCCCATATTGGTGATACCAATTTTGACTACTTGCTAAGGTATTAGCTGACAGATTCTTCCACAGTAAAATTACTATTTTCCATTTGCAATATGACTTAATAAGTGTCTTGTGGGAGATACATTGAGACAATATGTAAGTATACTGTTTTTCATCATAATTTCACCAACTAGTTTTATATATATTGATGTTTCTTGCCTAAGATACTTATTATGGTGTTGTAGCAAATTCTATCATTCCTTCTTTATTTATGAATTGGAATTCTACTTTATGGAAGACATTCCTCTCCCTGTGAGCAATTAATTAATTTATTTATTTATATCAGTGTATATTCATAGAGTCTTATTTGTCTAAGGGTAATAATCTGTTACTATCATTATTTTATTGCCCAAATTGTCTCAAATTTAGCCATTGAAGTCCACTTCAAGTTGCTTCTATGTCCTTTTTACATATCACTTTATTCTTTGAGCACTTTTTAAATTTCTTGCACAAAAGATATCCCAGAATCATCTTGTACCCTCTAGGTCTTAGCCCTAGAATTTTCTATCCCTATGAGAACTCATGGTTTTCTTTGCTGGATAATGGTCTTTAAACAACAAGATCTAGACTCCAGGTGTGCTCACTGCTTCTGAGGTGTAATTATTCTAATCCCTCTCAGTAGAGAGCTAGAAAGTAAATGTTTGTATACACACATTTATACTGGTTATCTAGATCTACCCTTCTATCTATCTAAATTGAAAAACATCTAAGCACGTTTAATGCCCACATTTTAAGTTGTAAAGTTATGAAGATAATACTGACTATAAATCTATGTTTAAGATAATTTAATCTTCCTTTGTTAAAACAGCCCAAATTTAATTTCCAAGGTACTCCATATGATTTTCTGACTTTTAATCATGGAGGCTAATACCAGATGGTAACATCACAAGTCTGGAATTAGGAGTACAGAAAAGTTAAGTAACATTCCAAAGGGACCATATAGGAAATGATTGGAAAACCTACAGATAGAATTATGATCTCAGTCCTTTGTTATATGCAGTTACGTAAGAATCTAGGGCATATATTGCTACCATAATTATATCAGACCTGAGGTTTTGGAAATACTAATTTTCTGGAGGCATAGATGGCTGAAAGTCAGGTTTAGTATTACTGAATTCTGTCACAGATGTGGCTTCAATTCCATACTCAAAAGAGGTCTATGCACTGGATCAGGGGTTGGCAAACTGTGGCCACATACATTCATTAATGTATTGTCTATGGCTCTTTGTCTGCTACAGTGGCAGAGTTGAGTAGTTACTGCAGACAATAGGACCTATAAAACCTAGAATATTTACTATCTAGCTCTTTACAGAAAAGGTTTACCTGCTCCTGTGCTAGATCATCCTGAGCCCTAGTGTTGATAACATTTTTTGCCATAAATATGAACACACACACACATACACCTATTGCAAGATGATGCCATTAAGAGATATTTTATACATAGTGTTGGATGAGGAATAAATCCTACCAGTGGCTGGCTCTATATAATATTGATGCAATTGAGTTGGCATGAAGGTCTCTCCTTAGATTTCAAAGTATGCTATACCTAGACTAGTTCATAAAACTAGTCTGTTTATTCATTCTGTGTAGCATGTAACCTCCTTGATAATTGGGCAAATAAATGTGAACCCCCCAAATATGGCAGCCTGAGCCAATTCTGTATGACTCATTAGTTTGAATTTCTGGTACTGTTGGAGGTTGAGCTTTCATATTTTTAGGAATATATCTGTATTTCTCATTAATTATTTTGAGACCTAAAAAGGAAGGGAGACATTCTTTGGAAAGACTATGAATACAATACCAAGTTTAAAGCCATGTGGAATGGTGTGATGTCTGCTGGTAGTGCCAAATTACTGCATGGTTGATCCACCTGCCAAGGTCAATACGACTGCGAAGCAACCCAATCCCCTTTGTTCCACCCATAATCATGCCTAGAGAGTTATGGATACCAGTAATATGAACTTAACGCTGGTTTCTTCTTATTTTTATTGGTCATTCAAAGAAAAGACTATTGATCTTGACTTTATTTTTTTTAACATCTTTCATTTTATGATTAATTAAAAATATTGAGGCTACCTCTGAGCTTCTCTGACCCCAATCTTTGCCCCAGGGAACTCTGAACATACTATGGGTGCTATGACATAGTCTTTCTGGAATCAAAACATTCTATGTCAAAATCTATCCTTCTTTGTTTTCTGATGACTCAGGCTGCTACTTACTTTGTGCACCTATTCAGACATATTATGTTTTTATGTCCATTTCTTTTACCTGCCATAAAGAACCATCACTGTGCTGCCGGCTAAGCTTTTTGTCTTAGAGGTAGTGGAGAGGACACACACAAATACAAGCATCAGTGTTAACTCTTTGACTGCTTGAAAGCAACACCTTCTAGTCCTGTCCGAGATTCACATTTAGACTAAATTTTACTTTTGCAATACCAGACTTTTCAATCTATCCTTCGGTCATCTGCCAAGATCCATGAGGTTCTGAGATGGAAACTTTGTTTCTTCATACTGTAAAATTATTAATTGTAGAGAACTGCAGATTTTACATATCTAGAAGTAAACACTGCAGGAATCTTGAAAGTAAGAATGCTACTTTTTAATATAATATTAGAGGCAGCATTCCAAATATTTTAGCATTCAGATGTCTATTGTTAGCTTTCTTTTTAATATCAGTGATATTACTATTTGCTGTTGAGTACTTTACCCAGAAGTCTTAACACAAAATACACTATTCAAATAACCTGCGTGTTCCTATCTGAAAATATTCTAGTGCTGAGTGGCATTTACCCTTCATGGCTTTCCTATTCCCATTTAATAGACCTCATACCCTTGAGAATGTTCAATGATAAAACCTTTTAGAAATGTTCTTTTATCCCAGAGTTTTGGTAGCTTTGGGGATAGATTTAAAATCTAATTAAAACTAATTTAAAACTCTTGGGGACAGATATTTTTCAGAATTAAGAATATTTTGGATTTTACAGAGATGTATACTGAATGTACTGTGTATATTTTAATAGCCTTGGTGGGGTCTGGGACAGGTCCCTGTAATAAATCAAAATTTCCTGGGTGAATCATATAAATATTACCAGTGGGATAAATAAAAGCTATAAATAACCTCCTATCAATTCAGGCAAGTTTACTCCATTGCTACCAAAGGATTTCAGGTCAGTTCAGGTTTTGCTGCTAAATACTTCTCCAAAAACTTTAGATTTTGTGCATTACAAATAAGGAATTGCTGATTTATACCAGGGGTCAGCAAATTTTTCATGTGAAAGGCCAAATAGTAAATATTTTAGGCTTTATGGACTATACTATCTCTGTCTCAACTACGAAACTCTGCTATTTGGCCCTTACATAATAAGTACATAGGTGTGGCTGTGTTCCTATAACTTTATTTATACAAATAGGCTGTGGGCCAGATTTTGTGTATGGGTCATAGTTTGCCAACCTCTAATTTAGACTATCTTCATTGTTTTAAAATTCTGTACCCTGTGTATTAGATCTACTGGCTAGTTTGCAATAATTTCTTTGAATTAACATTTTGAGAATGGGAAGACTTCTTTGAAAAGGAGGAGAGATCTCTGCAGCTTGCCATGTCCATACTGTTACCTCTTCTTAATTTCAGAACCCAAAAGTATATAGAAAATAGTGCTTAGCTCTGGAGTAGTATGTAGATCTGAATGAGGTCTAGAATTAAATTCATCGTTGACTTCATGATTAATATTATGTGATGTTAACATTTGAAAACAGGAGTAGCTAGAACCTAGTGGTGTCAATGATTGATGGGCTAGTGATCCTAAAGAAAAATACAATTTTTTTTAGGCTTGACTTTAATTTCTGCTGCCTTGGGGCTGACGACATCAGATTGAACATTTGTTCTCTTAGTATTCTGCTTGCTTTATTTTGTGTTTACTTAATTAGAAATGCAAAGAGAAAGTATACAGTTGGATTAAAACATGAATAAATTATAAACAGTTCACAGGAGTTTGTTTTTTTCTCAACAGAATACGGAGTAAGACTTTGATGGGTCAAATTTGATAGACTTCTTTGAATAGGCTTGTCCTCATGGTGGGTGTTGCTGTGACTTCTCATCAAGAGTGAGATGAGAGAACTGAGCAGTATTCCAAATGGATGGCCTCCCAGGGTGCTAAGAAATTATGAGCCATCAATAGATAATTGATTGGTTATTTGAATGAGTTGAGCTTAAAGGGCACAATACCTTTAAGAAGTGGGAAGAAAATCTCTCAACAAACTCTCAGCTATGAAGAGCTGATTCTCTAGTCCAGTTGTGTGAAGCAGATAACTGGAACCTTAAGAACTAGATGACAATTTGCCAATTTTCTGCTAAGCTGACTGAACAGTGACCCACACTAAGAATGCTGTATATTTAGGCACCTTTTCTTAGCCTGTTGCATCTGCTTTTTTAGGATGACTCACTGTCTCCGAGTGGGAAGTTGCCTTCATGGTTGGTTTTATGAGAATCTGGACCAGATTATATGGTCTGAGGGGCAATCAGAACTTGACAGAAGTTCAAAAATTCTTAACAGTATTTTGTTCTTTATAGTCTCTTGTGCACCTTGAGCATATTTTTTCATAGTGCTGCTCATATGGCTTCATAGCTTGGCTTCCCTGCTACAAGATTAGCTACTTGAGAGCAGGGATGGGACTTTGGTATGTCTTGAATCTCAGCTTCTCTGTTGGTGCTTGGATATGGAAAACTGGATGTTAGAATAAGGACGCTATGCGTTGACATTCAAACGTATTGTAATGACAATTGAAAGTTAACCTAGATTAGGAGAATGAGAAATAATATTGGCACCTCTAATGGGAATGTAGTAGAGAAAAGAAGGTAGGTTTGAAAGACATACTTTGTTGCTTTAAGCAGATTAGACTTGGCCAACTGTGAGGACACCTACAAAAAGAAAAAAAAATGCTCATGGTAATATCTGCCTAATTTCTCCTAGATTTAACCTGGTTACTAACTGACTTGATTATATTAAGAGACAATGAATTTACATCATCTGTTTCTCTGTAAGGACTTTTTATTTGGCAAGCAAAAAAGAAGACTCACTTGAGCTTAGAAATATCTTGCTAGGGTATGAAGAGAAGCTGAGTTAGGAGGAACAAGCATAAATGAAGTAAAGAAGATGATGGGACATTTCTTAGTGGTGTAATCATTGGCTGAAACGGTATCGTCTATTACGATTCTACAGGTATATATTGCACTGTGTACTGTTTCCTCTTCTAGTCTAAATGCGTCAGAGAGAATCTCCCGCCTCTCTTCCATCCCATCTGGAAACAAGGGCCATGCAGAGAGCAGACAATGACATCTACCCAGCTGCCAGGACTATGCACTGAATGAAGCAGCCCCTCAAAATTTCTGAATGGATTGCCAATTTTTATTATGTTTAAGGCTGGCAGTAATTTCAGTTTTCAATTCCGCTAAGTAATAATAGTTATTAATTAGTAAATTAGGCCACTGGGTTCTAGAGGTGAGCTAACAGAATGATTAAAAAGGAGAGAGAGAAAATTCACAGATAATGCTCAGGTTTCATAGAAGCCTGCCACAATTGAGAGTTTATGTTTGTACATCTCTTCAGAATGGATTGCTGCACTTAAGAGCAACTTACATTGCCTACAGTGCTGTCTGTTCAGTAATTGCAGCAAAGTGAGGTACTGCACCATACATTGTCATAAAGATGTCAAGAAATGAAGGGAGATGTTTGAGGGCTCAGCTTCTAATACTTACATTTTAAATCTGGGGGCATTAAATCCAGGGAGGAGAATTCCTGAGATATTTCCCCACACACCAACAAAGGGCTTAGACATGTCTTGAGAAAAGGCTTAACATCAACCCCAGGGAGGATTTCTGGACTCCAGGTAGGTCTAATTCATTTTAGAGGCTAATTTTTTGAGCTTTATATTTCAAACATGATACCCTTCATGGAGGTTTGTGGACTGTGTTTGAAAGCACTTTCTGTGGCTGTACCTGGATTAATAACAAAATCCCTGAAATATCATTTAAAACACTTTAAAGACGTGAAATGCTAAAACTGAAGTTTATCTTGCAGGGTTCCAGGTGGGCAAAAATGCAGGTAACATATCTTAAGGCTGTTGGAGTATATTTCTGACATAAAATGAAGAAGTTGAAAAGTATAAAAATCAACCCAACTTATTCTGAAGATACAAAAAAGTAGCAATTTCCTGGAGTTAAATGTGATTTATAAAAAACTGTATGATGGCAAACCAGATCTGTGTATGAATACAGACTATTCCTATAATGGCAAAGTGGATGAAACCATTAAGACAGATCCTGGGCTACTCTTTTTAGGAAAAATAGCATATTCTTATACTTTTATTAAAATTAATTATCTGTATGAATTTTGTTGAAATGGAAAATTGATTTATTTTTCTTTGCTTGTATAGGAATCAGAAATAAACATTAAATGAGACTTTAAGACAAATTTCCCTATCTAATTGTTCTTCCCATCTGAATATCCTCTGCGTACCTTATCAGTATTTTTGCTCCCTCAATAGAGATTTGTGTTTGAAGGTTTTTTATGTTCCCCCCCAGCCTAATTTTTTTTCTTTTATTTCTACTTTTCTTTCTACTTTTCTTTTTGTCTTTTCTGAATATTAGGGTCACCATGATATACTACAAAAAGTGGTTTCTAGTCTGATAGAAACTAGGTTAACTGCTTGACTCCATTACTCACTAGACATTGTGACCTTGGGAAAATTGGTCAGCCTCTCTGAGCTTTTGTTTTCTCACCTGGAATGTGGGGGTTATGTAATACTTACCTCACACAGTGATTTTGAGTCTGCTTTGATGCAAAAAAATATTTCATTCTTATAATACAGAAAGGAAACATGTCAGGGCTGGTTAGTTGGCATACAGACAAAATCTTTTTAACAGTATTATTATTAATCGTTTCTCAGCCTTTTGGCTAAGATCAAATCCAGTATTACTGTTACACTAGATCAACTAGGATGTAATCTTTCAGAGGTAGATAGACTTAGTACCTGTAAGCACAGAGAGTGAGTATTTAACTGTGACAGTTGGCACTTAGTAGGTACTTAATATGTATTAGTTTCTTTCCCATCTTCCTCACTCAATTCTCATCCCAGACACAGACACACGCATGCACAACCTTAAATCTAATCTGTGTCTCTTGATGTGGGTGTCTATAGTTACTTTCTGCCTGGGCCTACCTATCTCCAATTTCCACACAGAGTGTAAATTTCCATTTTATACCATCTGGCACCAATTCATTGTTTTCTTCTTTATGTTAATTCATTAGGAAATCTCATTTGCCCACTGGGTTTTGTTGTCTGGAGACTTCATCTAATTTGGAGTCTGATATATAAAGAACGTAAGAATCAAACTGTTAATTTCCATTGGTGGAAGACAAGTTAAAATACCTATTTAGAGAGAATGTTATAAGATACACTGGAAAGAGGGTGTGGGAAAAGAGGATTGATAGTGTTAAACCGAAATAAGATTTTTAAGTAAGATTTGCAATGAGGTTGAGTTCCTCAATGTTTACCATAAAAGGTCAACCTAATCTTGTCCTTGAATAATCAACCAACCAACCAACCAAGGAACCAACTAACCAACTAACCAAACAAATACTAGAATAATTTGTTAAGGAGATCAAGAGCTTAGATCTAATATTTGAACATCAATCCATTGTTCAACAATTGATAAGAAAAAACAAATGTCTCTGCTTTTATTTAAGTATCCGACACATAAATTTCTAGGGATCACACACAAGGCTGTAAAGGGAAGTTCAGCAAAGAGCCTAACTATATTGGCAAAGTATTTGAAGTTTAAGATACTCTGGGAGTTTCTGGTTCAGTCATTGCCATCACTGAATTTTTTTGCCTTTAAGGGTTTGTAATATCTAAATTCAAATTATTCCATCTTTAAAGCTACTCAGTTTTTTTTTTTTTTTGACCACCAGCATGAGATGGTTTTCTTTTTCTTGTCCTCTCCTGTCATCACCTATAACACAACCGTGTGCACAGAGCACAGCCTGAAGCTTTCATTCAAGGTCACCTCCAGCACTCCGTGGTGAGACATTCTGAATAACTTAGAATTATTTTAACTAGATATGTTTGTAGTTGTCAGATTCCAATCTACATGCTTCATGGAGACTCAATTTCTTTCCTATATTAATAGCTCATTGAGCAAACATACTATGCCAGCTGACATACATATATTTTTTCAATAAACTCAGTGGTCCCGAATACCCAATAAAAAATGTTTCTATTATCTTTGCCTGTTTGCATTTCAAAACTGTAAGAATGCATTGATTTTTGAGACAATTATTGGGGCTTATAGAACTTATCCTCTTGCTTAGATACGATTTTTAGAATTAAAGGGTTCATCAGTTGTCCCAAGGGGAGTTTTCAAGTTCCTGGACAGAAGAGGGATACCATGGGTTATAGCAATGACTCTGTCATGTGTGATGTATTACAAAAATACCAGGTGAAAATTGACAATTACAGTAAAATATCTGAAGGTATGATCTACATGAGGTTATCTATAAAATTTTCAGGTATACTGATAAGCTGTATTTTCAAGTTTTCTTTATAATTAATGGCTTATATTTGGTACTTGATTGTATATCAATTAAAGTATTGTACTTAATAGAATATGTGCTCAACCCCTACCAGGCACAGGGAACAAAACAAAGACATTTTGAGGCATTTACCATGTAATTGAGAAAATAAACCTCATATAGATGGAATAATTAGAAAATTGTTGAACCACATAGTAACTAATTGGTATTGGAAGGGATAAATCAAAGTGGGATGCTACTATGAGGTGATGACTTTATGAAGGAGAAAAAATTTAAAATAAAGGGTTTGTATTTAAATAGAGAAAAAAGGTAGTTTGGTTCCATTGCAGCGTGGGAAAATAGCAAGAGGAAAAGTATAGAAAGAGAAATGGGCAATGGAATGCAGCTTAACTAAGTGGAAAGTGAGAGTAGGGAGATGGTTTAGAAAGGTAGAGAAGAAACCAATTTCTGGAACATCTTGTAAGTCAGCTGATGAAATTTGAGACTTATACAGTGGGAAATAGGAAGCCTATGTGATACATTTCTTTAGGAGTGATGTGGCGTTGTATTAAAGTGCTATCTCTGCACTATTACTCTGACAGCATATGACAGTATGTTGAGGGTCTCCAGTCTCTGATTCTGGGTGAATTATAGGGCAAGGTAGAAAAAGGATGCATCAAACAGGTGTGGAACTCTCAGTGTTCTCTGGAAAATTTTGTGGAAAGTGGGAATGGGACTGGTACAAGAAAGTAGGAAACAGAAAAATGTTCTGGGAACCAAACAACAGGAAAGGTGCTGGTGATCTTCACATCCATTTCTCAGAAGTTTCAGAATTAATTTTAAAGTTTCCAACTTTTGAAAAAAAAAGGGAAAAAAAGTTAAGAGCATTGAAGCCTTCACAGGTTCACTAAAAACAAGTGATGACAGATGAGGGACATTTTCATTTTTTATGGCATTACTATGCTAGTAGGTCTAATACTTTTCATTAATCTTGTGTTGCAGGAAAGGATCTGATATATGGTAGGTGTTTGATAAACAAATGCTACATTATTGCTTAAATCCATAAATCAGAGGAACAGATTTCTCTAAATCTAGATTTGTCATGCGAGTGACACCAAGTTGTGAGGCGTGGCTGTATGTTTGTTGACAGATTCCGGATGAAAAAAATCTAAACAGGCTAGAACAATGACTCCCCCAAACAGTTAAATGCGTAACCTTAAGAGAGGAGCATGATTGGGTTGCAATAGCAAAGAAGGCAGAGGGAGCTTCAGTGTGGGCAAAAGAATAGCCCAGAAGTTATCCCCCAAGTTAGGTCCCCCGAGACCTGGACACATATATGGTCTCACACAGAAAGGTGGGAAGGTCGGGGGTAAAAGAGGTCTCAATTAATTATGTAGCATCTTTTCTCTCCCTGGAGGTGGAGATGGAGAACCCAAAGTTGGCCTCTATGAAATTGGCACTGTGACTTGTTGCCATAAGGCCCATTTTAGCCCCTGTTCATTTATTAAGTGAAATTGTTCTCTTTTCATAATTGATTACTATATAAATAATTGAAGCTCCCCCAATATGAGGATTAAGAGAAGGAAGCTCTAACTGTGCCCCTTCCCATTAGCTATAGGAAGGCAGAAGTTAGAGACATGAATTGATGGAAAACAAATGAGAGCCATTTGCATTGGCTCCAGGCACTCTTCCTCTGTCCCTCTATAAAAAGGGCTGGTTCCAAGCTACCATTTAGCAGGGGAATGTCTTCTCATAGTGGTCCAAGGAACTTTGTCTTTTCCTGATGAGCTAGCACTGGGTCCTCTTCAGAATTCACTCTTTGGTTGATAGCCCATAGTTACCTTATGAGATAGGTGGTTTATTCAAATGCCCTCCATTCCCCTGTAGTAGTTGTCTTGGTCATTTTGGGGATATTTCCCCAGGATACATCCTCCTCCTGAGGCCCATAGATGTCAGAGTCACCCACTATTATGACCCATCTTGACCTGTCCTTTGAGAAATATCTCAGGCCCATGCTCAGAAACCCATTTTTTTTATATCAAGCCTGGCCATTTTGTCTCATTCTCTCCAGGGTTTTATGGGATGAATGCCTATCTGATTTAACAACGTAAATTAATAAAATCCGCATACCTCCCCACACCTACTCCAGCTTTCTTTGCTTTAGGAAAACAGTGATGCACTTCTGAGGGGCAAGACCCTTCCTTATACAGCCTTAATAAACTAGCACCTTAATAAGTTATGCTATGGGGGAGGGGTAACAGCACCCAGAACAAATATGGCATTTGGTGAGTCCTTAATAAATATTTGTCAAATAAATGAATTATGACTCCCACGCTATTCAGTCCCTCCACCTGGCTGAACTGTACCTAATTCCTTTAGTAGTGTTCCTGACAATCACTCACACCAGGATAAATATTAATTGTTTTCATAAAAGTTGTCTCCTGAGAGAGTTAACATAACTTTTATCTTATCCATTTTGAAACAGTAGCCTAGACATAATTTTTCTAAAAACATTTGGCTATTTTCTGGGTCTAACTTAAATTTCAAGATCTATATGAGGAGGACCTTACCTCTTTGCCCTAATGGGAAAGGGGAAGCAACAGAACAAGGGTTAGAAACAAGTGAGCTGACTTTTTGCTGTTCCCAGGAGAGCAGTGGATCCAAGCCAGGGCGCCTGGACACAGTTCTGGCTCTGCCACTTGCCATCTGTGAATTCTGTCAACACATGGGACTCCACTGCACCACCATTTCACCGTGAGTAAAATGTGCAAGGTAATCCACAGGGTTGTCCTAGGATTAACTTACTTACTTCATGCAAAGTGCTTAGAATGGTTCTTGGAACATGATAAGCACTTCATATATCTTAAAGTTTATTATCCAAATTCCTATAGAAGTAGCCCTCAGTATCTTATAATTTAGCAATTAATAGTTTAATAATTCCTTGTTTTAGTCTCTGTGGTGTTATATTGGGAATCAGATGACTTCATGCAGGAGCTATTTAATAAATTATAACCTCCTTAAGGGCTTTTGAAAACTCAAGGATTACACCATGAATATTAGATACACAATTAATACTTATGAACAGGGATGAAAAAATATGAATTGTCCAGTCCACTACTCTTCCCAACCAAAGCCTTGCCTACATTTGTGTGGAATTTTATAGTCGACAAAGTGATTTACAGACTTAAAAAGAAAAACGTCCACAGTAACTTCTGCAAAATGCATACCTTTATCCCCCATATCAGGCAAAAGAAATCTAAAGCTCAGGATGGTCAACAGGTAACAGAATTGGTGATCACTTTCCTCAGGTAACAAGAAATGCAGAGATGTAGTAGCCAAGGTTATTTCTGGCCATGCTGTCATTTCCCTGACTTTTCCCCCATAGCCACTTCACTTCCAGCCTGGTGTTGGCATTTAAGGCAGGGGCGAAGGGGATAATTTCACATGAGCCTCAAAGCTTCTCTAGGGACTTCCTAACTGCCCAGAAAACTTTCTTCACATGGCATGGGTCTTCACAAGTACAGTATATGGCAGCCCCTCGTTTCAGGGGAGCCTGGAGTAGGGAAATGCTCAGCTTTCTGAACTTCAGAGCAGCTTTTGGTAGCCTCTAAACTGTCTGCCAAGAATCAATCATTTTTCATACTACTACTCCTATTCTTCCTACTCTTACTGCTGCTACTAAGGATCTCATTCTCACAAATATAGAGAACTTATTTGTTGTCCCTTCTGTTCATTAAGAAATGAGAAGTAAAAAGACTTCTAAGAGTGACAAAGGTAAGTTGGTATTCGAAAGTGAAAATAAGTTTCCTCACTCCAGCTGCTGCCCTTTAGCAAAAGATATTGATATCTAATATTGGGGACCTTTAAGGATACTCCACTCCTAGTTTATATTCAGCCAGGAGCCCAGAGTTGTGGCTTGTATGGTTATTGGACTTACCCATGATTTGACCTACCAAGCCCTGCTGCTACTTGTGAGGATTTCTTAAAGGTTTGGTTTGGCTTAGATGGGGCTTTAGCAATGTCTAAGGAGAAGAATAGTTAATTAGAACCAAATTGGGCATTACCAGTCATGGATTTTTTACACTAAAGTGACTTCCTAGGACATTAGCAGAGTCTCTGGGGCCCATGTCACCAAATATAAAAACACCAACCCCAAACCCAGAGCCAAGGCACTACAAATACTGAGGAGGGGAAGCAATTGAAATATTTCTGTGCTTCACAAATACAACAAAATCACATAGGTGAACTGAGTAAAAATTCACTGGAATTTGGTTAAAGGATGGACTTAGGTAATCTTTTTCTGGCCCACCAGCCCTTCCCACTCACAGACCCTTTTTGTTCCTCTCCATGTTTCCAGGAAGATGATTATGTGGATGTGGTCAGTTTGGGAAACAAAGAGAATCCAGCACACAGGACAAGTCTGGAGGTTGGGGGGAATGGGTGAGACAAAATTGAGTTAACTGGCTTCATGTTCAAGCTGGCATGTGCCGGTAGCATAGATTATTTTGAATCCAGTGTCCCTCAAGAGTCCTGCAGCCATTCTGCTACTTGCTTTCATCACCAGTTTTGGAAGTCAAGGCTGCATATCGGAATTGGGCAAGTAAGATGACCTTTTCTATTTATTGAATGTTCGGGAATGGGAAGAAAGGAGCAAGCATACAAAGTCACTCTGTTGTATGGAAAGGTGGAAGGATATGGGTGGTGTGTTTGCATCAGGTATGGTGCGAGGAAACCCAGCTGGACTAGATGCCCTGTACTTTGTCTTTGGCTTACATCTGAAAGTATTTGCAAATGTTTGGCACTTGGGAAAATGACTTTTGGCTAAGTATGTTTTTCCCTTGACATAAAATGGGAGTGAGAAGGAAGGAGGAGAGGAGAGAAGAAAGGAAGGAAGGAAGGAAGGAGGAAGGGAGGAGAAAAAAGGTGCTGATTCAGGGGAAAGAGAGCTTAATTTGTTCCATCTGTTTTATTTATACTTAACTCATCAAAATGGGTTAGTGCTTTGCACATTATTGTTTAAAACGCAGTGAGCTTATATGGACACTCCCTTTCGCAGAGAATAGGCCAGCTGTGACACCACAATGTTTCAGGATATTGGTCCCAATGCCAAGATTGATACAGTTTGGCTAAGAGCAAAACCTATTCTCCTCTGTTCATTATCAAACAGTTACAATGTGTGCAGTTAGCTGTTCAGCTGCCTTCTTTTTTTTTTTTTTTTGAGACAGAGTCTCACTCTGTTGCCCGGGCTAAAGTGCCGTGGCGTCAGCCTCGCTCACAGCAACCTCAAACTCCCGGGCTTAAGCGATCCTACTGCCTCAGCCTCCGAGTAGCTGGGACTACAGGCATGCGCCACCATGCCCAGCTAATTTTTTCTATATGTATTTTTAGTTGGCTAGATAATTTGTTTCTATTTTTTTTTTAGTAGAGACGGGGTCTCGCTCTTGCTCAGGCTGGTCTCAAACTCCTGACCTCCAGCGATCCACCCGCCTCAGACTCTCAGAGTGCTAGCATTACAGGCGTGAGCCACCGTGCCCGGCCTGTCTTCTAATACTTTGCATTGCCATCTTATAAATGCCACTGCTTTGCTGAAACACCTGGAGAGTTTCTTGGCTTATAAACACCACTTGATCACCCAACAGGAGTAAGGTAGGCTCATTTGCCTCTTGGCAAAACAGGTGAGGACTTAGTGAGCTGTAGTCAGAGCACTGGATGGCCCTTCCCTGAGCATGGCGGTGCTGTCGGTCAAGTCTATTACACAGCTATGCAGTCCATTACAAGTAAACTAGTTACTAGCTTAACTAGCCTTTCCTTTTACCTTGCTGATGCTACCCTTAGATATTCTTCTGTCTCCTTGATTTTTTTTCCTTAGAATAATAGTCATTTCAGAGCAATTCCATTCTATGTCATAGAAGCAAAGAGAAGAAAATTCAAAGTTGGAAATAAACATGGTGACTGCACACTAAAAAGACATAGCCTAGAGCAGTGGTTGTCAAACTTTTTGTCTTAGGGCCCCCATACATTCTTAAAAATTACTAAGGACCTCAAAGAGTGTCTGTATGTGTGAGCTACACACAACAAAGTAAAACAGAGAAATGTAGACAGTTCTCACAAAACAAGACCACAAAGTATACAAACTTCTTGTTGTATTTCTCAAAAAAAAAAAAAAAAAAAAAAAAAGAGAGGAGAGATTTCCAAAGAAAATTAACTTTTGGATTTTTAAATAATAATACATTGCATAAACACAAGGTTCATAAATGTCATAGCTAATATAAACAAATGTAGATGGTAAGGCCTTGACATAAATAATGAGAAAAAACTGAATTAATCTCTGAAAACTCACATATTTTTCCAAAAAACTATATCTTATAAAATTGTTGAATATGTGAGCATATATTTCATTAATCATCAGAATGATGCCATCATCATCACTCTTCATGTAAACTCTGGAAAGTTCCAGAGTAATGTACACTCATTAGAGAAAAAGTGAAAAGGCAAAAAACCTCACAGTTATATCGTAAGAACAGTCTCGACCTCATGGATCCTTTAAATGGGTCTTGGGAGATTCCTAAATAAATCACATGTTGAGCATCGCTGGGCTGAAGGATCAATGCCGAGTTGAGCCTGAGATCCACTACTAACTTGCTGAGGGGCTTTGAACAAGTCAGTTAATCTCTCCATTACATCATCTGTAAAACCAGATAATCATTATCAGAAGGTGAATGTTTAATTTGCTTTACTGTGAAAAACTAATCCCAACTGCTCCTGCTCCTTCCCCGACTCATTCATTCATTTGTTTTATTAAAAGCATTCAAACAATTGGGAAGAAATAGCCACTTCTTCACATCACCCTAGCCACATCAAAAGAACTTTGGGGACTAATTGTCACTGCCCTCAAATAAAGGTGGGAAAATTTTCCTCCTGTTAATACATGGGACTGTGGCACAAATGATATTAAAAGGTTTATAAAGAAACAAGAAACACGGGCTTTTTGTCTGTAGGAGTAAAGGTGATATGATGGTAGCGCACTGAGAAGGAACTTGTTGGAAGGTATCTGGGCTCAGAGAAGCAGTTAGGGAGCCTACCTTGGTCATTCCAGGCAAGTGGCCTTTTTATTGTTTTCAATTTACTTTAATATACATCAGAATACAGTTTTAGAAATGCATATGTGTGTGCATGCATGTGTGTGTGCATGTATACAAGATGCCTAGAATATCTTATGTAAAAAAGAAAGGAGGTGTTCAAAGAATGAAGAAAACATGTTCAAAGAACACAGGACCTAGTATGAAGGGGACATCCACTGGCCAACTCTGGGACAGTTGGAACATCAAAATAAATGAGGGTAGTAAGAGATTGTAACTTATTAGATAAAGTAAGAATCTCTAACTAGGAAGGAAGAAAAAGCTCTCCCTTGCAGTAGAAAGCCAACTAAAATCTGTTGAAGAAATGATGAAGTTAGAAATCATCATTTGTAAATATTAATTTCCTGATTTTGAGTATTTTACTGTGGTTATGTAGACAAAGTCATGTTTTTAGAAAATACACTGTGAAGTATTTTAGGGGTGGAGAGAGAGAGTCTGAGAGCGGGAGAGAGAGGAAAAAATAAATATGGCTGAACTGTGAGTATCCAGGAATTTTTGCATTATTCTTGCCACTTTTCTGTAAGTTTGAAATTACATCAAATTTTTAAAAAAACCTGAAAACGTTAAATTAATAAAAATAAAATCCTTCATCATAAGTTGTATGATATGTGCTATGTATGGATTTGCCATTTTTTTTCTATGCCCTAGGGACTGTTGATTAACAACTGAGCACCAACATCAGTTGCTGATTTTGCATTTAAAAGATTCAAATTAGAAATTCATATCCAGAGATGGCTACATACAATTAATTAGCATAATAGGGATTAAAACATTTTTATCATAATTGATATAAGTAGTATTCAAGATGTATAGATTGGCTAAAAATACTCTACAGGAGGTTCACCCTTTCATGAACAGAAGATTCTAGCCAACCCTATGTAACTCATAATGGGAACTCAAGCTGAGGATTCCAAACCGGTTCATACAATGGCCTCTGATTGACTTCAGCTGGAAATCTAGTTAAATCAATACATGTCTCATTTACATCTTGTGACCCCTTCAGCAACAATTTAGAAGAGTCCATAATCCTTGAACTTATAGTAAACATTGTATGACTATTCTTGTGCCTGATTACTGAGAGATATTTATTTAGTTAGAAGCTCACTTTCACTGTAACACACCATCTGTATCATACCAGGCATGACGGTATGAGATTCCACCATGGGTGCCATGTTATGGCAGCCCTAGCAAGCTAATGCAGTCTCCTTACCACAGGAGAATGTATTAGTTTGCTAGGGCTGCCATAACAAAATATCATAAATTGGGTAGCTTAAACAACAGAATTTTTTTTTCTCGTAGTTCTAGAGGCTAGAAGTTCAAAATCAAGGTGTCAGTAGGATTGGTTTCTTCTGAGGCTTCTTTCCTTGGCTTGCAGGTGGCCACATTCTCTCTGTTTTTACATGGACTTTCTTCTGTGCATGAGTATCCTTGGTGTCTCTTTCTCTTCTTACAAGGACACCTGTCACACTGGACTAGGCCTCATTTTAACTTAATCATCTTGTCAAAGACTGTGTCTCCAAAATGGTCCCATTCTAAGGCACTGGGGTTGGTACTTCAACATATGGATTTTAAGGTGACACAGTTCAGCCCATAACAAAAATCTAGAACCCAAAATTTCCTTTAACTGTTGGAGGTTATCTGTATCCTGAGCTAGGACGATGGTTACAGAACGCTTCCTTTACAAACACTAACTTTACGGGATTCCTGTGATTATTAACCTCCCTGGAGAACAGGTGATGCATCATTAATATTACATAGATGCCGATACCAGCAAGAAAGGCTATTTTCATTTTGCATGACCAAAGCTCACCAGATCATCCTTTCATCCCCTGAAAACTGAATTGCCATTTACGGCATTGATGGTAAAATTTTGTTTAACAATAGGCACAGTAAATATCAATGCCTATATCTGGGATAATCAGAGGTTTGTCAATGTCAAGTTCTTGAGAGCTCAAAATGAGCAAGTTAATCAGTTTCTTGTTTGTGTTTAAAGAAATGTAATTATTCTACAAAGATTAAATGTCCTGGAAGTAAGAAACAAGTAACTCTGGGAGCCAGATATTAGAAAATGGCTTCTCAATCATTTATGCCCAATAATATTACTTTTGAAAGAAAACTTTAAAATTGTACTTTTGCAATTTAGTTATTAAAATCCAGCTGGCATAGTAACTGCTGAGACACATGCAACACCCATATACAGACACATATTCATAGATTCTGATATGAAAAATTAAATTGTTCATAAAATACACATCAAAGATATGAGAGGCTCTTCTGCACAGCTCTCAAAGGGAACAGGTAGAGTCCTGACACTAACATTGTCCAGGTTCATTATTACTTATGAATTCATGGTTGAGAGAACCTGGCTTCCAACTTTCAGTGATAGATAAATTTAATCTCAGCTGCAAGATGTTTAATTTTTTGTTTGTTTGTTTTGTTTTGCTTTTTGGCAAATATAACTCCAGTTGGATTTGGGCTGGACTGTACAAATCCTCCTCTTCCCCCCCCACCCCGCCCCCGTCCCCATCATTATTGCCGTCTTCTTTCTTTCAAGAGACAGAAGAAAAGCGTGTCACATATTGTTTTCCCAAGGCCTTGTGATTGATGGCACTGCTTCCTATCTGGGGACTGGTCAAATCCATTTCTGTCCATCAACACAGCTGTCTTTAGCTCCCAGTTCTGTGGCACTTGCTCTACAAGCTTTGGGTTTTCAGGTATAGTCCCTGAGGCCTGTGGTTGATGTGGAGATGAGCTGCCCAGATTATCCTGCAAGGAAGAACTTGCTGTCCAACTTTGGGGAGAGCAATGGGAAGGCTGCCTCCAGCTATTGGCGCCTACAGGGTCTGTTCGGCGGCCCCAAGACCACCTTGTTGGACATCCTGCCCTTCTGGTGGCAGCTCACATCCGGCGACCGAGTGAGGTGAGGACATCAAGGTCTAGACAATTTGTTCTAAAATGGAGATGCTGACAGGCAAGTTTCTCTCTAGAGCTCCCTCCTGGGTGGCCAAGGATTTTGCTGGGCGTGCATAGCAGTTAGACTCCTTTCTCCATCCCACACTGCTCCTTCCCCTTCTGCTCACAGGCGCTGATCCCTGAGAACACCTTATTTCCAGACTTCAGTTCAGGATCTGCTTCTGAAAAACCCAACCTGCGCCAGCCTCTCTTTCTGTCTCATCTTCCCTCTTACTTGGCTTTCTCTCCCACATTACCTGAAGCAGAGGAGAGGATATCTGGTAACAGCTGTCAACCTAATATCTCAGAATTAATATTATATCACAGAATGTTAACAATGTACACTGGATTTTGTGTGTAACTTTCCTCTTCATATTTATTCCAACAACAAACTGAGGAGTGAGTTGTACTTTCTGTGGGGAGAAAGCCAACATTCTTGAGACAGGCCACTGGCCTCTGTGACTCAAGGGCATTGGGGCCATTTTATAGATTCTGAGGGGTTTTAACCAAGATACCAAATGGCAGTGTGGAAGCTAGAGCCCGCTCTCTGTGTCTGAACCATGGTCAAGGAAGGACAGAATACTGAGGAGATTGTAGGAAAAGATGGGAGGGAGGTTAAGGGAAATGTACAGATTTTTTTTTTTTGTCTCCTTTCCCTGGAGAAAAGGAACAGTGAAATTCAAGCAACAGACACTTGTTTATGATGACAAAATGGCCTCTGAATTAAAGCTCTACTATATTTATTTAAGCAAAGGATGTATTTTCTTTCCATGGATGCTCTCTCATGCATTGGGCACCCACTGCCAGACTCCCGTCTGTGTTTTTGAGGCATTGTCACCATTCAATGTTACCACACGTGTTAATCTTCTCTCATGTGGGCTGAATCTGTGTTTTAAGAGGCCAGAACCATCTGACACATGAGGAAGTGGCGTGTGTTTTATATGAGGCTTAAATTCCTGTGCAGGAATGAATGGCTTTGCCCTTGATCTGTTCACCAAACTATTTTTAATATTAATGTGCTATTTAAAAATGCATCATTTGCCTCCAAAGTAGCTCGGTGGGCGGCATGAGAGCCCCTGGGCAGGCTACGAGGCCCAGAGTGAAGTGGCTGATTGCTATTTATCACACACTACTGCTGGCTCCCAAGGATCAGAACTTTAAGCACAACTTGGCAGGGAAGAAAGGTTTCCATCTATTCCCTAGTATTGAAACTCTAAGATTAGCATGACCTAAGCTACCTGATTCTTGGAAAGACGCTAATACAATAATGCTTCTTTCTAAAGGTCAAAATTCTGTATTTCTTTCATTAGCTCCATCACATGTATCTCCAAGTAGAACACATCTTTGTGGCTGCTTTTCAGACCTGCATAACCATGTTTTGTGGCAGGCTCAAAATACTCTTTTTGTTTCTAAAGAGGCAACATAGTGAAAGACACATTTCCAGCCAAATTTATGGACTGCTTCTATCCCACCTTTATTCCATGCTGCTAAAAAATATAGGATTAGACTAGAGCCAGACAGATGCTATAACTACTGTAGGAAAGAAATATAGATTCTAGGTGGGAAGCTGCAGACGCTGAGATAGAACCATGAAAATGTAGGTTGAGTGGTTGAGCTTTAACTCAGCAGAAATACTTGTTCTATTTAGTGTTTGTTACTTTCAAATGGTAAATCATAGAGAAAACAGTGCTAGAGAAAGTGAAACCAGAGGTATATTATGAAAATGAGCACAGAACTGAAGGTGTGTTACGAGTCTCACATAATTGCCGGACAGGGCACAGCTAAGCTGGCACAGCATCAGGCTGAGGCCAAAATCTGGATTCAGCACAATGTGATCTGTTTTCTTCCCCAAAATATTCTTGTACTGTTTTTTTTTTTTTTGACTATAGATGATGATATATTTTGTTCTTGAAAAATGCTAAGACAGCAGATAAATGTTTTCACAACAAAAATGGTAACTAAGCAAGGTAATGTAGATGTTATTTGACAAAAAAAGATAACTTCTAAACAGTCTGTGTTTTCTTGTATAAAATATTAATGAAACCTATGTAGATTTTATTGCTAGATTGCAAGATATTGTGCAAAAAACGGTTAGTCTGCCTGACTTAAAAAATTTGATGTTACATATATTGTCTTTTAATAATGTTAATTCAAAGTGTTAGCAGCTTTTACATCCGCCGCTCAAAAAAGTTTTCAAAAAAATTTTGCCAAAATTTAAGTCAGAGGCTTTTAAAATACAAATCTCTTGTACTGTTTTGTTTGGGGTATTTACATATCATTCTAACATGAATAGCACCTAGGAATCCTGTTGTTTTATTTAGAGTAGGACCTTTTCTGCCTGTGTTTACAGACTAAAGCAGGTAGACTTTTCTATAAGAATTATCAAGATGGCCCAGCCTACTTCAGAGTAGAGCTGTTATTCATTCATTCATGTATGTGTTCATTCATGGAAGAAGTATTTATTGACCCTGTATTACAGAGGCTGGGATTATAAAATAAGAGCGAGGCCGAGTTCCTTAAGGTGCTGCATTGCCTTCTTACAGTCAGAACCTCCAGTGGTTGATGAATTGCCCCATTATTTACCCTCCATGTGTCCATGATTTTCCTTGTGACTGTATAGTAGCCTCCCACTCTGACTCCCACTCCCAGCCATGTGACTTTAAAGGCCGATGCTATAACCACAAATATAGAGCAAATAGACGCTTGAGCAATTGGACTTGCTCATTCTTGCCCTCTGTCATCAACAGGAGAACGTGCCTGAGCCCTCATGCTGGAGAATGAGAGAGGTAAAGCTGGAGAATGAGAGAGGTAGAGCAAGCGAGCCATGTTGCCCCAGGCATCCATGCTGAGGAGAGCCTAGATGAGATTGGTCAACACCCAGCCTTCCTCCAGACACGTGAGAAAGCCCACCCAAAATTAGCAGAACTACCCAGCTGATCCATGGCTCTCTGCAAATCCATGAGTGAATGCAGTAAGGTAAGCCATGCCCAGCCCCAGCCCTACAGATCATGAGCTAAATTACTATCATCATATGCCACCAAATCTTGTGGCTGTTATGCAGCTTTATTGCAGCCAGGGCTAACGGATGGGTCACCCTGAGGGCTACACCTAGAATTTGTCCTGCTGCAGAGGCCTCAGCTGACCTTCACGTAAGTTCTGAGTAGATCCAAAGCTCTTTACAAAAACTGATATTTTTGCTTATTTTTGCCTTTGAGGCCATCCTGGATTTACCTATGCCATATACACTAAGGCCATTTCCTCTGGCCAGTATGGTTTTCAGAGGTCCTCTTGGTTAGTGGACTCTAAATAAGCCTCAGCATACAGGACCCTCTTTGCTAACCATAGGCTTTGGAGGCTTCTAAAACCATTTACCTCTATCCAGGTCTGGCTCTTGGCCTCAGGCAGCCCTTTCCCAAGGGTTTTCCAGGGATCCTCGAGCTTTCACCATGCAGAGTGACCTTCTCAAGCTATTTAAGTGACCGAAATAAAGTGCACATGATTTGATTTGGCATTTCCCTTTTCAATTAACGTAAATATTTTTTAGAAATATTTATATTGTGAGGAATATTAATTATGGTTGAATAAATGTTGTACATGTAGTCATGTCTGTGGTCAGTTGGGCATCAGGCTCTTGATGCAGAAAGTAACCTGATGTATAATAATAAAAGTTGAAAGTTGTATCAAATATCCTATAATGACAATGCCTGCCCAGGGAATACGAACAACCATAAATTGCCAACTTCCTGCATGTAAGATCATAGAATTTTAGGTCTCAGAAGGTTTCAGAGATTATCTCCAAATCTGTAGTTTAACAGGTAACGAAAGCTGAAAAAAATTTGTCAGAGGCAAACTGGCAAAGCTGGGACTATTATCTAACATTTTAATTAGATAAAAAAATTATAATTTCCTTTTAAAATCTTGAAAATGTATTATGCCACACAGTTTCTCACCTAGGCAATATTTATATGTGGTGTTTTCATTTTTGACCACTTTTTATTTTTTTGTATATAGTCCATATGTCACCTTCAGGGCCTTAATAATTACATTAGGAAAGCAAAATAGAAAAGTTAAAGCCCAGAAATTTCAGAAAGAGCCAGATTCTAATTCCACCGAGCTATTCCTGGTCAAATCACTTCACCTTTCTGAGCCTCCTTTGTTTTTCTGTGAAAGGTGATGATAATACTTAGCTCAGAGGTGAGAAATAAATGAGGTGAGTCTGTTGAGATCTTACTGCAGCGCTTGGCAAATAGTAAGCATTCCAAAGAGGATAGATAGCTCTCTCCTCTCTCTACATCATCTTTAGTAATATTGTGCCCATAGTGGGCTGGGAGAGGACCCCTGGCAAATGATCAGGGTCATAGCATTAAAATGTGTGGAACTGGCCTCCAGGCAACCAACACAAAGAGCAGAGAGCAAAATTGGCAACCCCAGCACCTCACACAAGACTTTATCACCGTGTTGCAAAGAGGCTCCATTGTGTGCTAGGATACCACAGGAAGGGCACTGGAGGCATGAAGACTTTCAGCATCTGTTCTTCAGAAACTGGCTTACTTTTACAAAATATATCTATATCTCTGTATATCTTGAAACCATTACAAGATAGCTTCAGATTCTCTCCTTCATCTCAGGCATCTGCGCTCAAAAGTGTGGAGGAGGTTACGGATATCACAGAGACATCTGTTGTAGAAGTTATGAGATGGTATAATCTGGAAGGTGACTTGGTCAGGACTGGGTTTCAAGTTATGACATACAGGTAGAGAAATGCTAGCTGGGACCTAAATCCGTTTTGATTGTGACAGTTCCTTGGGATTTGTGGGTGAAGGTTAGTATTTGGCCAACTGCATCGTACCACAAAATTGTATTTCAGGTGTTCTTCACAAGGGAAGAACACATGCATCTGAAGTCCAAAGCTGTGGTTACTTTTAGAAACTAGTGTTTTAGAATTTCTTGTTGTGAAACAAAAATGGAATTAATTAATTTTGTTTTTGTTTGTTTCATAGACAGAATCTATCACTTTATTTCAAGTAAATTCAGACTGTTCATACATGAAAACAGAAACAGCAATGACCCCAACTCTTGGTGCCTGTCCATGTTCTTATCAAACTTCATGGGGACAGTTACCTTAAGGAATTAAAATAGCCACTAAGACATGACATAAAACATGAAGCCAGAAATTCATTTCTCTAACTATAATACATTTGGACATTGTATTATTACCTAGGGCAGCAGTAACAAATTACCACAAACTGAGTGGCTAAAACGGAAATTTATTCTCTCACAGTCCTAGAGGCTAGAAGTCTGAAGTCAAGGGGTCAGCATGGCTGTACCTCTCTAAAGCCTTTAGGGAAGAAGCCTTCCTTGCCTCTTCTTAGCTTCTAGTGGTTGCTGGAAATCCTTGGCATTCCCTGTCATGTAGTTACATCACTCCAATTTCTGCCTCCAACTTAATATGGCCATCTTCCCTCTGTGTGTGTCTCTGCATCTGTTTGTTCTCTCCTCTTCTTGTAAGGACACTAGCCATATTGGATTTAGGGCCACCCTAATGCAGTATGACCTCATTTTAACTAATTACATCTGCAAAAACTCCATTTCTAAATAAGATAATATTCTGAGATTCCAGTGCACATGAATTTTGGGTAAACACTATTCAACCCAGTACAGGCACCAAAATCAAGATAATGTACAATAGTCATTCCAGTTTGCTTAGAAACAGCAAGGAACTAAGTCAGTATTTCTTAAGTGTAATGCATTGTTTGCAGCATTATTTGTTAGACTAGAGAGCCACTTGGCAGATATGAAACTTAACCTCTGGTTTGTTTTTCTTTTTCCTTTCTTTTTTTTTGTTTTATTTCTATTTTCTTTTTATAAACTATATTGACATCATTTAACTTTTAAGTTGGTGGAAGGAAAACAAAAACAAAAGCATATATTTAGCAGAAGATATAGGCATTTACTATTTATTATGGCTCAAAATAACAGCTCAAGCAAAGTTTTAATGGAGAACACATGTAACAGATGCTTTTTCCATTTCTTCAATTCATCATATTGTGATATTTACTTTATTATGAAAGAATGTGCCCAACTATGGAGACAGGAGAAAGACTGGGCTAAAAAGAATTAAGAAAAAAATCTTTAACCCAGTATAGGCACACAGAGACTATCTGGTGGAGTTATTTAATAGAAAATAATATATACCTAATATATCTCTTCCTTCCCATCTCTGATATAGAAATCAGGAGTACCGAGTTTGATTTTTAGCTCCACCACTGAATGACAACGATTTATCAACCTTTCTGTATCTACGTATCTATAAAATCGGGATAATTATACTTGTTCTATTGATCTTTCAAATTCATTGTGAGGATTAAATGTGATAATGGAAATGAAAGGACTTTGAATTGTAAAAAAAAAAAAAATGTTCTCATGATTGCCATAATCATTGTTTGTTCCACTTGAAAACTCAGAGGATATTCTTGGAGAGATCTAGGATTTATTTTCTCCTCCAGCTATACAACAAGAGTGGCCACCATTTGTTGAGTAACTACTATACAATGCTGTATGAGTCATTTTATAAAAATATTTCTAATACTCACAATGACTCTGCAAAATAGATGCTATTGTTCCAATTTTACAGAGGAGTAGTTGAGGAGAAAAAGGTCCAAGTGAATTCTACCTAGTAAACTCAAGCTTGAGCCTCAAAGGGGCACACCTTGCAAATGGCAGAACCAGGATTCTCTGCCAAAGTCAGGTTAGTTTTTCTTTCTCTCCCCTCCACCAAGATTCCCCTGGGATTTCTTTGCACGCACATGTGCACACAAACACACACAAACTCATCTGCATCTTCCTCCCTCTTCCCCATGTGAAGGTTGTTGAGCAAATTAGTCATTTGGTTTTTTAAAAAATCAATCTCAACCATTATTAGATGGCACTTGGGCTTAATCAAAAAGAATTGTTTGAGAGAATTTTTCAGTGTTCATCTGGTTATTAGTGGGCTGTGAGTTTCTGTGCAGATGGAATCAAAATGAACCAAGTGTGCTCCACATGCAGTTTTGCAAATCTACGTACAACCGTTTTCCCACTTAATCATCAGCTTAGTGCTGGCATTCAGCTATGGCAAATAAGGGGTTTCCACTTGCTCTTCTGCTCCAGTTCAGCTGAGACCAAGACCACTCAGGAAAACCTGGGGTCCTGCCAAGTTCACCTGCCTCTCTCCTGTCAAGTATAGAGTGTACTGATCTATGAGCACACAGAAGATAGAATTCAGGAAGGTAGCATTGATTTCTAATTACTTTTTATTCTGTCCTTTAAAATTTTCTGTTTTGATAATGGTTTATAATATATCTAATTTAGTGGTATAATTGTAGCTATATTGGAGGTATGTGCTCAAAAATGTTTTGTTGACGGAGGATATGATTTTAAAAAATGTTTGGAAACCACTGAACCAGAGTGGAGGCATTTAGCTTCATTATTGGCTCGCATTGGCATTTTTAGAACCATTGGTATGGCCTTTTTTCTTTGTAAACTCTATGAGAGTGATAGTTCTTTGACTAAGTAAGGCCAGAATGGCAATAACACTTCATTTTTTTTTTTTTTTTGCTTGTGATCATGTATCAGGTTTTACGTATGAAAATGAGTTAATGTATTTGTACTAAACACCCCATTGCCCATTCTTCATAGCTCATCCTGGTCATAACTGTGCAAGTGAGTTGTATGTAAATAATGGGAGGAATCAACAACAATCAAAAAAGCAGTTCGGCCTAAACTCTCCTTTCCCATACAGCAACCCAAATCACAGCACAGAATCACAGAAGCTCGGGGCCAGATAATAACCAGATAAGACTGAAAAATTCACTCAAGCAATTAATTTTGATTAAACCTATGTAATATCTAATAAAGATTGAGATGAATTTATTTAAACCAAATGACTAATTTTTAATGCTCACTTTTCTAGTTAGTGACCGTTGTGATTCCTCATGTGACCCTAAGTCACCTTGGATTCACCTTAATTTCCTAAACAGGCATGCATATTCTCTTCATTATGCACGAAGCCCTTTTTGCAATGGTGAGCATTGTCTCACCTCTTCTTGACTTTTGTTAATCTGACAGCCACACAGTCCCTTCTTGGGGAATATTGCAAAGCATCTCCAATTCAATAGCATTTCTGTGGTTGAGGGGTTTTGTGTAATTACAGAAGTTCTGTAGTTGATTTGAATGTTATATCTCTGTTGTGGAATTATGTTTGGACTTTATCCTAAAGGACGAGGAAGGGATTGTGTTTGTTTTGTTTGAACATTTCTTATCACAGAACTATGTCAGAGACAAGCCCCAATGACACAAACATTCAAACACTACCTTCAGATGTAATATTGATTTATAAAACAACAGTGCACAGCTGCCAAGCTTCACTCTTGAATGCAGAAGGTCTTCAATTCCCAACAAATTACTGGCATTTCTACCAATTTACAAATTAGAGTTTCCTCCAAATATCTCACAGTTCTTAATATTCCAGTCGCCTTCTTCTTCAGCCTTCCCTCTTGAAATCTGTGTGTGGGGAGGAGGGAGGAGGGAAAAAGTAGAGCATTTGAAAAATGGGAGTTAAAAAAAATCTAGATCAACTTTTATCCTTAGGCAAATTATGCACAGAGTTAAATTAAACCACTATATGTACTTGTAGATTGAAGAATCAGAGGTGGAGGAGGGGTCAGAGACACTGAGATCAAAGTTTCTATTCTTTGAACAAAATCCCTTTGAAAAGCCCCCCATGCCACCTATCCTGCCTGTTAATGTTTTGACTGGGAGTGTCTAGCAGTGTCATCAGCAGCAGAATATTTTTAATACCATATTTTATTTTATTTTCTGTGTGCAGCTAGCTCTACCCAGCAAAGCGCCAGATCCTTTGCCAGCTCTGTTCTATGTCTCTTAAGGGAATATTTTTGTTAATTGCAAATATTTGATTGACAAACATAGGATGCAATTAGTAGTCAGGCACAGTAGGAATGTGCAGTGAACTGGATCCCTGAACCAACGGATCTCAACTCTCTCAGCTTGATCTGAAATCGACTAGAGCATTTCAACCATATGTTTGCCTCAAACTTTCTCTTTCCTATGAACGTTGCTTATTTCCCCAAACCAGCTTCTTTTCACCTTGGTTCACCAAGGGAGCTAATTCCTCTATGATCAAGTGAAAGGAAGAAAGAAAATTCTTCACAAGTTTCAGTCTGGTGGGGCTATTTGACCATGGCGGTAAAAATTAATGCGGACAAAATTACACATGCCAGTTGTTCCTCTCTAAAGCCCTGGGTGAAAAAAGGAAGCTAACCTCTTTTTGAATTCAGACATTTTCTTTTTCATAGCTGTTTAAAACAACCTGGCTCTCTCTGATTATTATGATCAATTACATTTTGTTTCTTTATACATAAAGCAAGATGAGCTCTTTGTTTTGCCTTGCTGCAATATGTGAAATACATTTCTGTTTTTAAAATATACTAGTCATTATTAAAGGTATTCTTTATGCCACGAAATCAATTGGAGGTACTGGAGTCTGATGCTATCAGATATTCTGAACTTCCTGCCCCCTCAAGGAATTAATTAAAACTCACTTAAAACACAAAATTTGAGGGGAAAGAGAGAACTTCAAAGCCTTAAATGCTGGCTATAAAAAGTCTTAAGAAAATGTAAGCTGTTTTCCTGCCTATCAGATGTAAAAACTCAAAAGTTGAAAAACAAAAAATAATGTAGTCAAACTGGATTTGTGGCTCTAAAACACCAGTTGTCTCTCTCTTTTTTTTTTTTAACACAGATTGATGCAATTCGCATGTTATTGGGGGGGGAGATTGAGATATACAATATGAGTTGCTCTCTAAAGGATAAGCAAATAGTTATCAACATTGTGGGTAAAGATAAGAAATCTCTCAGAGCCGTAGAAGAGCAGACTGCATGCTTAGGAACATTCTGCAAGTACGTGGCAAATGATGTGGGGCCTTCAGTGAAGATGGGGAACCTGAAACCCAGGGAGATTTTAAATTAGTTCAAGGACACGCTGGAAGTGCTCGGTGATATGGAAATATAGGGCAGGAATCCTGACATGCAGCCCATGAAACCAGAATGCTTGTCAAGTCTGTCAATTATAATGTGCCACATTCCAAATAAAGCTTTAAAAACGGGCATCTTAAGGCTGCAAGGTGCTGCCGGGGTTCATCTTGACCATCCTGCTGCCTCTAGAAAAGCTGTGATTAATTTTTTAAAAGTAGCAGGCTGCTCCAAACATACAAATAAAAGGTGTTCTTCATGTTTGGAATTTAAATAAAACCATGGAAGCGCAAAGTAGAAATCTGGAAAAATATAAAGGCACTCTCGAGTTCTCCTGTGTTTCTCCTTTTTTTCCTTCTTGGAACGATTGTCCCAAGCTCAGTGGCCATGAAAATATACAGGATGAATCTGGCTTTCTGCTTAGAGCATGGACAGAGCAGGCTCTTTGGGTGCCTCTGTGCCCTGTGGCTTCTGCCATTAGTGAAGATATCGTCTAAACTGATGGCATCAGCGAGGGCCTTTAATTCACATAAGACCACCATACGTCTGGATGTCATAGAGCCTCGGAAATAGACGAGTTTAGAGGTGGGAGGGATCAGGAGGAAATCCACCCATTCTACTGATGAGCCATTGGAGGCTCAGCAATTGGTGGCTGCTTTGAATAACTGGAAGTGATTACCAATGCCTGCTTCTGAATGGTTTGATGGCTTTAGCCTTGTAATTCCAGAAGGGTGAGGGGGGAAAAGGAGAAATCAATGAGAAGAAGAAGAAATTGAAGCAACTATGTAGGTAGACATGACTGATTTGGTGACAACTTTCTGAGATGAACGTTTTGTGTGCAGGGCAGGGGGGCAGGTAAGGGATGGGGGTGCATGCTTCTTAGATTAGATCAGGATTAGACCTCAGGTGATGAGCCCATAACCCCAACTTTCTGATAGGAAATAAAATAATGCACCTGATACTGTTGCTCCATTTTTTTTTTTTTTTTTTTTGAGACAGAGTCTCGCTCTGTTGCCCGGGCTAGAGTGAGTGCCGTGGCATCAGCCTGGCTCACAGCAACCTCAGACTCCTGGGCTTAAGCGATCCTACTGCCTCAGCCTCCCGAGTAGCTGGGACTACAGGCATGAGCCACCATGCCCGGCTAATTTTTTGTATATATATTTTTAGTTGGCCAGATAATTTCTTTCTGTTTTTAGTAGAGACGGGGTCTCACTCTTGCTCAGGCTGGTCTCGAACTCCTGACCTCGAGCAATCCACCCGCCTCGGCCTCCCAGAGCTAGGATTACAGGCGTGAGCCACCGCGCCCGGCCACTGTTGCTCCATTTTTAAGGTATGCATTTCCCTAAGTGCTGTCTTCAGAGAAGACCACTAGCCCTCAGGGAAGCCGGTCTCTTCTCAGTTTTCTCATTTGTTTCAGTTGGCAGTTTATTTGCTAATGCTCTGGCCTCTAATGTGAGTTTACATCAAAGATTATAAAGGCTTGTGTGTGGAGACCCTTCTCTTTCTTTACAAATATCTATTGTTCTTAGCAGGGACTTTCTACCACTCTACTGAAGGTTCTCAAACTTAAGTGTGCATCGGAGTCACCTTCAAGGCCTGTTAACATGCAGATTGCTGGGCCTTGCCCCGGGAAATTCCAACTCAGCAGGTTTGAGGCTGGGCCCCAGAATCTGCATTTCTGATAAGTTCACAGATACTGCTGCTGCAGCTGGTCCAGAGACCACACTTTGAGAACCACTGCTCTCTACATAGCAGAAATGTTCAGTGTATGTTATTGACTAAAAAATTCTTGACTTCAGCTCTACAGCAATAGATAATCAAAGAGTCAGAGAATGAAATAGTGCCTGGCTTGTGCCAGCTGCTCAATAAGTATTTTGAATTGATTGATTTGAGGATTGATGTCAACTTCCATTTACTTATATCGGTCCAAAAAAAGAAAAATCTCAAAGTTGAACAAATTTCAAAACATTTCTCTTTTTGCCATACCCCAGACTGGGTTCAAATCCCACTTGTAGCACTTTCTAGCTTTACGAAATTGGGCAGCTTTCCCCATTACCTAGCATTTCTAAACCTTAGTTTCATTAGTTGTAAATTGGGGGTGGAGAGTATGAGGATATTGTGAAGGGTAAATAAAATAACTTTTATTACAGTTCTTGCCAAAGCACCTGACTGCAAAAATATTCACTCCTTTGTCTTATATAACTATTGGTGAAAATCAATTTTCTGTAAGTAAGGGAAATGAATAGGAGGCATTTTTTAAGAAGTGCATCTTAAATTATGTCTTAGCATCCAATTCTCTAAATATAGAGAGATCTACATGTAGCCTGTTTACCAGTGTGCCTCTGTGTGAAAAAGAGCAGAGAAATTGTCTGTACTAAAAAATATTTTTACTAGAACATTTGACACAATTAATCAGTTCGTCTTAATTTATGAGGAATCACTAAATGGTTTAATGGGCTAGCACGTAATGAATAAATAATGGCAAACTTTAAAAATCAGTGCACTAAGTGGCCCAAATGTTCATCAGCTGTTTAGAAGCACATACACCTGTAGCTTAGTATCAAAAAGTTAAAACTACTTCATGTGTCTTTGTTTTCTTGCAAAAATATCTTTAAAAACTTTTAAAACACAAGAGTTAGAAAAAAAAAGAAAGCACTATGGAAAACATTTCAGAACAGGTTTATGGTTAGATTTTATATTTCTTGATATTCTTCAGGTCAGAGGTTTATACCTTTGATTCTTTATATAAACAAAAAAAAAGAACTTTTATTTTCCAAATGAGTTTCTATCTTGAATTAAATTAGAAGTAGATGACTCAATTCTATATAGCAAATTACTTATATAACAAACTTATAGGATTCTTACTATGTTCCCAGAATTATTTTAAGTGAGTGCTTTACAAATATGAACTCATTTAATCCTCATACTCCATGGGATAAGGATGATTGGTATCATCTTCATCTAATGGTTAAGGAAACTGAGGCACAAATAAATTTTAAAAATTGCCCAGAGTGGCATAGCTGGTATATGATGTGGCAAGAATTTGAACCTGGTGATTAGTAGCAAGTTTCTGCTCACCCCATACTGTTAATACTATCCAATCACTCACCAGTGATCAATGCTGGGCTGAGAAATGCAAGGGACAAGTGACCCTACTTTCATGGAATTTACAACCTCACTGGGATTAAGAATACTACAGGATTCATTAAGTTATTAATAAAATTCAAGTGTTAAAGGACAAGTGCCAGTATTTGTGGTGTATAGACACAGGCCACAAACTGGAGAACCCCAGATCAAATATGGCTTGTGGATATGTTTTGTTTGGCTCATATAATATTTTGAAAATTTTGAGCTCCTGGCTTAAAACTGAAAATTTATATCAACATGTAAGATTTTCAGCCATAAAACACACGAAACTTAGTTTAAGAACCTCTGTGACCAAATTTGGCATGACACAATCACATGGCACTGAATTCTCTCCTATTTGCTTCTGTCTCTGACACTCACACAACATACACATTTGCATCTTTATCAGCTGCATGCCACTCACTCACGTTACTTGTTGAGTCCCTGAGTTGACCCGTTTATGTGTGTCCTAAGAAAGGAGTGTGAGGAGCCCTGGAGAAGGCTGTTGTCTAGAATATTAAGTCAGGAAGCAATGTTATTTGCACTAAACTTGGAAAGAGGAGGAGGATAGGTGGTTGCAACAAGACTGTGGTGAGCCTTCTGACTCTTTCTGACACCCTATAACGTATCTATACAAAACATTTAGAAGAGTCTAAATCTCACCAAAATCTTGATTGGACATTGCAGTGTTTTCACACTTATTTTTGTGGCGGTTACCATTTGATTAGAGTCAAAATATTCTTGCCTGAATAGCGAACATAGTTTATTCACTGTAGTGTTGTTGGTGTCACTTCTCTGAATTAGTAAGAAAACTCCCTCCAAAATACACACTACACAAAGACAGGGATATGTTTGTCCTGATCAATACTGTATGTCTAGAACCCATCACTGTGTCTGCAACGTTATAAGAGCTCAATAATGTTCCAGAAAGAAAGAAGAAGGGAAGCGGGAGGGAGGTAGGCAAGAAGAAAGGGAGGAAGGAAGGAAGGAAGGAAGGAAGGAAGGAAGGAAGGAAGGAAGGAAGGAAGGAAGGAAGGAAGGAAGGGGGAGGGAGGGAGGGAGAGAGGAAGAAAGGAAGGAATGGTAGGAAAAGAAAGGGAAAAGAAGTTATGGTATCTAATGGATCACTTCCCAGAGAGTCCTCTCCCTCATGCTAAGTATGAGTAATGGCCACTGATCACATCCAAGAATAGTACAAGACCTTAGTGGGAATTGTAAGACTGTACAAGCTCTTTTCCTGTTTTGGTAAAGGTCAATTATGTAACTCGTTTTACGAATCAGGCAGAACTATGATTTCTCAAAGTTTATTGCCTGGATCGCCAACATCTGAATGGAGTGCTGGCTGTGAATGGGGATCCACGTGCACTATTTCCAATGTAGTGGCCCACAAGAGTTACCTATTTATGCATACCAGGTAATTCCTTTACCTACTCAACTTTGCACACCAAAGTTTGGTAGAACTACCATTCAGTGAAGAAGGCTTAGCAACCTGTAATTTGAGCCTGAGATCAGAAGATTCACACAATCCAGTTAAATTCATTTGAGTTGGAAGTTATATAGCAAGTTTTAAAAAGATGCTAAGTCAGTCTGTCACTTTTTGATTAAGCTGAGTTTTTAACTGGCTGGTAGGTGCTTCATTAATACAGGTTTGTGTATTAACATATATCTGCCAAAGTGTCACTAAAATTCTTTAGACCTAGGATTAGTGAATTGGTTGTTTTACTTACTAAGTTGTTATTTTAACTAATTTGATTTGACTATGAAGCATGCAAACTACAGAAGTTGCAAAATTTTTGTTTTGTTTGGCTGATGCCATGGTTTTAAAAAATGAATTTGCATGCCTTTATGGGTATGCTGTGCCCAGCTTGGCCACAGGTTCCATCATTTCCCATTATATTTTACCAGGCTGTTTCAAACATTGATGGCCCTTGCTCAGGTATCTGGGTTTGCAACCTCAAAAACCAACATAAAACCAAGCACAAACAAACATAAAACGAAACAGAATCCTGAGCTGAGAGACCTGGGCATAACTCTACTCAATATGGGATCCAAAATCTAACCACTTCTCACCACTTCCACTACTACCACCCTAGCCCAACCCAGATTATCTCTTACCTTACTAAATGCTTGCTATAATCTAATTATGAGACTTTCTGCTTTTCTCTTGCTGCCTTAACTCTATGTTCTCTATACAAAAGCCAGCTAAACACAGCTCATAATCTTTTCATAGTCATAGCTTCCCATCTCATTGGAATCAAAGCCAATATTCTTACCCTAGGATTCATGAATGCTGTTTACAAAATATTCATAGCTCTTTGTGTACTGGATACATGGTAGAATTGTGCTCCCTGCCCACACCTGTCTCTTCCCTCCTCTCTCACCACTGTTGAATGTGGCTATTTGACTAGATCTGGCCAATGGATTGTTTGTGGAAGTGTTGTGTGTCCCTTCCATTGCTGATGGAAGCCCCTTCAGATATTTCTTTCCCCTGACACTATGACTGGCGATGTTTTTGACAGTGGCTACTCTGTCTACCTGGTTTCCCAGGACAAGGCTAACACACTGCAGAGCCTCTAACCCAGCAGTGGTAGACAGGATGTGAGCAAACAAACAAACAAACAAAATGTAGTGTTTTCAGCTATTGAGATCCCAGGGTTGTCTGTTACCAGAACATAATCCTGCACATCCTGACTGCAGCTCTAACTTTATCTTCAAGGCGTGGGTGAGCCCACCTCCTCCTACCTCTCTGACCTCACCCCCTTCCTCTTCTCCCCTCTCTCCTTTTGTTCAGCTCTATTTACTGTCACAACGTATTCCTGCTTTCTGCCCAGCTCCTTGTGAGAGAGAACTTCCCAGACTATATGTCTAAAATATGACCTTTATTATTGTATTCTTACCCTGTTTATTTTCCTCTGTACCTAAGATAGTTTTTCTGTATCATTTTGATTTTTGTCTCCAAAGCTAAATTGTAAACTCCCTGCGGGTAGAGGCATTTTGTCCACAGATATTTTCCCAACACCCTGAGCAGTGCCTGGAGTAGATGATTAATAAATTTCAATATTTGTTGAATGAATTAATTATTTCATTCATTCATATCACCTATCAGTTTTCACATCTGAATGTATGGCTTAACATGTCCTTCAACCTATTCCATAAGGTCACCTTATACTTTTGGAAGTAGACAGCACCATGTGCTTTATTTTCTCACCACAATGGCAGGTTAACCCACTTAATTGTTCCTGTCTAAGGTGTCAAGAAGAAACATCCTAACAATTAATAATGTATTTGGGCCGGGCGAGGTGGCTCACGCCTGTAATCCTAGCACTCTGGGAGGCCGAGGCGGTTGGATCGATCGAGGTCAGAAGTTCGAGACCAGCCTGAGCAAGAGTGAGACCCCATCTCTACTAAAAATAGAAATAAAAATTATCTGGACAACTAAAAATATGTATAGAAAAAATTAGCCGGGCATGGTGGTGCATGCCTGTAGTCCCAGCTACTCGGGAGGCTGAGGCAGTAGGATCGCTTAAGCCCAGGAGTTTGAGGTTGCTGTGAGCTAGGCTGATGCCACGGCAGTCACTCTAGCCCGGGCAACACAGCGAGACTGTCTCAAAAATAAATAAATAAATAAAAATAAAAAAATAATGTATTTGTGGCTTTTTTGATTCCTGGGGTACTTTACAGTCTCACTCTTATTTCTTATGTTGAAATAATTCCAGAAGGAACCATGAGAGCCAGCTTGCTTGGGAAGGCTGCTTATGCAGTTGAAATCTTTCAGTCTTCTCAAAAGAGAATCTGCGTATCATTTATCTTGGAGGCACTGGCAGAGTTTTGCTTTGTCATACAAAGTTTATTGATTCTTTTGTAGCAGCCTTGTTTGAAAATTAATTTGGAATTTAAGCAATGACCTCTTTGAGAAATAGTGAACACTTAATTTTTTATGCTGAGCCTTCTGAACATTTAGTAATGGCGTATGAGTCACACTGAAATAGAAGCTTCATTTTCCACCCTGAATTTTACACAATACAGTTTTACCTATAAAAGACAGCACATCTCAGTAAACTCTAGAAATATAAATTTATAAATTCTCCCTTCTTAGAGTCGGCCATAGAATACAATTACCATAAAAAGATTGCTTTAAACATGCAATTATAAATACGGCATGATTCTATAAATTATCTGTAATTTATTTATAAATCTGCTTCAAGGGCTAATGTTTAACACATGCACGTATTTTTTTATATTCCCTTTCCCTTCAGTTCTGTCATATCATTAGATAAATATACTTAATGAGGGTTTATTATGGAAATAAAATGATCTAAACAGTATTGTATGGTCTACTGTATTATGAAAGAGTTATTTTAAAAGCCTATTAAAGTCCCTGCTTGGGCTTGTCCAAGTTGGTGTAAGTGAGGAATGATAACCTAGAAGAAAATTCCTATTTTGATTATTCAATCAAATACATTCTCTTGTATTATTCAATCAAATCAGCCCTTTTCTTTTCCTGCTACCCCATGTCTCTAAGTCACAGTCAGATAAAACTATAAGTCAAGAGAATAATTTCTTCTTCATGAACTGTCAATGGTATTAAAAAAGACCAGGTTTTGAGTCAACTTTTTATCCACTAAAAAAGCGGTAGAAAAACATATTTCTTCCACAAAGACTAAGGTCTAAGCATCAATTAGCTTTCTTAAAAGAAACATGTTAAGAATTTATAGCTAGATTTTGTGAGTTCTGTATATAGCAGGCAGATCTGATGTGGTATTGTAGTCCAAGAGGTGTACTTTAGCCTTGCTGACCATAGAATGCTTTAGTTTTAATTCATAAAATGGAATTCCCCCAGTGAGTGAGGCACAGAGGGCTGTCCATGACATTTTTGGGTCACAGAATGGGCTCACAGGGCCATTCCCAATCCATTTGCCAAAATTTATCCACCCTACTATGCTCTCCAAAGAAAATAAACATAATCAAACTCTCCCCCCTAACTTGAGTTCTGGGATACTGCCTTACAACCCTAATCATCTCTTTATCTTTAGCACCCAATGGCACTCTTCACCTATGAGCTATTTGAGATATTATATACAAAATTATAATACAAGTGACCTATCACCAGAAAGGCATTAAAACAAACATGGAGGGGAAATCAAAACAATTCTACCAGGATCCCATACGGTATGTATATATCTACCTGCACAAATATAGGTGACCAGAGAAAAAGAAGTAACTGGCAATGTTGGAAATGTTTTATCTTTATATCTTTGTAACAAACAACACTGATATGTATATTATCTACAAGGCATCACACATCCCATAGTGACAGCATCTGGACAGATGACTGTGTTTTTTCCATTACTTTCTTGGTCTTTTAGGGACAACCTAGAGCAATAGTTTTCAAGAAAACTTTCTCCTCCTTTTTTAAAAAATATCTTTTCTAAAGCAAATGCTGCACTACTGCCCCCAAAATAAAATCATACGAAAAATCTCAATGACCCCAATATATAAAAACGATAAGAGGAAATGTGGAAGACTCAGTCTGCCAATTTCTCCTTACTTACCACATATGGTGGCCATCATGGCAGTGTTCAAGGCCATTATAGAGAACTCGAGGGCTCCCAGTTAGAAAAGCAGTGACCCAGATCAATGGGAAATGGATATTTTTCAATTGCACCCGACAGATGCATATATATCGATGTTGCATTCACTAAATAGACATATAAAGATATAAATTCGCTCTCTCTATATATAAGATAGGAACCATAATTCGGTTCCATATTGTGATTGTGGAAAACAAGTGGTGATATATTTTTCCTCTATTGGACATATTTTCAGAATTATGCCTGGGGATTTATACGCATACCCTGTGCCATTTATAACAGTGCTACAAATAACCAGGATTATGCTCATTAGCAAACATTGCCACTTTTTTGAAGGGGATGCGAGGCAGACATGGCTGAAATGAAAGTCTTTTTTAGACAGAAGAGACGAACCTGGAAATAGGAATCTATATCTTGGTCTTGTGGCTGTTTAGTGCAGTGTTTCATGAGCTAAAAAAAAAAAAGAGAGAGAGAGAGAGCACGAGAGAGAAATGATGCTTTGTATAATATCGTACAAGTACCGCAAAGAAATCTGATGTTCATCTTAACCAGGCACAGCTATGATTTTGCCATCTAGTTTCTCAGAAATATTCTCTGTATCTACAGAACTTCCATCTTGAAAGGGAGGCCAGGGGAACTTAGCCAAACAGTTCTTTTAAAAAATCTTTTATCTGTACCAGTAAGTTTGGGAAAATAATTGACATGAAGGAAAAATAGCTTTTTATAAGGAATTCAAACTTAGCGGACAAGTTACCCTTCGATTTCCTCCATCCTCATCTTACCCCATTTGATCGTCTGTATAGCCTGTGTTGTTGCATTTGCAGTTGTTTTTCTTAAAGATAATTTTTGCTTCTAAATACTGAAAAAGAATAATCAGGTGCTTGCGAAGGGGTGTCTCTGCTCATCTGCCCACACGTGACTGCTTTCTGTCTGGTGCTTTGTCATGGTGCCTCCAGAACAGACTTCCTCAGCTTCCTTTGTTATCCTCCCCTGATAAATAAACAGCACAAAATTACCGAACTTATTATGGTAATTGAGAGAAGGGAACGGAACGCCGAGCCTGCCCCCCTATCTGTTACACTGCCATCGCAAAAGTTGGGGAAACCTCCGTGAAACCGCAGCTGAGAGTGTAGCATCAGCCCCTCTCCTGTGCCCCCTTTCTTCTCGCAGCACCCCCACCCCCACCCCGCAATGATTGTTTTCTGTCCATCTTGAGCTGGGTGTCAGTTCATTTAGATTTACATCAAGTAGTAAATTAAAATAATCACTCAGCAAACACTCTGAGCTCAGTTTTCCCTTTCAGTCAGGAGTTGCGCGAGCTGCTCGAAGCATTCAAGCAGAAAATATTGCTGTCTAGATATTTGTCCTCTGGGTGATAAAGGAGGCATTGTCTTGGGACCCACTCAGGCCTCGGAGCCGATCGTCGCTGTGCATCACAGCTGTGAAGTGCGCTTTGTTATGTGTCTGAGGACTCGGGTTCAGGACCTTGTTTTTCTTGAAATACCAGACTGATCAGAGCTGCATATGTTCGGGGGAAAGCAGGGGTCGGTGGTTCTCTGTCCACATTTTTACTAGATTATTCTTGGACAGAACTCTGGGAAAATACCCTACAGCATAAACCATTCCGAGAGTTTTGCTTCGTTTTAATTCATTTTCTTTCATGCATCTTTATTTTTTCCCCCTCATATTCTGCATTGTTACAGTCGTAGAAAATGCTGGAGTTTATCTGCATGTGTCAGAAACAAAGGCTTTCAGCACTGCTGCTTCCCCCTGCTTTGAACCCGGTGCCATAATGTACCAAGTTATAAACCTGCTTCTTTGTGTTCTCATTACAGTACATCTATCTGCCCATTTAGAAATCAAAATGCAGAGTTCGGTCACCTGGGATAAAATATAGAGCCGGTTAAAGAGGCTTTTCACTATTTGTAAATGATCAGTGGAATCTTGAAATAAAACACAAGTTGTTGGAGGAAAACAAATCAGAATTTTAGCTCTAAATGAGAATTTTAAAAAGAGATAAAAATTATCACTTGTAAATCTCTAAGTCATTACATTTTTATTTTGGCTTTGTTGTAGGTATGCTATTACTAAGAGTATGAATGAGTAAAATATTTGTTGCTCTATGGAGTGAGAGAAAAACGTCAAATGATAAGAAGTGTGGTGGCAGGCAGCTGGATGAAAACTGAAATTTTTAGTCAATTATCTGAATTTTTACAAATAGTTCCACATGCTTGGCTTATTGACTACTGTTATCAATTTTTGGCCACATATTTGGCATTGTGCTGTATTTCAGCCAAGCTATCTATAGCGAATGTGCTATTTGATACATTCCTTATTTCTCTGCTATGGCTAAATGTACACCTTCAATTATAAAATTCTCCATTCCTAAATAGAAACAGAAGTGCTATAATAAGCAAAATAAAAAAGAATATTAAAGAAATAGGATGGACACATATATTTATACACATGTACATGGGCACATGCATGGCCTCCTCATGAATGAATGATTTCATATTCTTGAATTAAAATGAGTTCCCTCTTGAGGTGTTTTCTCCTGGTGACGATTGAAGCTGTGACTCTCTTCCTACAGCCCCACCACAAGGAGCTGCAAAGCTCGCCCTTTGAACCACATGAATCTTTTTCGTAAGACTATATCTATGAGAACCGAAGGTCCCATTACAACTGGTAATGCTAACCCCTCAGATTATTCGAAGCCCTGTGCAAATAAATTGGAAGAATCACCAGACCACAGTGTAAAATCATAGATGGATTCCAGTCATATGTTGTGGTTTGTGATGTTTTATATCTAAGCTCCAGTTTAGTTCAGAAATATAGGTTAAAGGAACCAAACCAGAGTATTTGGTTCTGATTTGCTTGCGCTCCAGAGTCAGAGAGCCTTATTTAATTCTCTGCTCTACCACCAATAGCTGAGTAACTTAGAGTAAGTTAGCCATTCCAGGGCCTCAATTTTTCCATCTGTTCAATGGAAATATTATTGGCATATATCTCATAAGGCTGCTAAAATAATATGTATTAAATGCTCAGAAAGGTCTCTGGCGCATAGCTAATATTCAATAAGTATTTTATTAGTGAGAGTGATGATGGTAATAATGATAATGATCCCCAGAAAGAGAATAAAGGTAATACTTAGCCTGGAAACACAACTTGGGTTGAATAGATTTGTCCTACATTTTCTAAGGTTGATACATACATCAGAATCAGGTTATCCTGAATTGGAATTGCAGTTTAGCCATTTACTAACCATATGCATGGGTAAATTACTTCTTTAGGTTTTATTTTCTATGTAATAAGATAATAACAGGGTTACTGTGGTTTTTGTGAAGATGAAAACAGACTGTGCATATAAGTTGCTTAGCACAGCTGCTCCTAAGTTGTATGAGACCCCAGATTCAAAACCCCCACAAGTGTCTGTTTCTATATAACCAATTTGATTTAAAATAGTATTATAACATTCAAGGTCCAGTCATTGAATATTTAGAAAGATGGGCAGAGAAGAAAAACTTATGCATTTTTTTCTTGTGTAATTAATGAATGTGACATCTTTTCAGTATCCAGGCAACATCTTGTTCAGGTACAGGAAGCTTCTCTTCATGTTTTTTTCTTTTATTTTTTAACTTTCAGATTTACTGTTTTGGACCAAAATCACAAATCTCACCATGAAAAAAAGGTAGTTATGTTGTTATTACTTATAATGCTATGATTCTTCGAAACCTGTATATATTGATGCAGTATCAATTTTCTTCCTTCTGAGATTCTCTAGTACCATTTTTTTTTCAATGCTAGTTACAATATTACTTATGCCACTTCATCATCCACTCTGCTTTCCAGGAATACTATTTCCCTATAATTCTCTCAAACATTGTTTCTTTGCTTCATTAATGATGACCACAAATGTAGGTTTTGTCCAGAGTATGCAGAAAATGCAAAGAATAACTTGTTTTCTGATCATGTTAAGTTCACCATTCAGAATTCTATAGTATACATGGAGAACAATCCATCTTCCAATCATGACTTCTCTGAGCTAATTAGGCTGTAATCATTGCATTCCTAGAATGTGACCTCTTTCAGTGTCATTTGCACCCCTGCCTTCCACACACTTCCACCAGCCAGGAGCATAGAAGAGGACAAGGGGCTGAGCAAGAAAAATGGATCCATTTACACACAAACAATGTCTGTCCTTTGACCAGCATGGGCTAAATCTACTCAGGATGATATGATATGACCACATCGATTGGAGGCAATAAAGGATATCAACAGAAGGATCCACTGTGTGTGGAGCAATGGTCTTGGATGCCTTGGAGGTGACAGTTGCAGCCACCTGGTGGACTGTCTGAAACATGGCTCAGAGCCTGCAGAAGGGAGAGGGTGAGTGCTCTGGATGCCAACAGTGATGGCCCCCCTGGGTAAATGACCCTCAGTGCTATAGACTGAGGGGGGCACTGTGGTTGATTAGGACATGGGTGGATAAGCATGGACTACACACATGGCTCAAGGTTGGCAGAGGACTGTAGGTAGCCTAGAGTCCTAAACTCCTTCTATGTCTGACTTGAGAGTCATACTAAATCAGCATGTCAGGACCATGCTGACATGATATGCCTAAAGCAATACTGCACTGACCAGCAGGAAGAATACATTCACTAGGCCTCCCTCCTGGAACTAGCTGGTCATGTGTCCCCACGGCAACCCCAGATGACCCATAAGCTCAAGCTCCGGAATTCCCAGGGTTCCTGGTTGGCCCCATGAGTGCAGGGGTGGGGTGGAGTGGAGTGTCAGTGCACCCCAAAGGAGAGGAATGGGTCAGGACACATAAGGATCTGTATCTGGGCTCAAGTGTGACCTGCTAACATGCTGCCCTGGCCAGAGAGAGACTCAGACAAATCTAAGGAAAATTTGAGGAAGAAAAATTTGAAATTTAGAAAAATTTGAGGAATGGGATTTTTTTTTTAGGGTATGGAAGGAGAAGGAGAGAAAATGACGGGCATATGAGGCAGAGGCAACAGCCTGAGCACAGGAGAGGCTCCCTATGGCCTAGCTGTTGAGGGGAATTCAGGGGTAGGGAAGAGTGTGGGCTTATGCAGGGGCTGCTAAGGCCACTGAAGCAGATGCACGTGGAGATTAGAAGTGAAACTGGAAAGTTTGGTTGAAGCCAGGCTTTGAAGGACTTTGAGTACATACTATGTCCCTATTTATTTTAAGGGCCTATGGTTTGCCAGGCTCTCAGCATTGGAGACACCATTCCAGGTAGCATTGGAGACACCATTCCAGGTTCAGTCCATGAATTTTTGCTGAGTGGCACATCTCCAAGTGCCAGGCCACGGACAGGAAATACAGAATTAGGAGCAAGTCTGGTCATGATGAGCTCTTGGTGGTAGGAATCACCTGCATGATCAATATGCAGACTGCCAGGCCCCTCTCTCAGTAGGCCTGGGTTCTACCATCCAGGAATCTAGATTTTTAACAATTATCCCAGGTAACACTGTTTATCAGGAAATACTACACAAGATATGCATATGATTCTGGATGGGTTAAAGTAATCTTTATATAGAGAAATTATATATGAACACACATATAGAGGATTGTACTACATTCACATGGGCATCAGAGACAGAAAATGTTGAAAGAAGATTTGCTAAGCTACTCTATGGGGAAAAACAAATAGAAGAAGCTAAAACAATAAGGAATAAACTCCAGAGAGTGTCCCTCCCTGGATCCGAGAAATGGAGCTGGAAACCTCTGCCAATAAAAATGGCTCATTCATTGACTGAAAGACTGGTTCGGCCTCCCATCCAATTAAAGCTTCAGGCTTTAGTACCAGTTATGGTGATTGATATTTCAGTTCTTCGTTTTGTAGTGGAATGACTGCCATGAAGCACATGCAATGCTTAGCTGTTGCTCCACTGGAAAGTCAATGCCAGGGCCAATGAAGGTAAAGGACCTTCTGTTTGGGAAATTGGAAAGAGTTAGAAGATGGTTCTATGTTCACTGCACTACCCTTTGTCCTCATCAGAACTGTGAAGCAGGTGGAAGTTGATTTCGGTGCACTCCTCAACCAGGATGCTTGTATTATCCACCTAATCCCCTACTGCTATGAACCACAGCAAACACATGCTACCCCACACAAGGTAGAACTGCAAGTATTGTGTTGCTCCTTGTTTCTACGTCTAAGATCGAACTTTCTTTCTCTGAGTCACATTTATCCTTTTTCCCCAAAGGCAAAGATGTTTTTATCTGACTACTTGATTTTTATGAAAATATTGGTGATTTTTAATGGCTTAGTGTTTATATGACCTGGGTAACATGCACTTTAACAGGAAACCTTTGCAAGACAGAGTCTTAAACCAAAAGAATGATTTTAATGATGGAATTTCAGGTAGGAACAGATGTTTTGTTCAGATGGAGAGAGGCTAATTAACCAGGACAAGTAGAGATGAACAGGATTTAGGGAGTAGCCTTTTTTTTTTTACAATTAAAATAAAAAAGTTTTAATTATAAACTCCAAATACCAACTTCTTCCTTGGACCACTTAGGGCATTTAAATAAGATAACATATATAAAGCCCCAGCTCTAAGACTTGGGATTCAATAAATATCAGTTTTTTTCCCATACACCTTCATCTTCATCTGGGTGCAAGTGGGCTGCCTGTAATCTAATCTTCTGTTGCATTTTTTTTCAGGTTATTCAGCTAATAATTCTATTTCATTCCAAGAGATAAAGGTTAAAGAAGGAACTGATATTTATTGAGTGCCAAGCCTTAGAGCTGGGTATTTACATATATTATCTCATTTAAATGCAGGCAAACAGTCCTGTAAATAAATTATAAAATTCCAGTAGAAGCAGTTGCTGCATGGTACGATTAAGGTGGAGATTCTGGAATAATCATCTCAGGGGGATGCCATGCTGTTCCTATGAAAACTAAGTATCTTGGCAATCATTAGAAATAGTAAGCCTAACTTGATTTAATTTTTGATATCTAGAGAACCTTAAAAATCTGAGAAATTTTGCCTAGGTCCTCTCCAGATTGGCACTCCAATTTTGCCAAATGTTCCTGATACCTTATATTCTGCCTGAAATAAATATACTATGAACAAAATGCTCAAGTTTTAGAGCATGGATATTATGATATCACTGTGGTTGCTAAGATGCTGCCTTTTCCTTTCTTTAACTTTCTGTTGCTCAGGGTTGCTCTGAATAGTAGAGGGTTGTCAAAGACCTGTGTGCTGGTGGAATAAAGTTGAGCTACCATGCTTTCCTATTCAACACCGACTCAAAAGTGAATGCGTGTGCTCTGCATTGGAAATGCTGTCACCAGTGTTCTGGCCGTTTGTAGGTACTCAAATCACTAACCTTGGCAAAGAATAAGTTTGTGAACTTCCTTTTCAGAGGTTCTGTCTCTGATATTTCAGAACCATTCAATTATAATTCTGATGCTTTCTTTTATGTGGCAGTCATGGCTTGTCAGCAAGGATAGAATTAAGAGAGGCATGTGAAGTGTGTTACGGCGGCTCCTGCCTAAGGATCTCTATTTCTTTTGTTCATGGTGACAAATGACAGCCTTAAAGATATTTGTCCTGATTCCTCACTGTCCCTATGCAGGTAAAAACTTTCATTGAAGTCAAACAAGCTTCATTTAAGTTAATGGGAAGCAATGCCCTTGAAGGGAAGGGAGAACTAGGGTGATTAATTTTAATTAGCCAAACATAAACAAGCATGTGTCTACAAGTAGTGACAGGAAAGTGGATATCTGTGACTCCTAACTTAGCTTTGAGGGACTAGGTATGGCTCTTTTGTAGAGAATCAGATAGAACTATTTCAACTCGGAAATGCAAGAATAAAAATAAAATCCATTCTCCATAGGTGTGTGTCTGAGATACACCCTCAAAACATTGATTCAACAAAGCTACTAAAATATTACCACATGTCAAACACTTTTCAGGCCTTGGGGATAGAAAGATGAATACAACTGCTGCCCATGTAGGGCTCACTTTCAGGCTGTGGAATATCTCAGTAAACAATTGTGGCACAAGTCATTCATTAGTGCCTCCATCATTCATTTATTTCTTGATTCATTCATTCCAGAAACATTCAGCAAAAGCCTTCTAAGTTTTTTTTTGTTTGTTTTGTTTTGTTTTGTTTTGTTTTGCACTGTTCTTAGAACAAAGGGTGTAAAAAAGTACTACTAGAACCCAGTGGAATAAAAATCTCATTCCGCGTGGAAGAATGAGTTATAATCATGGAAGGATGCTCAGAGATAGCATCACTTGAGCCTAGTTTCAGAGGAAGAATAATGTTTAGTTATGCAAAGAAAAAAGGAAAGAAACAAAGATGTGGGAAAGATACAGAAGCGTAGAAACTCACAGAATGTTCAGAAAATATTTGACCTTCTCCAGGCTCCAGTGGAAGGGTCAGCAAACTATAGCCCACAAACCATATCCAGACCACTATTTGTTTTTGTACAGCCCATGAGCTAAGAATACTTTGAAATGTTTAAATGGCTGGGGAAAAAATCAAAAGAAGACTATTTCATGGCATGTAAAAAATATGTGAGATTCAAATTTCAGTTTCCATGAATAAAGTTTTATTGGAACACAATAATGCCCGTCCTTTTACATATTGTCTGTGGCTGCCATTGTGCTACACAGGCAGAGTTGGGTGGTAAGGAGAGAGAATGCATGGCCCGCGTAGTCTAAAGTATTTACTATTTGTCCCTTAATAGAAAGTTTGCCACACCCTACTTGAGTGTATAAGGTGCTGGTAGAGTGAGACCAAATTATGAAGGAGCTTAAATATTATTTGAGTGAATGCAGACGTTATATTTTGTGGGAATTGGTAAACACAAAAGTTGAAATACTTATTCTTATGTTAAAAAATATCTTTTTGGTGCATTTACCATTCATTAAGTTGATATAATCTTCCATTGAATTGTAAGTGCCACATGACCCCAGAGCCATAATTTGGTTACCTAACAAATCTCTACAGTTCCTAAAGACAATTAAGAGGTAGTTCAGGTGTGTTTCAAGGCTTATGGATCAAAGGAAAAGAAATGATTTTTATGTTCAGAAAATCTCAAGTGATTATTTAGAAAATCCCACAGTTTCCCAAAGAGGAAAGTCAGACATACCTCTACTTTATGGCCCAGTAGCTAAAGACTAAAAAAAAAAAATGTCATTTTATTTAAGCCATTGTTTCCAATATTTTTTAACAAGAATATTGCTTTCTTTAATGCCAAAAAAAAAAAATGTACAGGCCATTTTGCATGGTAACAGTTGTACTCATGTTGAAAGAAAATGCATAATGAAATCATGCATTTTAAATTAATTTTAATTTAAGCCATTTTTGTGTACACAAAAATAGTACAAATGTATGTAAACCTTATTCAATCTTTTGAATCATATCTGATGCATGTGGTTTTAGGGATTCTTTAAAAAACTGGGGGGAACCACATGTCCATAGTAAAAAGGCTAGGAGTCAATTGATGTATGAAATGCCATAGAACCATGTGGACTGAACTTCTTAATAGATTCACTGATTTGCCTTTTCTTGTTTGATTCCTTATAGCCTGTTCAAATTTTTTGAAGGCCAAAGAAAAACAAGTTTAGTTAAAGAAAAAGTTATCAAAACTAAACAATTTGTAACTGTATACTTGGAAATTTCTAGACCTGATTGGATGATTCCCTTCAACAACTAATTCCTTAAATAGCTAATCGATTTGTAAAGGTCATGCTAAAAATCCAGTCATACCACACCCTGTATTTTGGGTTCTGGGTCTAACCTCTTTATTTACCTTTTATCCAGATAAATTCTAAATTCTAAAAACTGACTCAGAGGTAACTTGCATAATAGGTCAGAAAATACTAATCTTTTGCACTATGAAGAAATGTAGAGAGCTTTTTTCCTCTTTCAATGTTTTTTGTTTGTTTTTTAAAATATGTAACAGCTTAGGAGAGACCTGGAAAATGAAGGAAGAAAGAACATCTTGGCAGTAAACTGATAAATTGATGATGTCATCAATGCTAGTCATGCCATAGGAGCCCACAGCCACAGGATTAGAAAAACACCACTGAAAATACAGCACTCTGGTTTTCTCTTCAGAAAATTCAGCTGAATCCAGCTTAAAACTACATTCAGTGAATCCTCTAACATTTTGACTGAGGGGTGATCTGAAGGTCAGCACTGAAGTCAGGAGTAGGGCAATGCGATGAAACTTCCATTTCATTGTCAACCATGCATTTGAATGAAGTTCTTTTTTATAGGCAGAGAAAGAACTAAAGGCCAGTAGGGATAGCCTGAGTTGTCAATTACTGCGTGTTTTATGTTTTGAATCATTGGCCCTAGAACCTGAAGAACTCTTTCTGTCTGTTTGTTTGCTAAGAATTGACCCAAGATCCTTACTGTAACCCCTGAATATGCAGTAAACTTCAGGGTTACTATCTTTGTTATAATTATGATTACTACTCCCAATGTCATTCTGTTTACATATTGCTTTTAACGTTTTTATTACCATCACCTCTAATCCACTTGACTTTTCACAATAGTCCTGTATTGGTATTTCCATTTGGCGGATGAAAAACATACTTGGTTGTTTATTTTAACAGACTGTAAATCAGACATTTTCTTTATTTAAGTATAGGAAATGTCTATGAGTTCAAAAAAATCCAACCGTGCTTCTTAATTATATCTCCCCCTACTATACATATTATAGCCAAATAAGAGAACTATATTTGGTCACATCATGCCTGCATCTGATCACCTTACTTTTAGCTGAACATTAGGGCAAAGATGGACTAATAACAGTTTGGTTAGTTAATAGGCAGTTTTTCCCAGAGAAATTAATATCATTTATAGCTCATCAGGTGAATTCTAGATGATAAAGTATTAGGAAGCTGAATCAAACACATCAAATTAGAAATACAACAAATATCCATTAGGGACTATTTATAGACAAAGCATTATGCTAGGCACTGAAACATTTATAATAAATAAGATAGTGCTTTTATCTTTAAGATGTTTTACAAATCCATTGAAAGAAACACATTTATTTATTGATTCTCATATAGAAACTTTTCACTGAGTCTCCAATCTAATCTAAGCATTTTCAGGGGGAAAAAAGTAAAAAAGACTGCTACATTCAAAGTTGAACAGAGACTATATAATAACTATGACAAATATGTGGTTATAATACTCTCTGAATTAAACCTTAACTGAAAAGTTTACATACCTACAAGGGCCCCAAGACTTGATTATAAAAGACCCATGGAAACCCATAAAGAGTTCTAAAGATCATCTGGATAACACATTTAATTCAAGAATATATAGCAGAATGAGAACTGGTTTATCGATCAGAACACTTGAGTCTAGCCCTGGTTCTTGCACAGACTCCTTTAATCTTTGAAGTTAGTCAAATTACTTAATCTCTTTTTTAAACCAGTGGTGGAGTTGAGATAGAAGAACGAAGGCTTCTTCCACTTTAAAACCTCTATTCCCTTCGAGTTGATTGGATTATAAGCATTATGAGATAATGTTTATAAATATTAAATACAATATTAAAATGTAATAAATATTATGAGATCTACACATATACTGATCTTATTCTTGTTAAATAAGGTCCCCTTACTTGCTTTCCACTGTAGGAGGCAAGCAATGTAAAACTTTGTTAGAACCATGATTTGATTCCTTAGACTTGCTAAGAATTCCTTTAAACCCTGGTGGGAGTGACCAGCTTTCATTACTGAATATGTTAGAATGCTAGAAATGGTGAAAACTATAGCAGAGTAGGGAAGGGTAGAGAAGTGAAGAAGAAGCTTACAGAAAGATTTTTTCAGCCATTGATGAGATAAAGGCTCACTGAACTGACCGTTTTACACCAAACTCCTCAAGTCAGGGTAACAAATACATATGTACTCATAGAAAATTTCCTGAATAGAGAGGATTCACTACATTATTCCATTGAAATGGAAACCAAAAAATAGATAACTGTTTAATAAATTAAACATAGTTTTAACAAATATTTAGTAAAGAATCATGAAGTATTGCATTGACTTCTAAGAACATTAATACGGATTTTTAACTTTATTCAGCATAGTTCTTTATTAGAGACAAAATGTTAGTGAATATCAGCAAGAAATCTAACCCTTGGAGCTTGACGGGGTCTTTATCTCAATTGCTTTTAAACGGCATGAGGCGTGCCCATGCAGAGGAACCAAGGTGAAGGATCTCGTGTGGATTGACTGTCAGCTGACTGATAATTCCTACTGAGATGCACTTCAATGCTATCCCACAACAAGATGCTGGGATTGGATTTAGAGCCAATGTAAGCTCTAAATGGAGTTTTACTGTGAAACAAAACACCTGTCTTTCATCCCAAGCTAAATTGACAAGCAATAATTTAGTTGTCTAAACTGAGAGCTTTCAGGATTCCAACCTGCATAATGTCAAAAGACAATGTATAAAGTTGCATTTGGAAGTTCAAAGGTAGAACACCACGTAGGCAAACATGTTAAATGACTGGTCTTTCCTTCTCTCCATCTAGTTCTTTCTTCTACTCTCTCTCCCTTCCTGTTTCCGTTGCTACTTTTTCTTTGGAGGGAGGAGGGGGGAGGAGGTAAGAGGGAGGTTGTAACTAACTATAGAATTTGGATGAGTATGTGACAAAGGAAATCCTAAATATAACAAAAAAAAAGGAAAAAATTTTCTCCACCATTCCTCTACATAAATACAAAATAATGTAGTCTGGATTGTGCAGCAACTTTCTCCATCCAAATTATTGTGATTCTTCTATTTTCCACTTCAGTTGTGCTTGTTAAAATGTGGGTACCTGGCATAGGAGAAACCAAATGTATTAATAGTAGCATATAGTTGACTACATTTCACACTTGTTCCTCAAGATTTTTTTGAGGATAAATAGTAAAAAATAACCATGGCCTTTGTTTCCCACAAACTAACCCCTCCGTCTCATATACACTCACTGAGCATTTTACTCTTTCTTTCTTTCTCTCTGTCTTTCCTTTTCTTTCTTTCTTATCTTTTTTTTTTCCAGATTCCCATGCTATCCCTTTTCTTCTATCCTCTTTTCCAAAAGAGCAGATGAGGGAAACAGGGTCGATTAGCAAAATGAAACAGATGCTACAAAAGTAGTCAGTTAGTTGTCTGCAGAGATATCTGATTGGGCTCTGCCAGCTGTCAATTAGCATTTTCGTGTTTTGTTAATGAAGTGGTTTTCACTTTTCAGGACTGCCATTGGCTCAGATGTTTAGTGTAATGAATGCTAAACTGAGCCTAGATCATTTTTTAAATCATAGCTTGGGGCTTAACAGCCCTTTAAATGAATTGTATAAACAAGATAGTTGTTAATTCTCAATCAATGTATCATTAATCATCAAATGGTATTAAAAAAAGGAACTGTCTTTTAAAAACTCTTAAATCCTCTTAAAGTTACCAAATTATCCATTTAGAGGCTATTTTCTCATTCAGAGAGTGTCAGGATTTTAACTGAATTATATTTTGAAGAATTATATTTGAAGAAATTATATTTGAAGATTCTGTGGTCTAGTAATGAGGTATGTGTGTGTGTGTCTCTTCGTAAATTAACATGGCCTCAAGAAATTAGTAACTATTATAGCCTTAAATCTGTAGTCATTAATAAAAATGTAAAATATATATACTCCCACAGTGAATTCCATGTATCTTTAGATTGCTGACAACCAGTGACAAGCATTGCACTGATTTCATGAGAGGAGCCTAAGTATGGCAAAACTAGAAAAGTACATATAAGCTATTCTTTGCATGTACAGTTCCATTGACTCAACACTTGGGGAGTAGCCTAATGATTCTAGCATCACTCATCTCTTCTACTAAACCACAACTCTATTTCAAATGTTCATGGGATCCTAGCACAGGGCCTAGCATAAAAGAAATTGTAAATATTTGTTTCATAAATGAACAAATGCAGGTAGAGAATGTAAAGAGATGTCAAGGCAGATGACATTTATAAACTATCTTTTTTTCTCAATGTTAAGCTGTATGTTTTGTACTTATTAGCTCACGTAACTCTAACAGCAATCTTATTAGGTAGGTGGTATTCTCATATGGAATATTTAAGTTTAATACTTATATGTAAACTTATATACAAATACATATTTAATATTATTCCAGTATTTAATTTAATTAATTGAATATAATTAGTTATGCATAATCATATTTAATATATCATGACCATAATTTAAAGTCAATTAATGATACAAAGCTTAATGGTCATTTACTTTCTCTCTCTCTCTCTCCCTCTCTGAGGCTATTTGCTCCTGAGGAGTATTCCTTAGCCTCTTAGCCTCGTGTCTAGGGATATTATGATTATGATGGCTGGATGCCTTACAAAGGAGTGAGTGACAAATTCAGCATGTGCCTTCAGAAGGGAGGTAGTGCTAGAAGTGTCTTGAAGGATAAAGGAGATTTATCCCCAGCTAGATGGGGATAGAGAGGGGAAATATTCCAAGTCAAGGAAGAAGCAAGTACAAGGCTTGGAAGTGTAGAAGTTTCTGGTGTGCTCTCTGCTAGCTGAGAGCATAAAATGCCTGTCTATGTTGGGTAGATCAAGGAACATAGGCATCAGGAAATGAAGCTGGAAACAGTCTTGGACTGTTGCATAAAGGACTTAAAATGCTATACTGAGGAACTTGTATTTTGTTATGTATGTAGGAAGCCAAGCAAAAGCTCAAGGAGGCATCAAGTCTGTGTTTTAGAAAGATTTGGCAACATTGTGGAGAATGGGTTGGAGAGGAAAGGAATCAGAGTTAAGTCCACTAGTTAGGAGGCTATTGCAAGCATCCATGCAAGAAGCACTGAAGACCTGAATTACAGCTGTTTCCTGATTGTGGTCCCTGTTGAGACTCTGCCCAACAGCCCAGCTCTCACCCCTTCATCAGAAACTGAATTCCGATTGTGTGTGGGCATCCACTTCTCAGCGAGGCACCACATACCCAGTTCAGAGGTAAATCCAGATTAGTCCAAGACAATATAGAAAATCCACCTAATTTGTTAGTGATTGGCTGAGGGGCATGGATGTGACACTACATGGACAATGGGATGCAGGGGGAGTTTGGTTGAGGCTTTGGAAAAATATTTATTTTATAAAGAAACACTGGGCTAGACAGTCTCTTCTTCCAATGGTTATTTTCAAGCTCAGATGCAGTATTTCAAACTGTGGCAAAATATCTGACCATGTGGGAGAGAAGAAAGAATGAACTTGGGCTTTTTATTATATTGTTGTATGTCTGACTTAATTAATTCTTATTCTTTCTATTGTACAAGATAAATTTTCCTTTAACCAGACTAGTATACCACTTTCTCCTCCTCTTCCTCCTCTTTCTCCTCCTCCTCCTCCAAATTACACCACATGTTTAGGGAATATTACCATGTACTGACCACCATCTAAGACAACCCTACAAAGTAGATTCCACAGTTATCCCTAGCCTACAGATGGAGATGCAAGTTCAGTAAGGTTAGGGGGTTTTCTGAATGTTGCACAGCTATTGAATGGTAGAGCCAAGAAGAATTTGAATCTGCATTTATATCTAGACTGCAAACTTTTAATCTCCATGTCACATTGCGTTTCAAGGGATGATAGTAGAGTAAAGCAGAGTGCAATTTTGAAAAATGTGTAAGAGATAATATCATTAAGTTTAGAGACTTGATATATTGCATAACAGAGAAGATATCAAAGATAATTGTACAAGCATTTGTTTTATAATCGAATGACTTTGGTGAATGGTGCTAAGATTAACTGAAGCTGCAAATAAGAGCAGCGGTTTGGGGTTAGGAATTAGAAATGCTATGTAGTTGAGTTTGGGACCTGTTAACAGTGTCCAGAATGTGTTCAATAGTTGGGAATGTAGCACCAGGATTTTTAGTTACTGTTGCATCATCACATATATGATGGGTACTTAGCAAATGCTTGTGTAATAAAATAAATAACAAATAAACTATCTCTGAATATGTATATAAGCATTCCTCTTCCCCTACTTCCAACTTCCATCACCTCACCCAGATGGATATATAATCAGACATTAATATAACAAGGAAAGAAAGAATATGAAATATCTTCACTAGCGCAGGCTTTTAGTCTGATGCATATGTAGCTAATAAATAGCCACAATGAAATCCTTTAGTTTCAAAAGATCCATTGGTTGTATTTTTTGCCTACAGGTTTTAAAATAGGAATTCAAAATCAAACGCAACTCATAAATATTTTTATTTCTTTACTGGTATTTTCAGTTATCCAATTAACAATTAGAGCATCCCACAGGGTAGTTTTTCAAGTGCTTTGTGTATTTTTTCCCTGAAAGCATTCACAGCAAGGGTCAGCAGCCCTGTGATACTTTGGGAATGACAACCAAGTAACAACACATTGCACTGATTCATCTGTTGCCATCCATATGTTTTAGGTGCATGTGGCAGAGATTTGATAAGACAACCAAGAAATGTGCTCTTGAACAGTAAAGTGTTTTCTTAAAATGAGCTAACTTTTTGCAGTAAAAGAGTCAAATTGAGGGGGGAAATAGCTTGTTTTAGAGGTGAGAGACTTACCCAAGCCTCAAGGGTGACTACAAAGTGAGAATAAACTACTGATAATAAAAAAAGAAAATCCAGTCAGCCTGCTGCTTTGGCTATGTATTCATTTATTCCAGTTATTTGTTTATTTGTGCACCATTTATTGATCATCACCAATGTGCCAAGGCTACCTACACACATGTTCGCTAACTAAAAACAATTTGGAGATGAGGAATGTCTCCTATATATTTTATATCCTCAGGGCATATCAGAGGCTAAATAGCTTTTTAAGTGCACTAGACTAGACCTAGGAAAGAGAGGGACAGCAGAAAGAAACATGGCCCTTAGGACTCCTGTGTTGTAGTCCACACAGAATACATGTAAATGGCCCCTCCACTGAACAACCAGCTAGCTCTGATAGACTTGATTTTCAAAGCTATTCACAATTTTTGTTTTTTGGTTTTTTTTAATTGATTTAGGGGATACAAGCACAGTTTTGTTACATGGATGCATTGCATAGTGGTGAGGACTGGACTTTCAGTATAGCCATCACCCAAATAGTATACATTGTATCCATTAAGTAATTTCTTATCCCTTAACCCCTCCCATCCTCACACTCTTCTGAGTTTCCAGTATCTATTATTTCACTCTCTATGACCATTTGTACACATTATTTAGCTCCCACTTATAAATGAGAACATGCAGTATTTGGCTTTATGTTTCTGAGTTATTTCACTTAAGATAATGGCCTCCAGTTCCATCCATGTTGCTGCAAAAGACAGGATTTCATTCTTTTTTATAGTTGAGTAGTATTCCGTGTGTGTGTGTGTGTGTGTGTGTGTGTGTGTGTGAATAAAATTTTCTTTAGTCATTCATTGATGGACACTCAGGTTGATTCCATATCTTTGCAATTGTGAATAGTGTCACAATAAACATCCAAGTGCAGGTGTCTTTTTGATATAATGACTTCTTTTCCTTTGGGTAGATACCCAGTAGTAGAATTTCTGGATTGAATTTTTAGTTCTTTGAGAAATCTTCATACTGTTTTCCATAGAGGTTGTACTGATTGATACACTAACAGTGTATAAGTGTTCTCTTTTCTCCACATCCTCGCCAACATCTGTTATTTTCTGACTTTTTAATAACTATTCTGACTGGTGTAAGATGGTGTCTCATTGTGGTTTTAATTTGCATTTCTCTGACGATTAGCAACATTGAGCATTTTTTTCATATATCTGCTGGCAATTTTTATGTCTTCTTTTGAAAAGTATCTATTTGTGTCCTTTGCCCACTTTTTACTCAGGTAATCAGCAAATAAATTAAATACCCAATGACTGGTTTGACAGTTGTTTCATTCAATCACTTGGTTTTAAAGGCACCAATATCTTTTGCGGTAAAAATGATCTGGATTCAAATCCTGAAGTACCAGTTTCCATCTGTGTGTCTGCGGTTGAGCTCACTATTACATCTGATTACTTCATTTCCTCACCTTTAAAATGGTGATGAATATGACAGTCACCTAGAGTGATACTCAGGTTAGTGAATGTAAAATGCTAGGCATAGCATGAAGTACAAAATGAATGCTGAGCTAAAGAAAGGTAAGGCACATAATTAGTTCCATTTCATCGTGTTTATATATATCTTAAACATTGTACAGATAGTATTTGACCTAGGATTTCTGGTGACAGTTCACTTCTGTTTTTGTTTTACCTTCACGGGAAGTAAGGTATTACCAGTGGTGTGGCTTTTCACCATTGCTTTTCAGATATTTCTCTAACAAGCAAGAACTCTGAGGAAAAGGCTGGAAATTATGGATTAGTAGAAGTAAATCCTAGGTGATCAGTTCCATTTGTTGGCTACTGCATACTCTTTTTCAAGGCCACGGACAAGATTATGAGCCCAGTATCTCGGTCGAGAATGTATTCAGCTGAAAAAAAAATGAGTAAACAAAACCTAGTAACAGATTTAGGTAGTCCAAGATTAGATAGTATAACAGTGTCATTACAGACACAGGCATTTTATTTCTTTGTGCTCTGTCATTTTCTTTCTGTGGGCTTTGGGAATTGTATCCTATGGTTGTTGCTTTTTGATTGTAAAGTGGTTGCTACAGCTCCAGGCTTTACTTCTGCTTTCCAGACAGAAGAATGACCAAGGTCTTAGCATTGTGAAGCTTTGTATTTTTTCCCAGGAGTATTGTCCTCATTGGCAGCCTTCCAATTAAATCTTGTAGGCCAGAAGTGGGTCAGTATATGCCCATCTTTAGACTATGAGATTTCAATTATTAATTTAGACCAAGAGGATAGGTAGGGACCTATCCAGGCATTGTCACCTATGACCTGGGGAAGTAAAGCAGCAAGCAGCTATTAAGAAGGGAACAGAGTCTTTCACACTCCAAACGCCTTGGAGAAATTATGTTTGGTTTGAAATTAAGGACAACTAGGGCATTTACATTCCAAATGGGATGACCTTGGGCAAGTTAGTGAGCATCAGCTTTCTCATGTGTAAAACAGGAAAAATAAAATCAATCTGAGAGGTTTGAAAGCTTCTGGCCCAGTCCCTGGCTGATGGCAGCTTCTCAATAAATGTTGGTCACCTATTCTGAGATGTTGCCCAAGTTTACTTGAAAACTCTAAAACTCAGTTTCTTCATTATGGGTATGATGATGGTGAGGTCATCTTGCGAAGCATTCAACGTAGCTTCAAAATAGTGCAGCTCGGTGATGTGAACCATGATAAGGGAAGAGGATAAAGATAATGATCATGATGTTGGTCGATGAGTCAGCCCATTTGGCCAAAGAAAAATACTTTGGCTGAAAATAACTCCACAACTTTGAAGCCCTGGTCTTAAAGGCAGGTTCCTTTGGGCCTTGGAGGACCCCTGGTCATTGAGAAATTTTTCATTAAGGTAGCACTGATGGTAGGTAGTCCTTACTTTTGTTAGCTGCTATCGGTTAATATTTTAAAAGGGATGACTGAGAAGTACTAACATCTGAGTCTTTTCTGTAACTATTTATTTACCAGTTTGATAATCAGACAGAAAATATCCTTTCTCCCGGCTATCTGTCCACACCTTCCTCTGCCTATAGATCTAAGAAAATTCAATTATAGGATCTCCAGTTCTTAAACAGACTCCTTAAAATCCAATTTTTCTCTTATAATTTTAAGAATTTGTTTCAGTAGACCCAGGGGGACTGGCTTCTGCCTTAAGCTAGACAAGCCCACCCAGAACCGTCACAGGTTAAACTCTGGACTGTAAACTTCAGCAAGGTGGAATTTAGGAACAATGGATTAAAGTCTTGGCCTCCTAAGGGACAGGGAGAGTTCCTCTGCTATTACTTCTCCAGAAGCTCTGGATAATGTTTTGTTTCCCCTCCATTTCCCCTGTTCTCTCTTTCCTCACCTCCCAACAATTATGTCATTTTTGAAATATTCCAAATAAAAAGACCCTTTTCACTCAACACAGGAAGATAGATTATCTTGCCTTTATGTTGGGGACCTCTGGAAGCCTGGGAGTTTGCTGGAGGATTTCTCTAAGTAAAATCTGAGAATTAGAAAGGATCCCTTAAACCCCAAGCTCAGCTGCTGAAGACTTCTAAAATAGGAGGAAGAACCAGATGGAGTGAAAAAAGGAAAAATGTAGCAAAAAAATTAAGATGCTTGGGCTTCCTAATGTCCTCAATCTGCTTCTTGTCTTGTGTTCCCTATTTTTCTTTTCTTAACTTCTACCTTCCTCATGCCTCTCCAGGCCTGTCATCCAAATGGTGACAAGTTTGTCAATTCTATTCCAGAAGAACCTCTGTAAAACCCCATAGTTTTGCTTCCTGGTTGCCACTACCTTAGCCCAGGCATGAGAGAACCATTGTGAGAGCCCTCTCAACACTCTTCTGGCCTCAGGGCCCCCACCCTGATGGAAGGCATTGTCCTACAAGCGTGAACAGGTAATCCCCTGCCCGCAGTCCTCCAGTGCCACCCCACTACCTGCACAATTGAGGTTGCTGAGCACTACGCATAGGGTGCAGTATGATGTGCTTCTCCAGGCATCTATCCTTCTCTTTCCCCTCCTATCCATAGCTACAGCTATTCTCATCTTCCTCACACTACAGGACTCCCCGTGCCTGTTTGTTCTGTCAGAGCCCTGTGGCTCTATTGGCCTCTCAGTTCCAGTGATCACCAATCTGATTTGGGAGACCTTCTGGGCTCCTCCCATTATCTAACAGCCCACATTCCACCCATCAGGAAATAACATGATCTCTGCCTTCAAACGATGTCCAGAAAACGATGTCCAGAATCTGCACTCTCTTTAGGGCTAGAGAGATAGAAGCAGGGCTCCTCCTCCCTCCATAACACCCCCATCTGTGTGGCCCTCTCCTGCACCTCTTCCCACTGTTCCAATGTCTCCTTCTCAATAAGCTGAGCCTGGCTGGCCATCTCATTTAAAATTGCAATCCTGCCCCTGTCTCCACATTTCTGATCCCCATACCCTACTCTACAGTTTCTTATTTCCATAGCACTTGTCACCTTATAGCATCCTGGGTAACTATTTATTCATTATGTTTGTATTTTATTGCCTGCCTCCCACCACCTTCCATGTTGGGAGACTATAAACCTCTTGAGGCTGGGAATCTCTGCGTGGGTTGATTGAAGGATTGTGCAGGAAACAAAGATGAATTATTTCCTTATTTAACAGACACTTCTCTGATGCTGACTACATGCCAGGTACTATTCCACACACTTGTCAAACTTAATTTATTTAATCCTATTAGTGAATCCATAAGGAAAGTTCTGCTGTCATCTCTACTATACAGGTGAGGAAACCAAGGCACGGGGAGTTAAAACGGCTTGCCAGGACACACAGCTGGCCAGTGACACAGCCAGGATGCAACACATGCAGTCTGGCTACTGGGTTCCTGCTCTTCACTGATGCACTATTTATGCTATGCTGAACAGAATGAATACTCTTGAACTCAGTTCCAATTCAAAACCGTGAAAGCACTGTTTACTACACTTTTCCTATACAGGAAGAGTGAGCTTCTCCACCTTAGACTTACTATACTATATTCTAATGCCCGCCTCCTCCCACCACCTCTAGGCTGTAAGCCCCTTGAAAGTGAGACCTAGCTCAGAACCTGGCTCAGCAGAGGACACTCATCAACATTTGCTGGCCCAAGTGGAGTTGAAAAGAGAAAAGAGTCATGAATTGTTTGCAGTGCAAACTTTAAAGACTATGGAATGCAAAATACTCTAATAATTGGGGTCAGCTATTTAGAAAGGCAGAATTTTGCTGGTACTCAAAGAAAGACATTTCCTTGCCTGTCTGATGATTTTTAGATGGACTACATTATCCTAAACACACGTTTGTTAAAACTTGAATACACCTAAATAATGAGATTGTCACTGACTAAAAAGACAAAATGGAAAAAAAGAGAGTAAATTTCTCCAATAGTATACACCTTTACTCTTCTTTTTCTGATTTAAGTCAGTAACTGTATTAGATATCTGTTTGATATTGTGAAGAAATGTAGTCAGCAGTGCCTCAACAGGAGATGCACCATGTTCATTCACTTTTTTGACATTCTCAGCCACCCAGTAGGAGGCGCTGTGCTGGGCTCCGTGAAGCATGCAGAGAGGGACGCAGCAGGGTCTCCACGCAAATGGCTGGCGCTCTGTTGGGAAGGTGAAAATAATAGGCACTAAAATGGATAGAAGAAATTCAAGTAATTATATAATCAACAGTAATATTAGCAGTCATTGTAATAATAGCTAATAGTTTGAAACTCTTCTGACTTATAGGCATTGTGCTAAAAGCTTTATACACATTTTCCACTTAATTTTCATAGCAATCCAATAAAGAACCTATTCATGTCCCCATCTCATAGATGAAAAGACTGAGATTTGGTAGAACTTAAACAATATACTTAGCAGCACAGTTAGTGCCAGAGCCAGAAATTGACCCCAGATTTATTGGACATAAGAATTTATATTCTAAGATTAAATCTTATAATGGGAATTCCAGGTGCTGGGAATGGGAGGGTTGCTAGGTCCTGCAATATGTCTCAAACCTAGGTAAAGAAAATAGTAATTAAAGAGATTAATAGTAATAGTCTGAAACTATTATTTATTAATTATTTTTTCAGGACCATGATAACATGGAAATAGTGAATCAGGACTTCTTACATTCTTACCTATGTAAAGGAAAGGTATTTGGTGTCATAGAGATTATTCTTTTAGATCCTTTTTTATCCGTTTTCCTCTAGCTTTCTTCTTTCCTTCACTTTTGCTGTCTTATACTGATGCATCGTACTTCCATATCAGATCAAAAGCATATGGGATTTTGAACTTATTGACACTGTTCTGTTAAAAATTACATTTGGAAGCATGTTAAAAGGTCACCTCTCTGGTTACTTATTTCTTGACACTTTGCTAGCACGGACTGTAGCCTTGGTTCATTAGTCAAGGATATTAACAGCCAGGGTTCGGCTTTCTGAGGTCACATGGTATAGTCTGGGCCCACACATATTTCTAAGGCTTGTTAGAGTCTTTATTCTTTAAGAATTCCCCATTAATCTCTGCCCAAGAAGTGCAATAATAGGTTAGTTAGTCATCAGATACAAATCAGAATCATTTCTACAAGTAGCTTTAATAGCATTCATTAGTTCTGTGCTTACGTTTTAAGGGAAATGAAGGTGGGGGAGGAAAATGCCCCCTCTCCAATACAGAACCTTTTCCTTCTTCAAGAGCATCTCATTTTGGAATCATTGAAATTAAGACACAGAGAGAGAATGTGCCAAATCAAATGCAGAAAATGTGCTTTTCCTGTGGAAATGAGGGCTCCTGCAATCCTGACTCCTTTTTTTTTCTTTTGCACATAGAGGCATCATCTTTGATCATTATCAGATTTTACAACTCATTGTTCCCTTCTAGTCCACAGGGTGAGAGGATCATGTAAATGGACAGGCAAACACTTGGATTAGAGAAGGCACCCAATATTAATAATGGCAATAAAAAATGTTTACCTAACTTGGGAAGATTGTGTGTATAGATAGGATTTGTGTGTGTATGTGTGTGTGTGTGTCCCCCTCTCACTTGAAAAGGAAATATCAGAAGATCAGAAAATGCATTATACAATTTTTGTATGCAATTTTAGTCCATTTCTTGGCGGAGACCCAAATCTATTGTGGCGAGAAAGTAATAGATGAACTAACTAGGGACTCAGACTTACTGGCTAGTGTCCAAGAAACATTAAAAAATTGAGTACTGAACATAACAAGTAGGATGGTGCATGCAAATTTAGATGTCTTATTGAAAACAGCACATTTATTAATATATTAGACTTGTAGACGTGAGGGTGTTTTAATACCTACTCAGAAATTACTCATGGGTCGGCTGCACAGAAATATCACTTGCATAAGTGTGAGCTTACAGAAATGGTGCCAGGCATGAATGATCACGGCTGGACCATTCTAAAGAAAACTGGGATGCCTATAGTTAACGATATTATATTGTGCACTTAAAAATTGCTTAAGAGGGCAGACTTCATGTTAAGTGTTGTTACCATAATAAAATAAAATAAAATAAAATAAAATAAAATAAAATAAAATAAAATAAAATAAAATAAAATAAAAGCAAAATATGTTATTGTCATTGTCAAGGCATCATTTTTCCTCTTAATTCACTTAACATCAATGTATCGAATGCTTACTATGTGTCAGGCTCTATGTTAAGATACTGGGAATACTCAGGTAAAGTAAAAAGATTAAAACCATTATCATACAGGAACTATATTTTTGTGAGATTTATTAGGATAGAATTTATACACAGTAAAATTTACCCATTTTAAATGAACAGTTTGAGAAGTTTTGACAAACGTATACAGACATATAACACCCACCACAATCAATATAGAGAACATTTCCATCATCCCAGAAAGTTCCCTGCTGATTCTTTGTAGTCAATGCCTTCCTCAGGCCCCCCGCCACTGGCAACCACTGATCTGATCTTTGTCCCCATAGTTTTGCCTTTTCCAAAATGTCACATAACTGGACTGATACAAAATAATATAATCTTTTGGGTCTTTCTTTCACTTAACATAATGCTTTTTGGATTCATCCTTGCTGGTCCATGTTTCAGTAGTTCATACTTTTTTTATCACAGAGGAACATTTCATTTGTTTATCCATTAATCAGTTGATGGACTTTTGAATTGTTTCCAGTTTGGGTGACTATGGATAAAGCTACTTTAAGTATTTATGTGCAGGACTTGTTCGTTGTATGGGCATATGTTTTCATTTTTCTTGGGTAAATACCTGGCAATAGGATTGCCAGGTACTATGGTAAGTGTATATTTAACTTTATAAAAAATTGCTAGAGTTTTCAAAATGATTGTATCATGTTGCTTTCTCACCACAACATATGAAATTTTTAGTAGATCCACAACCTTGTTGGCATTATCATTTATTTTAATTTAACCCATTCTAATTGATGTGTAATGGTATTTCATGATGGTTTTTACTTGCATTTCACTAATGACTAATACTGTTGAGCATTTTTGCATGTGCTTATTTGTCTCTTCTTTGGTAAAGTGTCTGTCCCGATCTTTTGTCCATTTTTGAAAATCAAGTTTTTGGTTCTTATTGAGATATTTTGTGAGTTTAAACATTCAGTTTCCTCACCTGTTAAATGGGCATAATACCTACCTTGTTTTTTTTGTGAAAGTAAATGCAATATATAGCTGAGTCTTGAACAACATGGGTTTGACTTGCATGGTCCACTTATATGTGGATTTTCTTCCCCCTCTGTCACCCCTGAGACAGCAAGACCAACCCTTTTTCTCCTCCTCCTCCTTAGCCTACTTAATGTGAAGACTGTGATAATGAAAACCTTTAAGATGATCACTTGCACTTAAGGAAGAATAAATATATGTTCTCTTCCTTATAATTTTCTTAATAACATTTTTTCTCTAGTTTATTATAAGAATACAATATACAACACATACACAAAATACGTGTTAATTGACTAGTTATCAGTAAGGGTTCCAGTCAACAGTAGGCTATTAGTAGTTAAGTTTTGGGGGAATCAAAAGTTATATAAGGATTTTCTTTTTTCTTTCTTTTTCTTTCTTTATTTATGTTTTTTTTATTAGAGACAGGGCCTTGCTTTGTCCTCCAGGCTGGAGTGCAGTGGTATCATCATAGCTTACTGCAACCCCAAATGCCTGGGCTCAGGTGATCCTCCTGCCTCAGTCTCTCAGGTAGCTGGGACTACAGGTGTGCACCATCATGCTCTGCTATTTTTTTTTAAATTTTGTAGGGATGAGGGTCTCACTATGTTGCCAAGCTTATCTTGAACTCCTGGCCTCAAGCAGTCTTTCTGTCTCAGCCTACCAAAATGCTAGGATTACAGGCATAAGACACCCCACCCAGTCAAGGATTTTTGATGGTTCAGGGAATTGGCATCCCTAACACTTGTGTTGTTCAAGGGTCAAACGGTATACAAAAGTGTGTAGCATAGTGCCTAATTGTAGGTGTTACATAAATAACTATTATTCTACTTCTATTATTGTAAGATACAATTTCTATCCTAAGATGCTTACCATCTAATTGAAATCAATGTCTTCTACTTTCTTCCAGGTAATGTCCCATCCCATCCCAGTCATCATATTACCTTAGCTTCTACTAACCTTTGATAAAGTTCTAAATTATAACTAAAACATTACATGCTAATCAGTAATCTACTAATCCCTCCAGGGCTATCTTCATTGGTTAAAGACAGAAATGTCATCTAAAATCTAGAGGAGGGGCCCATGTTGGTTGAATGACAGGTTGGTGGAGTTTTTGAGCGGACTCTGACAGTTGACTCTTTTATTGATACATAATAGCTGTACATAGTTTGAGCTATATGTGATATTTGGATGCATGCATACAACATGTAATGATCATATCCAGGTATTTAGGATATCCATAACCTAGTGCCTGGGGAATGAAAATTAAAACAATAACACAATACTATTTAACAACTACTAGAGGGGCAAAATTGAAGTCTGATAATGCAAACAGATTTTAACAATGTAAGAAAGTGGAAATTTCTATACCTTATTGATGCAGTTAAATTGTTAACACATTAACTGCCATGTGAGTTGTATCTAACTCAAACTAGTTTTGAGCCTGTGGCCTTGTGAAGCATATGTAACTCTTCACCTTGGGAGCCAGGAGAACTATTTTTCAAGTTGCATATAACTCAAACACAGAAAACAATAAAAAATAACACAATTTTCATTAAATTAGAAAGAATTGTTTCATTTTCAAAGTTTTTATTCTATTTTCATAATAAAACACGATGGCCCCGAGGAAAAAAATTTTTTTTCTAGTGTGGCAGTCAATGTGTTAAAACTATTTTGAAGAAAATTTGGCAATGTTGAAAAATATTGAAAATGTCCCTTTCCTACCACCCAATCCTGTCATTTCTATGTATCTACCTTGGAAAAATTTTCTCATACTATATATATATATATATATATATATATATATATATGTATATATATATGTTCAAGGGTGTTAATTGCAGCATTATAATCATGGAAAAGCATTCACCTACTTTTTGCTCCTAATTAATATTTTTATAAATAATTTCTGATCTCTAATTAGACCTTTAGCCTTCCCTTTTTCTAGAAGTTACTTTCTCCAGATAAATCTACCATGACCCTGATATGAACTTATCCTCTTATCTGTCATGATTTGAGAGCATTAGAATCACCCAGAAAGCTTTCTACTACTTAAGTAAATTCGATGTTGTGCACAAGAGAATCTGCACTCCACAGGCAAATCTGAAAAAGAGTCTGCAAGAAGTCTTTAAGGAGCAAATTGGGAAATTTAGATAATTTCTTGTTGAAGTGCTTAATATCTGGTAATATGAGTACTTGAAATATCTTTGAAATGCCAGTTGGGAAAGGAAAGAATTACATTTTCTAGAGCATAACCTTGATTCACTAGAGCCCTCAAATAAAAAGTTTGCACCCTCTGTTTCCCTTTCAGAAAGAGGGAAATAATCACACTGTAAGTTCATATTAAGTACCGATCAAAAAGTGTGCATCTTCAAAAACATCTTCTACATCTTCCACATGCCCATATGCAGTATTAGATAATGATTATTGGCACATTCAGTGATGTAATAATAAGCTTGAGGTTTTGAAAGTATCTCAATGATTAAAAATATTTGGTTTTGCTCAATATGCTAATTAAGCAGAATAACAAAAATTTTGAATAATATAATTTGAAACAATCATTTTTGGATTAGGGAAGTGAACTCTAAGTTACAAGGAAAATTTTATACATGTCAACCTAGCACAACTTCAAAAATGTAGATAATATGCATCAATAGCAAGGTTGTCAAACCAATATACCCATACATTGCTAGAACTAAAATGCACTGTGAAATATTATTGCCAAGAAGCAGAAAATGTTTATGCTATTTCACCCAGTAATTCCACTTATATGGCAAAAAAAGGATAAGCTACACTTTTCATAGGTGTTTATTGCAATGTGATATTAAATAACAAAATGTTATAAAGAATATAATAATTCACAATATGGCACTGATTAGATTATTGAGTACATATAATTACTTGAATATTATGCAGTTCTTCAATATGATAAGTTGAAATAAATATACCAACAAAAATGAAAGGTTTGATATATATCAAACTGCTGTTTCTGTACTATCATTAAAATTATACCAAATTTATGAATTCATGTGGACTTGAGAGAAGATGATAAATTAGTGGTTCATTTTTGTGGGTGTTTTAGGATCATGGATAAAATTGTTTATTTATTTTTAACTTTTTTCTGTTATTTTAAAAGAAAGAACCTTAAATGCAATACCATATTCCTTGAGTGTATTGATTTATTTAGAACTATGCCTCATCCCTACACACAATGGCCAACATTAATGTGAGTTTTCTGCAGATATTTAGAGCAAAATGAATCCATACTCTTTGCAAAGTGCCTACCGTTTTCTTACATAAATCATGTCATTTTAAAATAGAAGGAATCTTTTCCTTCTTTTCCTTTGGGCTCCAGCAGGTGGGATCACCTACATAAGATATATTTGCCCTAACTTATTCCTTATTACTTCAGCCAAGCTTTCCCTGAGTTTATGTAATCAGAATGTTAAAAAACTAAACAAATAAAAATCAGAAAGGGTGGATTTCTGAGCAAGAAGAGTTTTCTTAAGCTCTCATGGCTCTAATTGTTACATGCAAATTGTTCAATAAATAACGTTGGCCATAAAAAGAAAAGATATTAATTAAGAAAAGGATTTAGGCTGACTCAGTCTCATACATGAGACAAAAGGTTAAGTAAATGCCAAGGCTGCTGTGCCTCTTCAAACAATGAATATTAGTTTTAGAATCATTAATGTCTGCTTAGAAAACAGAGTCATATTGGAGACTTGTATGGCAAAATAACCAAGGCCAGAGCTGTTTCTTTTCAATCTAAAGTGAAATTGTGCTCCAACCAAGGGCTACTCATATGCAGTCAAGACTGTTAGATAAGACAACAGGGACTGGAACTTTTAATATGTAGCCAGATTGAGATCATGGTTTTTCCTGAGTGTAGTAACTTGCACCGTTAATATGTATCGGCAAAGTCTGATCAACTTTGCTGAGGAAAAGCAGGACTAACTGGTGGCGGGAAGCCACTGTGGCCTCTGATGTGGTGACAGCAGAATCCCAAAGGCAGGCCAGTGCTGGACAGAAACAAAGACATGGCTGGGCAGGGTTCCGCTAAGAGCAGGACGAAAGTACCTGCATAGCAGATGCTTTGTGGACTCACCTCTGTATCAGCAATTAGTTGAGCCTGTGATACTTTCTCTAGCAACCTGGAAATTCTGCAAGCCAAACTTTATTTTGCAGCAAATCTTTTCACTAGAGTTATTCTTTAATCACTTTTCTACCTTCTTGTCAGGGAGGTACTCTTGTTAGGGAGGTGAGCGGGAAGGAGAGTTTTTGGTGCCATTTGCATTTTGGTAAAGTTTATAGACCTAATGATATTTCTTCTATTTTTATCAAGTTTTCCAAATACCTTGGGGGATTCCAGTGCCTCCATCAAGCCAAAGTTAGACTTTTGATGTGAATACTTTCCAAATACAGGTATAACGTGTTCATATTTACATATCTGGAGAGGTGAAGTATACATTATGATTCTAAAATTTAGAAGGGTTGTTTTGGTGATAAATTATTTTACAATTATTGGTAATGTTAATTTTTATGGAAATATATATTTAATATGCATTTTTAAAAATCCTCTTAGATCACCACTGTGTGTAATGTCTGTTGCACTGAAAACAATTGGGATTTCAACAAATGCCTTTTGACTCTACTTCTATTTCTCTGAATGTCTAAATACATGTATTCATTTGAGAGACAATTCAATCCATTGCATCTAATGCCTTCATTTTTATGAAGTTGGCTTCTGAAATCAGATTTTTGTTTAGCTAAATCTGAAATGTATATTTTTTAGGGAGGGTTCCTAACATGGGGCAAGAAATACAGAGGAAAAGTGACGTGAGAGGAGGGCACTAGCTGGGGATCAGCTCCGCAGCTCCTTGACAGGGCAAGTTCAGCGGGCAGTTCCGCCAGGTCCTGCCTGTGTCTCCACCTTGAAATCAGGTGACACGATCTGCCTCCATCCTGTCCCTCTAGTACTTTTCTCACTTCACAGGAATATTTTATGAGGTTAAAGAAAATGTCTATAGAAAAGAATCAACAATAAAACAGTCAGTAGACATAAAATAATTTAATATGAGATGGCTTAAATATCTTTAATGTATGATAACATTTTAGAGAGCTGTTAGTTCTTTTTCTCTAAATGAAGTTGATAGAGACTGTTTCTTTTTCTTATTATAAGGCCCTTACTGAATGCTTATCTGAATTACCATAATTTCAAGTACTATATATATGTGTGTGTATATATATATAAGCACTTCGTAGACAATGCATATACATACACATTATATGTGTGTATATTATGTCTATAAAATATGTATTATGGATATATAATGCATATATATACAGACTTTAGATACATGTGTTTTTATATATATATAAAATTATTCTAGTGTATGTATGTACATATGTAAGTGTGTGTATATATGTATATACACATACAACACACACATATGCATGGAGAGTGAAATCACATGTTGTGGAGGTGTGTGTGTAGATACATTCCAGACAGCGTAGAACTGAAGAGAAGAATTTTTCCTCTGAAGACGTTTCCCGAAGCAGCTGTCAGGCCATGGAACTGGCAGGTCATAGACAGGACAGCCCTGCATTGAAGTCCTTTTGTTAAAGTCTTCTGGGTTGAATTTCAAAACCAATTGTGTCTCTGCTGAATTACCTTGTAGAAAGGTACAGCAGTGAGGTAGACATGGCCATAGAGGTGGTGGATGCTGGGAACTTGGTCTCTGACAGGAGGTCCTGAGCCCTTGATTTTACAGAGACAGGTGTGTCAAGAGTGGAGTCTCATGTTGATCTCTGCTACCCGGGCAGGGGGTGAGAGGCTTTTTGTGGACGTGGCTGTGATAGGTCAGGCCTGGGTGAAGGGAGTGGCACAGAATGGGAAACAGTGAGTAAGTGTGGGGAGAAAAAAATAAACATGAAGACAGTATATGTATATAGAGTGAAATAAACAACAGGAAGCACAGAAGGTGGCAGATGCAGAGGCAGAAACAAACAAAAGTAGGGACCCCAATTAAGGAGACAAATGGGATACAGTATAAAAATATAGAAGAGGCTGGAACAGAGCCAAAGTACAAGAATGTGAACTAAGATGGGGAAGGGAAACACAGATAGCAGGGGAGTAACTGGAGTCAAGTCAAGCTAAATATAAAGCAACTGCATCAAGTGAGATGGGGGTAAGGCCAAAGGGAACCCTGTGAGGGAACCAGAGAGCATGGTGGCTTTGGAGAAATCATTAGAAAGGGCAAAGACAGTGTGGGGGGAGAAAAAAAGAGAAGAAACTAAAAAAGGAAGAAGAAATTCTATTCTGAGTACACAGGCAAAATAATTGTATTAAAAGTCTCTTTTACTAAAAAAGCACAGATGCCTGGAACTGAACAGAGGTGAGGGGAACAGGAGAATGGAAATCATGTGCTCTTCCTTTTGGAAATCTATAGTGAGAAACATCAATCTAATATATAACAATCGACTCCTGAGCAAAATGAGGAAGTTATATTTAAGTACTCAGTGTTTGGCAGGGACAGTTGGCATTATAGGAGTTTGGAGGCAAGAGAATACCATCTTGGCAAGAGACTGGTAAAAATTTGATTAAGAAAGTCTTGAGCTGGAGCTCGGAGGAGAAGAGACTTTCCACATTAGTGGCGAGATGGATACGCGACACTTTGCCCCATTAGCCCTCTTGGCAGCTTTGACATTTGTGAGGGAAGTCTTGGACTCTGACCACCATCACCACGAATGCACCATACTGCTCTTCTCTGACCCAGCCCTGGCCTCAGAAGCTGCAAACCCACCCCCAAACGTAGTCTTCCCTTTCTTACTTCTATGTTTGGGACCATAATACCACCTGCTACCACTGTTTGTCCTCCTTGTTCATCAAATCACCCAAAACATCTTTATTGTCAAATCACCCACTCATCCTTCTAGGCCTAAGTCAAACACCATCTCTAATTAAATGAAATTGCAGAAAGTATTGCAGTTAAAGTTTCTGGGACATGGTCTAAACATGGAAGGCCACAAATAGGTGCTTTCTTTGCAAGATACAGAGGATTGGCCCGTACAGCCTTCATTCCAAATTTCTTCTATTTGAAGAAGTTAGAAAACTAAAACAATATTACTATTTTCCATTGCAGCTAAGGTGTAATGTGAATTAAATTTAGCCAAATTTATACCAGTGAGACAGAGAAGGGGGAGATGAGATGGAGGCTATCTCTTTGCCCCTTTGGCTGTTTCTGCAGGGACACAAGGCCCTGAAGACACGAGGCTCTCTTATGGTGGCATTCTGTGTCAAGTTTCCAGTTTTCTAAATGTGCTGACTCACACTTTGGGAGGTGATGGTGGCAGTACTAGCTCCTTACTTCCAGTCCCTCTGCTAGCACCAGTGGCACTTTAGAGGGAATAGCTGTTCTGGAGGGCCCAAGTCACACTAGGCAATGTCCCTGATAGCTCAGCCTAGTACCTGAGCTTCCAATTCTTCTACAATTTTTTTTAGCACTCAATTCTCTGTATCAAATTCTTTCTACTTAAAATATTCTGAACATTTTCTGTGTCCCTGCTGAAACCTGACTTACAAATAGCCATAGCATTTTGGAGACTTATAAGGCAATGATAATACACTGTTGTGTGGCACAGTTAGTCATACATGGGCTGTATATGTGTTCTTGACCTTTTATGCTGTAAGTCCCCAGAACCGCATAATATATATAGCACAGGGTCAAATACAGAGTAGGATATCCACAAAACTGGATTAGATAACTACATTCAGTTGTCAAGATAGGGTCCCAAGCAGCATGGGGATTCCTTAAACTGTTTACTTTTCCTTCCTCTCCAGGACCAATCTTTCTCTGCTCTTCAGCTGACAATTAGACAAGGGAGGGTAAAAAATTCTGACACATCATACCATTCCCAATTGGCCAATATGTTCCTTATTTACATGCTTTACTATCAAGTTTAGGGGTTGGGTGGAAAAAGGCAAAGGCTTGTTTGGGGTGTACTTATGGATTTCAATTATCTTTGAGATCTTTTCTCCAATGACCACAGCTACCTAAAATTGGGATTTCATGTATGCGTTTGCTGGTGGAGAATCCCTCATGCTGATATGGAACAGGCATAGAGAATCAGAAATTGAATTTTGGTAATGGTGCCAAGGTAATGAAGTATTAATATAATGCCAAAGGATTATATTGTTGTCAGCTATTTCTGGAAGTCTCATTATAATTTCTGTAGTCAACATATATTTACATTTGTAGTTAAAACATAAACCAGAACTAATAAGAGATCATAAGCTTGGGTTTTATAAGCTGCTTCCAACCCCACAGCCTTGGAAATTTTAAGATGGCTTAGCTATTTTATGATGTGATTATTATCCTCTTCAGACTTCAACTCACAAATATTGAATTTTTTTACCCAATTTTTAAAATTATTTTGGCCTTAATCATCATCAAGTAGAAGAAAAAGTAGCAAAATATTTGTTATTATTAATTTTCTTTTCACCATGTTACAAATTTCCTAGTTTATCCCAAGTATCTGCCTAAGAAATGCAAAAACAAAATAGTGAAATTTGAGAAAGTTAGAACAATAAGTACATTGATTCACTCACTGTTTAAGACCAGTCTTAGTCTAAAACAAAAGCAGGAAACATGGGGAGTATAAAAATGCCACTTGGTCTTGTACATGGTTTTCAAACCCTATGACCAAGAAGTGTTTTTGAGATCCCTCCATTTATCTTCTTCCCACTCATTTCTACTTGATGCACAAGTCCATGCATCATCATATTAAACAAACTTAGTCACTTGGAAACAGTATATTTGGTTTTTCCCCAAATGCCCAAATGTCTCTGCCATATAGATGCAAAGGTTATTAGAAGATATGCAACGCATCAAGTGCTTTCACATTCTGGGCGTGTTGACTTGTGCTTTTGATGGCATCGTTACTTAACCAGCTACTTCTCTAGTTCAAGCCTGATTTCTTGGCCTTGGCCTTTAGTGAGGGCATTACTGAAATTCATCCCTGTTCTATCCTTTCACTTAACTGAGAAGCTACTGTATTTATAATTAAGAATATGAAAGTGTCAGGGGAGGAGTCAACCATCTCCAGTTGCCTCTTGTTTCTCTCACAAAGGGGCTGAGCCCATCGAAGAGAAGCCAGGTTTTTTAACCACAGAGGTCCCCACTCTACAGACAAATGAAATATCCATTGTACTTGCTAATCCATTCTTCACTTTCCATGTGCTGAACAAGAGGACCATTGAGATGAAGAAGTACGGTTTCAGCCTTCAAGAGCTCACCGTCTCCTGGGGGAGACAGACATACCACACCTGCCCTGCCTGGGGACTCGTCTCATCGCAGAGTCATCAGCAGGGCACTCTGTGAGTCCTGAGAAGAGGAGACCAGAACATATTCTCAGTAAATATGCAAACTTCTCACTAAATGTGTTGCAGTGGCAGTGGAGGACAAGCTGATGTCATTATATTCCTTTTGGAGGAAAAAAAAAAATTCTGAGATGCAGGAAAAAATGGAAGGAAACTTTTCCACAGCCATCATACAGAGCTGAGATTAGAACCATTTTTGATGGCACAGTGACTCAGCCCGACAAAATAGATGTGCTGCTCCAGCGTTGCTTGGCAAAAAGCCCTCCTTGCCATGGGTAGAAAGATGCTACATTTTGCTTCATATTCAAAATATGTTATATAATCCCATTGGAATTCACTGAAACTATGCTCCTCACTACACTCCAGACCCTTAAGGAACACCTAAAAGTGAATTGTGGGCAAAATACCACCTTTTTCTCTGTTTGGCTATTTCTCTACAAAGCCAATTCTTCCGCTTGGCGTTCCTATGCATGTCAAAGTGGTTACCACCTCCCTGCTGTGCAAAAACAAAGGGTCAGAATCAACTGCAAGGTCTTTCTTTTCCCCTCTCACTCCTATCTAATCAGAGCCTGAGGATGGCCCCGTTCTCTCTGAGTGTCACACATCCAGTGTTCTTTCCCCTCCCCTGCCCCACCGTCCCTATGATGACTCCCTAACTCTTCTAATGGCGTCTCACCTGCTCGTCTATCTCTAAGTTCTGATTAACAACTCTCTGACTTGTCTTCCTATATTTCTCTTGTCATTAATTTGTAATGCCATCCACCTGAGTACCAAAACCTTCTGCCTTAAAAGAAAAGAATCTTACCTTTGTCCCCATGACCTCCCCAGGCTCATCCTCCTCAGTGCCCCTCTCTCTCTCTGGCCCAGCAGTCATTGCCTTACTGTTGCCCAAACTCACCTGGAGTTTCCACATTTTCATTTTTGTGTGGGTCGTTGGCATTCTCTGGATTTTTCTCTTCTTTATATCTCCCTCTCTTAATCCTACCCTTTGACAAGGTTCCACTCAGCCTCCTGAAACCTTCCTTGATCGCTCTGCTAATCATTTTTCTTCTGCTCTCAACTTTCAAGGACCTTAGGAGCCATACCGCTAATTTGACACTCATTGTAATACAGCTAGCTGGGAAACACCTTCTCTTCATGCCCATGTGTCAAATCTTCCCAAATACTTATTGAGTGCCTAATACAAGCCAGTCCTTATGAGAAATGCTTTACTTATGTCATCTTAAAAAGTCTTTCTCGCCTTCTTTTCCCGGTTCTTCCTGGAATCGGGAAGAGCTGTGTTGAGGGGGCCAAAAAAAAAAAGTCTTTCAAAAACCTCATAAGTCAGTACCCCCGTTTTCAGATGAGAAAACTAAGGTCCAGGGAAGATAAATCCCTGAAGGATGTAGAGCCACACAGCTGTCAGGTGGCAGGTCCCTTCAATCTCCACTGTGGAATCACACTGTAAACACCCTGACAAAGAGGATGACACCTAGGACATCTTTAGAACACACCAGTGTTAACACAGTGCAAACTTTAATGGATATGTATCAATTAATAGTTTTATTTTCTAAGTGTTCTGTAACCTGTGTTTTAAAAGAGAGAATATGCAGTATAAGCCAACTATAGGCTCTAAATGTCCAGCTACGTTTAGATTCTGCAGAAGTCGATATACAAGCCCGTTCCCATTTCTTAAGCGAACTAGCAATCACTGGGAAAGGGAAGGTCTTAGAAAGCACACCTGTCTGTGGGCAAAGAGGCCTCAATATGTCCTGCTAGTCCTTTCCTCCTCACCATTAGATTTGGGGTTAGGGTACTTGACACGAGTCTCCCAGTTTATATTTTGACATAGAAGATAGTGACACCAAGACTGCGAATTTACATTGACCTGCTCTTTGGGATTTGGTCCTCCGCAAAAACCTTCTGCCTCTTTGCTCCAATACAATTAGGTGTCCCAAGTGGTTCTCCTGAGACCTGGTGACCTGCTATATAACCGCTGTGCCAGAGGGAAGGGGTGGCACATCCTGTTTGAGACAAGGCTCCTTGGGATACAGAAAAGTCTTCATCATAACCAGGTTAGAAATAGGAGAGTTGAGCATCTGAGATGCTTCAAAACACTGAACAGAAATATGACTTGCTTTAAGTTCAAAAAGTTCATGTCTGCACAGCCAGTGATTAAGGAAATTTTTCGTAAACCTCAGAGGTTCTGTGAAGATTCTGGCTTCTAAGAATGTCAGTCTCTGTGATGAAAGATAACTGGAGTCAGGTTAAAGAATAATGTTGCATCTTAACTGTGTGGGTTCAAGAAGCTGTACCCCACTAGAGTTAGCTAATATTATGCAAGCTTTGAAAAGAGAGATGTTTTTGTGACTAGGATAACCTAGGAAGAATAAAAAAGTCTGATTTGATGAAAAGCCTCTGGTAAAATTAGAACCTGCTTCTATGCTTATTCAAGGAAAATGGAAAGTAATGAAAATTAAAAGAGTGGCAAAGGAATCTTGCAAAAATCCTGACAAGATGGCAATCTAGAATTCAATAGAGTTGATTTTGTCTTTCTTTATGGTTTCATCAGTTTTTTTCTCTCCCTTTCCATTTCTCTTTCTTTCTGTCTTTCTCAAATAGTGACACATGCCTTCTCTCTTAGTAAATTGATTATATTCATAAGAGAAACATTTATAGGGGTGCATGTAAGCCTTTAAAGAAGAGATTTTTGCTTTGAACAAGGGGGAAACTATGCACACAATCAATCTATCAACAAACAGTTACCTCATGCAAACTTAATTCGAGGTGCAACACAAGGTTCTGCATAGGGGAAAAGTGGCTACTTTTAGCCAAGCTTCAAGATACTAGCCTGCCAGATAGCATTTTCCTGGGATATCATGATTTGAGAACTGTTTATTATATCAAGAACCAGGAATAGAACTTGGAATGGGCATCAGAGACACTGACATATCCAACACAGGGGGCAGGGTGGGGCTGAAGCCACCCCACCAGGTAAGATTGAAGTGTGTTAACCACAGAGGGTATGGACACAGTTAAGAACAAAGCCAGGAGACATGGAGTGAACCAATTTTGAATTAACACAGCATTCTTTAATGGGTCAAATCTAATGGGGGCCATACTCTCTGCTCCACAGGCTTCAGATTGTGAAGAAAGGTCAGGCCAGACCTGGGGGACCAAACCAGACTCTAAGGCCAAAGCTGAGGGTACAAGAGCAAGAAGTGAGAGGGCGAAGTGAGCTATAGGGGTCTTAATCCCAGGGCCCCCAGAAAAACACCATTAGGTCACTATTTAACCAACCACACTGTACAGCAGTCAGCTTATTTATGAGGATTAATGTTTTATCCCTGGGCAGTTTTGAATGGGCTAAGGGTTCAGTTTGATTATGAAGCCAGGAGCATCCAGTTCCCTGATGACTTTCCTCTTGTGGCTCAGTCTAGCACACAGGAAAGCAAGAATGTCACGGAAAAGGTGTGGACTACTGAGACTGCTCCGCTGTGCTGGAGTGAAGGGTAGTGATATTATAGACAGAAAGCATCTCATACAGTGCCTGCAAACACAAAAGTCTGGATTGAAATCTTTATCCTGCAGCTACTAGTTGGGTGACCTTAGGTAAATCACAGCTCCTCTGAACCTCAGTGTCTACATCTGTAAAATGGGCATCGTAATGTCCCAGTGCCTGACCTTGGTCTACCTCTTCTCAGATTATTTTCTGCCATTTTTTTTTTTTTTTTTTTTTTTACTCTGCTCTATATTGCAGGCTGCTAGCCCTGCAAACTACATTTCTCTGTTTTCTGGCCAATGGGAGGCACTGGGTGGGGGCAAAAGGCAAGGGAATGAGAGATTTCTCTTCCCTTCTCACTGCCTTGGATGGCATTTCCAGAAGTGACTGTGTTTCTGCTGTGGTTCCAGTTCCCTCTGGGCTCTGGGAACTCTACCTTCTTTCTTTTCCTGCCAATATGAGAGTGCCTCACCACCCCCTGCTTGGCTTCTAAGCTCTTGCATTGCCTGTGTTCACAATTCACTGTCTTAAATTCTCTGTGTTACCAATTCCCTGTCTCATATCCTCCCTGTTATAAATACTTCGAGGTTTCCTTTTCTTGCTTGAATCCAGACTAACACACCTTCCTCACAGTGTTGTAAGGGGTAGTGACAATTACAGCCGTAAGCGCACAGTAGTACAGTGCCAGGTGAATAACGCAGTGCTTATTCATTTGCCAAACCTGTGTAGACGCAGAAGGAAGGCCTGTGTTATGTGAGCTCCTCCAGCCCCTATTTTAGGCACCATCTCCAGTTCTTCTTTATCGTGCACATACTCTGCATGGCATTTCTTCAGTAACAACATATATATGGCTTTGCATGTGAGTTTAGACAGCATTTTTAAATTAATGTTTTATCCCTCCTATGGCTGTAAATGTGCCAGGAATAGCAGGTCTTGATTAAATGCTTGTTGCTGAAAGAGAGTCTGGGCGCTCAGATTTACTTCTCTCTCTACTCTTAGAGTAGTTTGTGAGAGTAGCCTGTTCCCAGGTGGCCTGGGGCTGGGCACTCCCTCCTGAGCTCATGTGATGCTTGCTTACACAGCCTGAGGGACTTGAGCTTAGCTTTAGCCCATGGCAGCTGTGACAGGTCCTGGAACACTATCACAGGACAGGTTTTCCTGGTCACAGTGTAAGCATCATGTGTTCGCTCAGAGAAACAAGAGCACTGCATTGCCCTTGTTACTTACAGGTGTCTTTTGCTCCTGCAGGTTGCCATGTAACCCTTTGTCAAGAAGCACAATTTGCACCTCATTACTGTCCATTTCATTGTTAAAACTCAGAAGTGTAGAATAGGCTTTCAACCATTATTCAACCTCAAGATTGACACTCTTTCCTTGAGAACTGGGATGGTAGCTCAGGGATATCCTTCTGTACCATCTTTGGCATGACATTTAAACTCTTTCAGCCACAGTGTCCTCAGTCGTAACACTGGCACAATAGGACCTTCCTAATAAGATCTTTTTCAGAATCACAAGTGTGCACAAGTTGTTTAAAAATCAAGGGACCCATGAAGTAAACAAGCTGCCTCATTTGAGCTGATCCAAAGACTCATGGATTGATTGGATATATGAGGTTGAGTCTCAAGGCTTTGTAGGGCAGCTAGAGCCACTTTGTCTCCAGTGGCTGCTTGAGTAACCTTTGTCCCATCTCTGAGGTCAATTAGCAAATCTGAGCCCTACACCATTTTAGCTTCTGTAGAAGGTACACAGTTAGAATAAAACAAGACTCTTGCCCTCAAGAAGTCTGTAGTTCAGTTGCAGAGAGAAAAGTAGAGCTTCTCTTCTGTTCTCTTAGCTGCTTTAAAGAAAGCCTCATGCCTTACAAAGTTTGACCTATTTGTCATAGGATGAGGCCTGAACATCACTGTTAGCAACTATTGTTTCCAGTAATGGATGAAACTTTCAATTTGACAGTAAAAACAAACCCCAAGCTAAGTCGGGAGCCCCCAAGCCAGCCCCTATGAAAACTCACTCCTTAGGTCCAAGTTCTCTTAGACTGACTCACCACAGGGGTCTCATCATTCCTTTTCCAGTTATTAACTTTCTAAAAATTTCCTGCCCCCACCAAGATTTTTCCTATATAAAATTCTGATCTCCAAAGCTTTGTTGAAAAATTTCCAAATTTTTTTCTGAAAGAATTAAGGTCAATAATTTATGAATCCAGCATCTAGTGTTTCTTTCTACCCTTTGATTCTTCCCTACTCTGAATAGGAGGACAGGAAACACTTGTCCCAAAGTCAGCTCCCAGACCATTGCTATCCATGCTGGTCTTTCTGTGTAAGAAGGGACTTTGAAATCATGTCATACTCCACAGAAATCAAAGGCCAGTGGGCTACACATACAAACTATCGAGGCTTTGACTGCTGGGTTCTCTGATTTGGAGAGCTCAAGCCTAGATTAATAAAAATTTGAAGCATTCATGAAATCATTGATGTAGTTTGGTACGGGAGAGGCATGGACAAGAATGGGAGTGGCAGAATCTATTTTTTCCTTTGCCTGCTTCACAGCATTTTCTAATTTGACAATCCAGTGATGTAAATTCTCAATGGCTTTCTCTTCCCACCACACTACTTTTTTCCTTTTCCTTTTTTTTCTTCTTCTCCCTTTTTTTCCTTTTTTTTCCAGGTTGCTCCCATCTGTAACGTCAGCAATAATCACTGTGGTATTGTTGCTTAGGCAGTTTTGAAGAGTCAGAAGTGGGCTATAATTGAAGAGTTCATTACCAAGATCAGTTGGTTCCCTGATTATAGTGGCAAGGTGAAATATTTATCCTCACCAAAAAGCTCCCACACAACCATTTTCCAAGTCACCCACTTTTCACTCTTTTTTCATGCGTACCCGGATGAGCTTGTCAGCAAAATTAAAGGTATGTCATTCACATCGTGCCTGCATTGCAAAGGACTATAAACCTGCCAACCCCTTTGATGAAATAAAAGGGTTTTATTTATGATTCATGTAGGAATATGAGGTTATTTTTATTCCGTCAGTACACTAATAATCAGACGAGGGCTCGGGAAATGAGGAGCCCACTGACAGGGAAGGTTCTGATAAAGGGGAACCCTCTAGGGTGTTTGCCCCTCTTTGTAATCTCCTTTCTAGTGTGAGGTTATGAGCGTGGCAGAGTGTGTGAGCCAGCTATAAGGCTTGGCTGCAGGAACAAAGACAGTTGCAATCTGGCAGGACTTGGGATACCATTTCCGTTGAAGGGGAAATAAAAAAAACAAAACAAAACAGTCCCTTCCACGAAGAAAAAGTTTTTGCACCGGCCTCAGGTTAGCAATTTGGAGCATCCCCAGTTTTCTGTGATGTCTTCAGTTCAAAAGACAGCCAATCCTCCAGCCTGCACTCCTACTGGGCATTCTAGCCAAAGTTAAAATAATAATAATAATAATATAAAAAGATAAGTAAAAGGAAAAGAAAGAAAGAAAAACCAGTTGGCCAGGCTCCTTCCACAATCATTAACCATTTGTTCCTGCCACCCAACGTCCTTGGTTAAGGTGAACTGACTTAAAGGCAAACAAATGTGGCTGCATAGATTTCAAAGGACACCCTTACCATGTTATTTCAAATAACTCCCGTAATTTGGGGCCCCTTTCATCTTTGTTCCTGCTCTAGGAAGTGCTTGGAAGTTATTTTAATTCAAGTTGGGGGTAAATTCTCATTCCTACCCATTACTCCCATTGAGATGACCTCAAGCAATTCCAAGTAAAAAGTTATCATGGCATGAACCGGGCAGCATGAAGGCCTGTGCTTTGTTCAGCAGTGACATCTTGGCAGAGAAACACAAAGACGTGCAATCCATTGAGGATGAAGTGCAAGAAAGTTCACTGGAGGAAGGAAAATAATACTAATCCTTTATTCAATAAGCAGTGAGTAGAAGGAGGTGATTTTTTTTTAAGGTTTAGTAAATGAAAAGTAAATTTAAAAGGCAGCATCCATTCAGATGAGGCAGGAGTGGTTATCTAAGGGTCTTGCTGAGAGATTTGTTTTTATGACAAAGTGCCAATGAATGTTTTCTGCATGTGTCAATGCACAGGTGTCCATATATCTATCCAGAGACGACACACTGGCAGGGAGACCTGTTTGAAAAGCAGGGGTCCTTGTTACTTTTTCAGAGTTGAGGGCTCAGTGTTTGCCTTCCTCACTCCATACAAAGGGGCACCTTTTTCAAGGATGTTAACGCACCATTGACTGAGACATACTTTGAATGACATGAGAACATTCCCCCAGGATGGCCTAATCCCTGCAAATGGCATCTTTAGAAGTAAAACCCCTGGCTGCACACCAAGGTAACCAGAGCCTGAGCCGTGCATCCTGTGAGAAGGCATGCACACCACGTCAGCCCAGCGTCTGTCCACGGGAGCACTCCGATGGCTACATCTCACCCCGTGCTACCAGAAAAACAAGACAAAAATATCTTGCTTGGAAACTACCTGGTCAAAATCATTCTTCTCTTCAGAGACCCCCAAATTTTTTTTTTTTTTTTTTTTACTTTTTAGTATGTAATCTAATAAATTTTTAGTATATAATCTGAGTTTGAAAGAAATGGCATGTTTAGAAGTGCTCTTTTCTGGAAGCCCAGGAGTTCGGTGTTCCAATCCTTGCTCCACAGCTACAGTTTGGTGAGGCGTCAGCAAGTGGCCTGGTATCCGCACACCTCAGCTTCGTCATGTCTAGGACAAGATTCTCTTAGCCCCTTGCTTGACTGCTTAAGCAGCTCGAGAGATATTGGGTGTGAGTGTTTGGAAAAGGATAAAGCTTGATACAGAGTCAAGCTGTTTTAAGTGCGAAATTCTACATTCAATAATGGGCTTCGTAGTAATGCATGCCAACCAGTGTCTCAGAGCTGGGTTCTAGAGGTGGAAAGGACTGGGAATGGTGGCTCAGAGAGGCAATTGCTGGGTTACACCCAGCACCGCCCACAGACTTCCATTAGAGAAATCAGTGGCCAGGTGGCCCCTTGTCAGGACACAGTGGGAGAAGTCCTGAGCTCAAAAAACATTCTAGAATGATCTGGTCCATGGGATCCAGAGATTCCAAGGCCTTATTTACTTTCATTGAAACTGCACTGTAATGAAGAGTCCTCCATCCAGCTAGCAGTAGAGAACTGACAAAAAATTACTGTGGAACTAATTGAGAAATTATAGCATTTCTCTGGTCCCAAATATCGATCTTGAAATGCAGCCTCGTTCACCACGACAGAGAAAAGCCTGGTGTAAGAGCTTCAAAGTGGCCCTGCGTCTTTATTTCCCACGGCCATGAAACACGCCTCTCACGCCTACCCCAGCACCAGGAGGCAGAGCAGGTAACTACTTCCTCAGCCCCGGATTTCATTCCAATGGAGCAGCGAGGTTCATTATACTCCCTTTATCAGCAGTGAGGTTTACAGCTGAAGCCATAAGAGAGATCCGTGTGAAACATGAGCCGAGAGAGAGGCACTGCGCCTCACCATTAATAAGCCCTCTTCTGGGATCCGGCATTAGTGAGATTCAGCGGATCATGGAGCACAGGGGTATCATTTTTACATGATTACTCTAAATTCTTAAACCAGAGGCTTAAGAGAGAGGCTTCTCACAAAGGCAGCCGTGGGAATTGTTGAATGATTGGTACAACACTTGCAGAGGGTTAAACCACTTCAGGTAGCTCCACTTGTGGGACTTACAATCAGGTATTTAGCAACCTGCTTTCCAAGGGGAAGAGAAAGGCAACAGAAGGAGAGGGAGGGATGTCAGGAGGCGAAGGGGAAGATTTCCTCGCCCTGTTCGCCATGGCGCACCCCCTGGTAGCAGTGTCCGCAGCCCCGCTGTTCCCTCCTTCTTCTCCTGCTGGGTTTGCTTGCCTTCTCACCAGTTTGGCATTTGGGACTATCTGCATTTTGAACACTAATACCACTACTTGACTTGAAGAGGACTGCACCCTGTCCCATATACTCACCTTCTCCCTTCTCTGCAGAAGTGGGAGGCCTGGTTGGAATGAGTGGTTCAGACAACCGGGAACCTGCCCTCTCAGCCCAAACATACGTCCATTTTCTGAAATAACATGCATTTTCAGAAAAAGAGAATCCTGACACTATTTCTTGTCTTCCTTTGATCCAAATTCCAGTGACTCCTGTAATCTATCTAGAAGCTCTTTCTGAAGGTAATGTGCCTACATGTGCCTGGATGAAACTCCACTGGGCTTCTCTGTCTGCATATCAAGTAAAGTTTGATTCCACCAGCTCTGAACACGGGTTACCTGCCTCCACTCAGAACAAGCCAACACTCAGGCAAGGGAGTTCTTGGGGGGAATATGATGCAACCTCCTGCTTTGCCTCTGAAAGTAGTAAAACATAGAGGGTGGTCTTAGTACACATTTAGTATTTGAACTCTAAATAGGCACTGCTTATTTGATTGCAAGCAAATAGGAACTTATTTTAATTTCAGAATTTTATGGGGGTACACATGTTTTGGTTGCAAAATTTGGTTTTGTACAGTTTTAATCAAAGTTAAAAGTGTGCCCTTCACCCAGTTAGTGTGCATTGTACCCATTAGGTGTGAATTTACTCATCCCCCCCTCCCCATCCCACCTACTTGATTTCCCTTGAGTTTTACTTCCACATGTGCACGTAAGTGTTGATAGATTACATGTGGTGTTTGTTTTTCCATTCTTGCGATACTTAACTAAGAAGAATGGCCTTCAGTTCCGTCCAGATTGTTACAAAAGATAGTAGGTCACCATTTTTTCTTTATGGCTGAGTAGTGCTGCATGGTATACATATACCACATTTTATTAATCCACTCATGTATTGATGGCCATTTGGGCTGATTCTACAGCTTTGCGATTGTGAATTGTACTGCTATAAACATTTGAGTGCAAGCATCTTTTTTACAAATATCTCTTTTTCCTCTGGGTAAATACCTCATAGTGGGATTGCTGGATCAAATGGTAGGTCTACTTTTAGTTCTTTGAGGTATCTAGGAGCATTTTTTGAAGCCTGTATCTTGCCCTTAATCATATTGGATTTTGTGCTATTCTTTTGTTTTGTTCTTTGTTTAGAAGGTTGGTGTCACCTCCTTACATTGAGAAGCTACAGCATAGTCGCTGTGCCATGGAAGAGTAGGGGTTGTGCTGTATACTCCTTTGAACAGCCAGGGCTCTGAGCACAGCCCTTCGCAGACTTTAAACCAGATTGGCTGACTTCAATGAAAATGCACTTTGCATATTTCAGGCTCCTTTTTCCAAAGCTGCTGACACTTACTTGAAACTATTTTCAAAGTGTTTACATCTGTATAAGATCTAGATATCCATAGCATTATGGGCTGAATAGTGTCCTGCTAAAATTTATAGGTTGAAGTCCCAACCCCCAGTGTGACTGTATTTGGATATAGGGCCTTGGATAAAGAGCTAATTAAGATTAAATGAGATCATTAAGATTAAATGAGGTCATTAGGGTGGGATCCTAATCCCATAAAACTGCTGTCCTTACATGAAGAGGAAGAAACACTAGAGATTGCTCTGCATGTACACAGAAGAAAGGCCATCTGCAAGCTAAGTCAAAAGGCCTCACCGGAAACCAACTCTGCTGACACCCTGATCTTGGACTTCCAGCCTACAGAAATGTGAGAAAATTAATTTCTGTTGTTTAAGTCATCCAGTCTGTGGTATTTTGTTATGCAGCCCATGCAGACCGATGCACACACCTACCCGTTTTACGAAAGATTCAGAGAGGTAACTGGTGACACAGTGGCAAAGCTAGGGTTAAATACACATCTGCACTCCACCAGCTGGTACTCACTTCACTCTACCATGTTACAGCTGTGAAGTGTAGAAAATACTGGGGAAGAATGGAAGGGAATTGGAGCATACAAATGAAATCTTGGTATTAAATCATAATGGGTTTCCTATATTCTCCTTTTACTTGTTGATTGATCAGAGATATAACAGCCTTTGGACCTGCAGATAGTTTAAGCAGAAAGGAAGGGAAAGCTGATGGCTTGCTCTGGAAGTTATATGTCTTAGGAAGTCCCAGAATCAATTGCTAGAGGAAGTTTTACATGGAGCTAGTGTCAAGAAGCACCCTCCTAAAAAGATATTTTGTTTTGTTTCTCCCAGACCATGGATGTGCATGAAACTTAGATAGCTGCTCAGAACTTTTCTCTCACAAAAAAATAGGGGGAATGATACCTAGTAGGACAATAGACTGGCAATGTGGAAAATAAAGTTAATCTTCCACATCCAGAAAAATTTCAGATGAGTCTAAGATCTAAATGTAAAACTATAAAATACTGGAAGAAAAAGTAAGTGAATATTTGTATATAATATAATAGGAGAAGTTCTTTCCACATGTGAAATTGAAGATAGAAATTCTAAAAGAACATACTGATATATTTTTACCTTGTGAAAGCAATAATAGCTGTATAACAATAAAAGCAAACCAGTTAAAAATACCATGAATAATTTTTTTAAAATGTCTGGGAATATTTGCAAATATGTAGTTAATACATTGTTAAAATATTTAATATATTTGCAAATAGGCAGTAAACAAAGTGTTAATATGTAGTGTAGTCAACAAAGTGTTAATGTGTGAAGAGTTCTTCCTACTTAGTAAGAAAAAGATAAATGTTGCAAAAATATAGCAGGCAAAGAATGAGAATAAGCAGTTCCTAAAATAAGAACCTTAAGTGGCAAACATGTAGTAAGAAAAGAGAAAGGTTCATTCTATCTGGGAGTCAAATAACTGCACACTAAAACAATAAAAATAGTTTTTCATATCACAGCATATGGAAATAGTTGGGTTTTTTTGAAATTATTACTATAGTATCCAGATTGGCAAGGGTGTGTTTCCTCACTTTTATAAAGTGTTGCTGAGAGGGTAAATCAAGAAACATTTCTTAGGGACTTTTGGAAATTTATCAAAGCCTTAAAATCTATTGCCCTTTGACCTGACAATTCTGCTACTAGGAGTTTGTCCTTAGGAAATAATTGAACAAGTAGGCACATGTACAGAAATGTTCATCACAGGTTTGTTTATAGGAGTGGAACTATTAGGGGGGAAATCTGAATATTCAATGCTAGAGCAATGACTGAATAGCCATACATCTGTTTCATGGAATAGCCATTCAAAATGGTGTTGAAGGTATTACGGATTTGTCAATGCACAAAGACATTTATGGTGTATGATGTGAGTAAAATAACCTATAAAGTATAGGTAGGTTAAGTTTAGATAGATTATGCTATTTAATTTTTATTTTTAATTCACCTGTATTTTCTAGTTTTCCAACAATAATCTACTTTTCTTTCAAAACAGCAACAAGAGGGTGGGGAAAATGGACAGAGGATATCACTGGAGAAACAATTTCTGGAAATGGAAGCAAAAAAAGGAAAAACCTGTTACTACACTGGCTACTCCCTGGATGTCAGCTCTTCAAATGTGGTCTCGGCGTCTTCTGCATCAGAACCACTTGTAGGATTTGTTACAAGTGCAGATTCCAGAGCCCTACTCAGACCTGTTAAATCTGAATCTCTGGGACAGGGCCCAGAAATCTACCAATTTAACAGTTCCCGGATAATTTTTATGTATTATAAAGGCTAAAAACTAATTTTTTTTTATTGAAAGAGCATTTTACATAAGCATCTTTATTCAAATAAGTTAGTTTGTCCTACCTTACACTGGTTCATAGGATTTTCATATACACTTACTTCCTCTGAAGTGGATTAGTAACATTTTTAATTTACCAAATGAAAAAAATATCACTTAGCTTTAAGCAGCAGCAAGTTAAGAATGGATTTGTAGCTGGGGTATATTGTCTCTTTCTCTTAGTATAACATGCACCAATCAAAAAACAGGCTGAAAACTATTGATTGTAGAAATTACCTGGATCCCTTACGTCTCAGAGTTACTGAATGCTGGTCAGTCATACTGAGTGACAGTTCCATGCTAAGGAGCTTTTAGTGGCTTCCTTATCAGTGCAATGGCTACTGGGTGTTCATTAAGGTGAGGAGGACCCAGCTACTGGGTCTGAGGAGAAAAGCCCCTGTTCAGCTTGCACTCTTCCCTTCCTCTCCCCAGAGCACCCCCTTCCTCTCCAAGAGCACCCCCACCCCCTTCCATGATTTGAAGGCCACAGAAATTACCCTGGTCTCTAAGTCTCTGTGCATGTGAATGCCTCAGGGCACTTTCGACGGACAACAAAGTAGACTTTATTCTTAGGAAATGTGCTCCATGAATTGGAGAGAAAGAGCCCACTTAGGAACTTACCAAGGAGGCAACATTGGAGTAGCATGAAAAGGGAGGCATCCAAAAAACCAAAGCTCTCACAAGGCTGAGGTTGGGTTGGAGTGGATTGAGGGAAAGAGGAGAAAGGGTTCTTTTTTAAATCGGCCAGTTTTCCAGGGGTGGTAGATGCCAAAACTAAGTTTTCCATAAGTTTAAGCACAAGCTCGGCATCTGTCAGCGCTCCAGACTCTGATGATAAAATGATACCCAAAGAGTGTGGTTGCTCCCAAATACCACAGTGAGTACGTCAGTCCACGTCTGGCATTTAATTGCTTTCCTAAATTACCAGCAGGTGGTGCAAGAGTTTCCAAGTCCGTGAACTTCCCCTTCACATGGCTTCTGCTCTGGGGAGGCTCTGTCAGCAGCCCACCCCTCCTGCTGTGCGTTCCTCTCCTAATCCTTACATGGCTCCTCTGTACTTGAATAATCACAAGGGAACGAGAAGCATCTTTAAAACGCATTTTGTACCTTTTAAAATGTGTTAAATATAAATGTGGAATCAAAGAAACATGCATTAATTATAGAACTGTGTTAAGGAAAAGGAAAAAAAAAAATCCCATTACTAGCAAACCCAGAAGAAACACAAACCTCCTCCTGTTGGCAAAAGAGGAATGGAGAAATTTAGCAGAAACCTTTATGGTTTTATGCACTTTACCTCCCACTAACAAGACTATGAATATGGATTTGGGATGAGGGGTTGTTGTGGGGCAAGCGATTAAATCAAACCAAATGGAAAAACCTAAAGGAACGAGGGGACAAAATCAACCACTGTCTACATCACATTGTGGCTTCACCAGTTATATAAAAAGTGAGAAAGAATTTCCAACTGGGAATTCCCAGAATATAGTTTTGGAATATTTCAGGCCAAGGAGTGGGGAAAGTCTGTTTTAAAAAAGCAGCAGGAAGTCAAAGGCAAGTTCAGTAGGGCCTTGGGTCCTGAGCTGAGGAAGAGCTGCAAGTAGAAGAGAGTAAGGCTTGAGTTTGCTTAAAGTGGGATGGAAAACTACATTCTTTACTGGAGACTGAAACTTTGACAAGGTCTCAAGCCAGGGACACAGTGGGGCTGTGGATCACAGGCATCAGTAGCAGAGGGCAGAGTTAGAGAGTGGTGGGGAAATTGGGACTGTGAATGTTCACACATAATGTGCAAGAATTCAGACGTAGAGACAGGGTGCACCACCAAATAGACACGAGATTAATGCGGTTGTATTTGTATGTCTCTGATAAAAGCTTGAAGATGACACCCAGTGTTGCACAAACAGAACTCCAAAGGAAAAACAACAAGAACAAAAAAGATAGAGTTTGTCTCATGAGGCAGGATGTATGTAGCCCAGGCAGAATACATCTGCTTTTTCTAGAGATCTTACCTCTTTCCAGGGATCTTTTTCACAGACCTTTTCCAAGGCTGCCTTACTGTTTCTGAAATTTCTAACTATGCTAGAGAACCAACCCATAAAGACCATGAGTGAGACCTTGATATGTTAAGTGACTTTGGGAAACCTACTCAAACTCTTTGGGCCGTTATGTTAGGGCCACACATGTAGAATCCCCCACCCACAGTGAGAAGTCAGATGTTATTCTGAAAACAATGCTTAGAAGCACATACCATATACAAATATGTGGGGGACATGAAATCAATCTATTGCACTCAATTACACCTGCTGAAACCATATTATATACATAAATTTGTTCTAAAATGCAACGGAAACATGGTTTGCTGTCTGAGATTAGGGCTTGTTGTGACAATTCGGAATATGCTGATTGTCACTAAAGATGACTGTGGACACATAATGAAGTAAAATGTGCTAGCTGATAGGTAGGTGCAGGTGACTTATGACAGCTAACGAGACAATAGAATGTGTAATTGGGAAATGTACTACCTTGGTTACCGTGAATTATATCACCATCCATAATGAAGTGACCAAGATTGTACATCAACAGTCCTCCAACACGTGTTAATTCCTGCATAAATATAGTAAGAGAGGCAGGAGCCCAGCAAAGTGTTGACAAACATACGCTAAGAGAAGTATTAGGCAAGAGCAGAGTAAAAGGCCACCTTTCTCAACCAAATGATGCAACTGCCCCCGCTCCCTCTCCATTTAAGAGTGTTTCTCTAGTGTCATAGGACATTTTTACCTCTTTTTTGAGAGAGAGAGGTGTTTCTCCTCCTCGTAAGGCTGAATATTACTTCAGAATATTTCTCCTCCACCAGCACACATCAGCATCTAACAAATTATATCTTTTATTTATTTTATTATTTCCTTTCTCTTTCCACTACAGTGTAAACTATGACAGGCAAAGACCTTTACCTGTTTTTTTTTTTTCACTACAGTGTCTCTAGTGCTGAAAACAGTGTGGGATGTCACACAGTAGGTGCTCAATTAACAACGTTTCATCTCCCCCTATCCCTTTGAATCTTTAGATTTCCCCTCTTCCTAGAGAGAAGCCTAGGAATTTATATCATAAAGATACAAATTCTCCCTCAAAGCTACTGTTCTAACTCCCTCTTCTTTGTTTCTCTGTTGGACACCCCATATCAGTCATGGACTATTGGCCAGCATCCCCATTCTCACCACCTAGAGCTATGGTTCACCCACTGCACTTCATGCTTAGAACTTTTCTCAAATCTGACTTCTAAGTTCAAGGGGCCTTTTTATAGCCAATACTCCCCATGGCTTCTCTGCCATGTTTAGCCTGTTGATTACTCTCTCCCTCTTGAAGTTTCTTTTCTCTCTTATCTTTTGTGACTTGGCATTATCTTGTTTCTGTTCCTATTTCTTCAAAGGATCTATATCTGCCTATCTAAATTATCTACTGTTGTGCAACAAATTATACCAAAACTTAAGAGATCCAAACAACCATGTTTATTATCTCATGGTGTCCACAGGGCAGCAATTCAGGCTTGGTTTATCTATATCCTCCTCTGCATGGTCTCTTACGAGGCTGCAAACAAGATGTTGGCCCAGGAACTGTAGTGTCAACTGAAGGCTTGACTAGGGAAGGATCTGCTTCTGAGCTCACCCATGTGGTTGGCAGGATTTAGTTCCTCAGAGACTGTTGTCCTCTCTGGCTGTTGGCTGGAGGTTGCCCTCTGTTCTTTGTCTCTCTGCATCAAGACAATAATGTGAGAAGCGAAAGAGAGCAGGGATACTAGAAAGATGGAAAGCACAATCTCTTATGACTTATTCTTGGAAGCAACATTCTATTACTGTTATGTATTCTATTAATGAGAAACAAGCCACTATGTCCACAGCCCACATGCAAAAGGAAGAGATTGCCAGAGGATGTGAAAACCAGGAGACAGAGACCATTGGGAACCTTTCAGAGCACTGACTGCCACAGTCACCGTCATTGACTCTTTTCCTTTCTTCTACTCCAATGAAAGGGACAGTCCTCAAGGTTCTGCTCTTAGTCCTCTTTTCTCTTCATTTACCTTCCCTTGTTTCTGGCCAATACTCATTCATGTTATAAATACCCATACCATAAAGCTTGAACTATTACTTTCATATAATGGTCCTGAAAGTCTAACTTCAGTCACAAACTAAGTTTCTAAGACCTCTGTACTCAGTCCCATTCAACTCAGATGTTCCATGGTCACCTAAAACTCAGATTATTTAAAACCGCATGTATTACTTTGGTCTTTAGTTCTTTTTATGATTATTACAATTCTTTCAATCACCTACCTGGGAATCTGTGTGTGTGTGTGTGTGTGTGTGTGTGTGTGTGTCACAGTCTTTAAAAAAATATTTTATTGAGAAATACTTGGCATGTAAAAAGCTGTACATATTTAATGTATATAATTTGATAAATCTGGGGTAAGTGTTAATATATACCTGTGAAACCTTCACCACCATCAAGGTCATAAACATGTCTACCTGGGGCTCTTAAGTCCCTTTTAAATTTTTCTCCCCTCATACTCTGTATCTAATAATTTCCTGAATCCTACCAGTTCTTCATGTGTTATATTTCTCACATTTGCTACATATCCTTCACCTTTGCCCTAGTTTAGGCTACAATGACTTTGTGCCTAGACTTTGATGATAACCATATGGTGCTTACCAAGCTTCTGCCAACAAAATGCCCTCTGAGCAGCCATCCTAAAACTTTGCTCTCATGGTGCTACTATATTCTTTAAAGCTTTTTATTTTATTTTTAAACAGATGTGGCTTTGAAAAATTTCTGACGTAATTTCAGACTTACAGAAAACGTACAAGAATTTCTATATAACCTTCACCTAGATTTCCTAAACATTAACATTTATCAATTTGTTTTATCATTTTATGTATCTGCATCTAAACATTGTTCCCTGAATTTTAAATGTTTTTTAAATTTCCTTCCAAATAAAAGAAAATTCTCATCTTGGCATTCAAGGTCTTATGTAATCTGGACCCATGCTTAATACCAAGAAGTATACTTATTAATATGTCCAGCTGATCTGGTTTCTGTCCCCTTAACAATTCTTGAACATTCTAATTTTTGTAATATTTTTATGCTACTTGCTTTGCAAAGAATGTCTTACCCATGCCTACTTCGAGTCAGCAAAATCTTTTCTATCTTTTAAGGTCTAGTTAAAAATGTCACTTCTTTATGAAACGTGGAAGCCAGAAGTGACGTCTCCCATATCTGAACTTCTATAACATTTTGTTTTTGCAATATCTTCTTTTCTTGTACAAATGCATTATTATATTTTGCGAGCTTGTTTTTTTTGTGGTCCTTATCATATACGTCTTCATATTCCTAGTATTCCCTAGTACTTTTTATTCACTTAGACATGCTTTAAGGAGAAAACCGTGAAAAGAGGGGGGAAAAGATTGTTTTCTTGGAATTCAAATATATAATCAACTCAGAATAAGGTTATATAAAATCACGATAAGGGTACCAAATGGCCTATGTGACTTGAGCGTACTCTGATTGGAGATACTGACATATGTAAAGGAAAATGTGTCACCTGAATGGAAGCTGGTCTTGCTAGGCCATAGAATGTGGGAGTCTGAAAACACTTACTGACAGTATCTAAACAAACATTGTCTAGAGCACGTAGATGGATCTAAATTCTCAGTGCCAGAGGACCTTATAACAACTTAGCACATGCTGAGCACTTTGCTAAGGGCTTCCTGTTCATAGCCTGATTGATTTATCACCTTAACCACATTAAAGGGCTTCTATTATTATCTCCCATTTTAAAGGCAAGAAGCTTAGGAAGTTGTAGGTATTTATTCAGAGTCCTGTGTTCTGTGGAGGCATAACCATGAACTGGGTTAATGTTTCCAAACACAACTATCAAAGGTAGCAAGTATTTTCATGATCTATCAGTCAGCCTCTAAAATTTTCTGGTTACTTTTAGTTACCAAAATAACCCAGTCCAGTCTGAAATACCAGTTTCATGCCAGATTCAAGACTCTCTCCCTCTGCACCATGGCAAATGTATGAGTTTAATGATGGGCTGTATTTGCGTGTTTATTTGTGTGTGTTTGGGTAGTGGTGTTGAGGGGTGGGTGGTGTTAGCTTCTTTTTTATGTCTCTCACTCTTTCTTCATCTAACATCTGACTTCTTCCATGTTGGGCCCAGTGAAGAGGGATAATTGCTTTTTAGTGTTTTACCATTTTTCTTACCTATTTGGAGGGAAAATGCTGGTAGCCAATTGCTCATATGGCAGCACACTGTTAATTGGTTGTAGGCATTGTTGGATTTATTAGTCACAATTGTTTGTACTGTTTGATTAAAAATGTGAGATATGTGGTACTTCACTTTTTGATCTTTAAACAATTCAAAAACAACAGGAAACTACCCTCTCAAGATTGTTAAAATGGTGTGTCCAAGATCTCAACAGTTATTAGGTAGTGGGGCAAGAATCTGTTTGAGTGTATAGTACCATACTACTACCACACATTCAAATCAATACACTCCCCTAGCTCTGATACCTGCTAAACTACACATCTTCTGATTATCATGAGTCCTACTGAGACATGCCTATAGGATGAGGATGGGTCATTCAAGTCAGTGGAAATTTTCTGATTTGTGTGACAGCTATCATTCTCATTGAAAACTGATAATTACAGTTTTTCATCAGATTCTGTGGGTTCAGCAGGTGCAACCCAGTCCCTGAGAGATGGATTCATTCTTTAAGTATTTAAGATATAAACATTTAAATCCTTTAAGGATAAACACCAGATTCTAGAACTATGGTGATCTTCCAAAGTAAGAACATTGTGATGCTTCTTGGTGATACTAATTTACCCAACAAGCAAGCAAACAATCCAACATCATTAATATCTTAAAGTTTCCACTATTAAGATCAATAATTGTGTAGGTTTACCAGGATATGATTTACACTTGATATGAAAATATTCTTTAATTCCAGTAAAATGTATTTTACATAACATATATGTGTCTGAGAAGATCAAAATCCATTTTAGTTTTTCTTAGATTAACTTATTGTTTAAAGGAATCCTTTAATGGAATGTTTTCTGTGATGTAAATGTATTTATTAATTTATTTGTAGATTATTACTTTTACTTGTGAATAGTTATTTATAATAAAAATACTTTCATTGAACCCCTGCTAGGTGGCAGTCATCTCTAAAGACTTTCCTTATGATAGTTACTGAATTTCAGCACACACAGGCACCATGTTGGAGACAAAAATTCTTGATGCCTGCTATATATATATTTTAAGCAAATCACATCACCAAAAAAATCCTAAGACTGCTATGACTACTTAATAAGTGCCTATAAATTATTATAACTTATTAAAGCCAGGTTTGTACTTCTGTTTCTGGCCAAAATGGAGTAAGCCCTCTATACCTATCACTCCCACTGATTATGACTAAATTGTCTAGACATTATTTAAAAGACTACTATCTGAGAACTCTGAAAAGTTAGCAGTAGCAAACAAACTGCAGAGAAAGCCACATTTGAAGAATGACAATAATAGAGGTCATAATAAGTTTTTTTCCAACTTTGACCTGAGCATGAGGCAATACAACCTCGGAGGGAAAAAGGGCTCTCTGAGAGCTAAAGAGTATAGAAGAAATCCCCAAGAGGAGAGAGCTGGAGAAGATGACCCCAACTTCTGTATCTGAACTGACACAGTCCTATGCTTACCCCAAAGCTGTGCATGTGTATAATAGATATAAACCAGCATAGCAAAGGCTATGAGAATTGAATCATAATATAAACCACCACCTAAGTCCCAGGATCACCTTTTAGAGATACATGTCCAGGACATATCCATGGCAACATAGCAAAGACTGAAATCTTAACTGACATCCGAACCACCACCGACAGAAGGCAAGAAAGAAAATTTCTAGTCTGAATCTAACTGGGTTTGATTGTCTGACTGAATAAAAATTTGACATTCACCAGAAGGTTTTAATGGCACCCAGAGTCTTAGAACATAATGTTCATGGCATCCAACCCCAAATTATCAGAAAATAAAGAACAAGAAAAATATGAAAAATTCTCACGGAAGGAAAAATACTAGGACTGAAAGAAAGAAAGAGACAAATCCACAATTATACTTGGGGACTTTAGCACTCCTCTTTTGAGTATCAATAAATAAGTAGATAGAATATCAGCAAGTATATACAAGATCTGAGCAACACCATCAAATAATATGACATGGTTTTCATTTATTGAATACTAAATCTAATAACTGAATACACATTCTTGTCAAAGACACATAAAAAATCACCTAGATCAACTGTATTGTAGGTTTTATAACAAATCATACCACATTTTTAAAATAGAAATAATACAAAGTGTCTTATTTGATCATGGTGGAAATCAAAACCAAAATGATATCTGGAAAGTACCAAAATATTTGGAAGTTAAACAGCACACTTGTAAATAGCCAAAAGTTAAAGACAAAGCTTTAAGTGGGAAGACAAAATATTTTTAATTGAATGAAAATGATGATGAGGATGAAGCTAAATTTGGGGGATGAAGCTAAAACAGTGCCTAGAGGAAAATTTATAGCATTAAATGCTTATGTTACAAATAAAGAATGGCCTCAAACCAATGATGTAGTCTTCTTCTAGGAAACTAGAAAAAGAGGAACAAATTACAGTGCAAGCAGAAGAGAAGGAATAATAAAATTAAGAGCAGAAATCAATGAAATTAAAAACATAAAAAATAATGGAGAAAATAAATGAAACCAAAAGCTGTTCATTGAAAAGATCAATAGAATTGACAAATATTTGGACAGACTGAATAAGTAAAACCGAGAACATACTAATTTTAATATCAAGATTAAAAGGGAATATCACTTCAGGCCCACAGACAATAAGGAAAGAAGGAATCCTCAAATAATAAGAGAATAATAAAAAACATTGTTTGGCTATAAATTTGACAACTTAGATGAAATGGAGCAATTACTTGAAAGACATAAACTACAAAAGTTCACTCACGAATAGATAACCTTAACAGCCTTATATGAATTAAAGAAATTATTCATTATTAAAAACATTCCATCAAAGACGTTCAGGGTCAAATGGCTTCACTAACGAAGTCTACCAAACTTTTTTTTTTTTTTAAGAGATAGGGTCTCACTCTGACACCCAGCCTAGAGTATAGTGGCATAATCATAACTCATTGCAGCCTCGAACACCTGGGCTAAAGGGATCCTCCTGCCTCAGCCTCCTGAGCAGCTGGGACTACAGGTGTGGACCACCATGCCTGGCTAATTTTTATTTTTTTATTTTTTTTGTAGAGACAGGGTCTTGCTATGTTGCCCAGGCTGATCTTGAACTGCTGGCCTTAAACTATCCTCCCTCCTTGGACTCCCAAAGTGCTGGGATCATAGGTATGAGCCATCTCACCCTGGCCAAATTTTTTTAAAATATAAATTTTATATAATTTTTTTAAGAAAATAGAAGAGAAGGGAACACTTTCAACTCATTTTGTGAGGTTAGTATTACCTTCATTAAAAATCCAGACAAAAATGATACAAGAAATGAGGAACTGAAACCAATATCCCTCATATGCATAGACATATAAATATTCAGCAAACTATTAGCTAAAAAATACTGTAATACATAAAGTATTATTAATACATTACAACCTAGTAGCATTTATCACAGGAATGCAAAACTGGTTCAACATTCAACAACCAATGTAATTCATCATCGTGACAGACTAAAGAAAAAAATGATTATTACAGTAGATTAAGAAAATTCATTTGACAAAATTTAGCTTCCAATTCTCTCATAACAAATGATGTTGAGCATTTTTTCATGTGACTATTTGTAATTTGTGTATCCTCTTTGATAAGGTGTCTGTTCAGGTATTTTGTCCATTTCTTTTTGATTGATTTCTTTTTTCTTGTTCAATTTTAAAAGTTTTTTGTAGATTGTGGATATGTATTTTGAGTCTTGTGTTTCCATTCTCTTAACAGTGTCATTTGTAGGGCAAAAGGTTTTACTTTTAGTAAGGTATAACTTATCAATGTTTTTCTTTCATAGATCATGCTTTTGGTGTCATATCTAAAAATTCACCACCAAACCTAAAGTCACATAGATTGCTTCCTACATTTTTTTCTAGAAATTTTATAATTATATGTTTTATATGTAGGCCTATGATCTATTTTGAGCTAATTTTTGTGCAAGGTGATATATGTCTCTAAATTCATTCTTTTTTTTTTTTTTGCATATGGACATATAATTGTTCCAGCACCATTTATTGAAAAGGCTGTCCCCTCTTCATTGAATTGCCATTTTTCCTTTGTCAGCAGACTATGTCTGTGTTGATCTATCCCTGAGCTCTCTATTCTGTCACACTGATTTCTCCTATTATTTTGCTAATACCAGCCTGTATTGATTATTCCATGAAAACTTTAGAATAATTTTGTTGATATCCACAAAATAACTTGCTGAGATTTTCTTTGGGATTATATTGAATCAACACAAGTTGAGAAGAATTGACAACTTAACAATATTGATTCTTCCAATCCATGAACATAGAATATCTCTCCATTTATTTAAGCCTACTTGGATTCTTTCATCAAATTTTTATAGCTTTCTGCATATATATTCTGTATATATTTTGCTGGATATTTACCTCAGTATTTTTTAAATTGTCATTTTAAACCAATAATAATTTAACTTTAGTCTTTCTATTTTCTAAAAGCAGTGGCACATTGTGTAACAGCATAAAAATAATTCTCTACTGTTTCTTCCTCTTGTGGAGAGAGCAAGGTAAGGGAAGAAATTATAAAACAAGATTTGACAATCCTCTGTTCAGAAGAGCACCTTGATGACTCTAATGCAAAACCTGGGAATACGGACTTGGTGCCTATAGAGGTCTTTTGAAACTAAGCAGTTTCTAAGAATAGGCCTTCAAAAGTGGACCAGAGGAAAAAACTCATCCAACAAGAACTTAGACACAAATACTTAATAGCCAAAGGGGAAGGGCACCTGAGATTGATTAGTTAATGACCACAAATACCTCCCATTCCAATAATCACAAGCCTCTGCGATATGACCCTGGCAAGTCTCCCGTCCAGAGGTGGCGTCTATTTACTTACTCCTTTGAGTCTGGGATGGCCTTGTGATGTGCTTCGTCCAGTAGAATGTTGAAATAACTTTGTGCAAGTTACGGAGTCTTGTCCTTAAGAGGCCATGCAGCTCCCATGCTTACCCTGTTGGAAAACTGCCTTCAGACCACCAGAGAAGAAAACCAGTCCTGCCTATCAGAGGATAAAAGTCCACATGGAGGATATTCAAGTACTCCAGAAAGTAGTCACTACCAACATGTTGAGTGAGGTCTTGGAAATTTCAGCCCAGCCAACCCTTCAACTAAAAGCAGTCACATGAGTGGGTCTGGGCTAAACAAAAAGGGGAGGCATTCAGCTGACCAGCTGACTGTGAGAAACAATAACTTCTATTATTTCAAGGTACTAAATTTTGAAGTAGTACCAGAAAACAAAAATAGTTATGGTTTATGGTTCAACAAACAATACATGAGCCTACTTATAGGCTCTGAAGCCCTGTTACTTGAGCTCTCAGGGCTCAGAAGTTGGCTGGATTGTTGAGTACAAGTTGGATAATTGACTAGAAGAAAGGAAAGTATTCCAGGCAGGTAGAAGAGCATGAGCATAGGCAAGAGGTGGGACAAAATAAACAAATAAATAAAAACAAAAAGAGCCCTGCTTTCATGCATTTTTCTTTTCAAAACAAGTAGTTTTATGTTCCTCTCTAAATCTTCCAAGATTTCCGTGTATTGGAGGTATATTTACTGTGCTCATCTAGAATAGTGGAATTAGATCATAAGTTCTGCAGGGGCAGGAAAATAAAAAGGAGACCCACACTTGCTGTGCATTTACCATGTACCAGGAACTTGACATTGGATGCTCTCATTTAATCATCAAAACAGTCCTATGTCATAGGTATTTTACCCCATTTTACAGAACAAGCAACTAAAGCTGAGGAAGATTAAGTAACTTGCCCAAGTTCACCAAGCTAGTAAATGGTATTGCTTTGTTTGTCCCTCTTCCAAAATCCATACCATTTCCACAACCGCCTGCTACCTCCCAGACTCTATTACACTAATCTCACCATTAGCAGTGCCTGATTTATTTCCTAGAACTATGTAGGTACTCAAAAATGTCTCTGATGGAATTCAGAGGAAAAAAATCTTACATGATAGGAATTTCATTAACCTTTGACTCTAGTGATATTAACAGATAAATAGTTCTCTGTGCTTAGCCCATTCCCTTTATATGTCCATTAATCCATAACTCAATCATTCACTGATCCATTTAACAATTAGGTATTAATCTCTCATAAGTACCAGCTTGCTAGGCACAAGGAATGCAATGGTGGGGGGATACCACACACACACACACACACACACACACACACACACACACACACACACACGCTGATAGAGTCTCTGATTTCTGGATGGTAAATATTGATCACTTCTGTGTCTTCTCCAAAGATATCTTGGGTGTTGGTGTAAGCCCTTTACAACACCAAGCAAGCTGGCTTCTCACTCATTTGTTTCTTTCTCTGCTTGGTCTCCTGACAAAGTGATGGGGGCAAATAATATACTCAAATCTCTTTCTTTTTAGAAATGAATAATAATGGAGTGCCCCTTCCCAGAAGGAGGAGCAAAATGTACTAAGGATTCCTTGTTTACCTTTAGGGGTTACAATGGTTAGAACAAATATTTGTTCCTTGCAAAGGAACTTACATGTCGTTTAATTAGAATATTAATTCAGTTATTCCGTAGCAAAGCCCCTGGAACTTAAACTTAACTGAGATGCACATTTAAGTCATAACATAGCCTCCTGAAGTTTCTATGGCAAGTTTGTCAAAAGTTGGAAAGTGTCATTTATTCCCAGCTGTTTCTAAGGTTCACAACTTCCACACACCCCCCTCCCCTTCAATACGTTGTCTGAGATTCTTGGCTGAGAGAGCTGTTTGTTTCTTTATTTAGCAAAATCTAGCACAGCTCTGCTTAGCAGAGGGACAAGCTGGAATTTGCAAGTCTCTGCATTATCACCCAGGCAATTGCCAACTTGTCACAGGTGTACAGCACAAGAACAGTAGGAAGGAGACAGCCATGGACTGGTGTGGTCTTGGATGCTGGGGACGCCATCCACAATGTCCCATGTACCTTATTACATCTGGTACAGAAATCTGCTTTTCATGATGGGCAGACGTGGGGGGTGCAGGTCCCACTTGCAGTTTACAAGACATTTTGAGTCAGCAATTGTGAGCAGAGCTGTTGACAGAAAGCTGCTTGATTATTATGTCAAAAAGAAAAGAATGGCAAGAGTAACTTGAAAAAGAGATAAATTAAAAGCAGTAAGTTTTCTGAGAAGAAGAGAAAGAAACTGAGAGATTCTTGTTATTTTTAAAAGCTGCTGAGTTGGTCTCACTTCTTTGCTAAGTATATCACTTTTTTTTTCCTCATAAGGGGTAATACTTGTCCTGCAATGAAGGGGAAATGCAGAGATTCAGCTTACAGACAGGTGGGCAGGTAACAGAACAGGTACGGACATTTCTGTTTCAGGTCAGCTTTCTGTGGGACTTAATTGAATAATATCACCTCTCACAGTTTTTCTTCCTCCCCCTCATTGATCAAGCTGCTTTTGAGAAAAGTGATACTTTGCATATCTGGCTAAGTACTGTTAACAGCCTCTGCCTGCGGTTTGTTAAAATTAAAAAAAAAAAAAAAAAGTGTGATCTTGCCGGAGAAGTAATTTGCTTCTCTCCAACCAATGATGGCTTGTACTTTATGCAAATTGGTATCTAGGGACAACAAATCCCATTTAATACATATGCATAGTTCATAAAAAAAACGACGTGAGAGAAAGTGGAAAAAAGATAAAGCAACGAGTCAGCAAAAGAACAGGTTCCGAGGAAATTTATTGTCCCAAATTGGACATTTGTAACAGATGATGTGAACAAGTGTTAACTTTGTTTTCAGCAGCTCTTCACGTACATTCACTAGACATCACACAGATTATGTTTTAAGGATCTGAACTGTAATAAAAAAAAGTGTCTATGGGCTTTAGAGTGTTGTGTTCCATATGGTTAGGGAAGTACGGAGTTATTGCGACAAGCATCTCGTGAAGCTCATTACGCGCGGTGGTGTTAGATGCGAATTGCCGCGCATAGCTATAGGGTACGTACATGACATCCCACAGTCAGCAGATAGCAACTGGAAATGAAAGATATGAAGGCACAGAGTACAGCTTCAGGGAACATGTTAGACAAAACATCTGCTGGTATCAGAACACTGCATTATCAGATCATTGTGGCCATGAATTTTTTATAGACACTTTTTTCCCCCAAACTGCAACTTTGAAAGTGACATTTTGCACGAAAAGTTTTTGATTGAAGTGTGATGTCAGGAGGAAGTCCAGCGCAGTGATTCATTGTGGAGAGAGCCCACATTGGCAGCCCAAGAAAACTCCTTTTTGAAAAGTGGGGCAACATTGACTAGCAAAATTTATGCTGCAATGCATGTACGGAGGAATGCATAAGCAAGAAAGTTTTCTAAGCAACAAGCATGACTGAAGGGCTTTGGCCTTTTTTGCCACTCAGTGTGTGGACAGGTTCGTATTAGTCACTTAACACTTCCTTTCCTCTTGTGGACTACGTGTTGCTCACTGGCTCCCATTAAGCAAGGAGGCCATATTCCATCAACTCACCTCTCGTGCTCTGCCTTTGTTAATGGCAGTATTTCTCTTGTGCCATTTCCGGCCGAGAGTGCTCTTGTAAGACATTCCTTCATTGCAGGAAACGTACATGGATGAAAAACTAGGCGAGTAGTTGAGTTCTGATCCTTCGGGGGTGGGGGTGCTGTGTACATTAGTGCCCCCACAGGCCTTGGGAGAGGGTGAAAGGAACCCCAAGAGAGAGAAGGACTGAGGAGATGGTTCTTACCTTGAGAAAAGTCAAAGGTCCTGATATTTAGGACCCATTACAGAATGTCATATATTTCATCTTGGGAGATAATGAAGTGCTTCTAAAAGCATTATGACTTATGGAAAAATCAGGCTATCCGCAGCCGCCTTTCTGTAAATGTGGTTCTGAGAAATGGAATAATTTCACTGATTCTGACCACCCAGGACATGGGGTGGAGAGATGAACATATTTCTCATAAAAGAGCTAATGCAAAAGAAGAGTAGAGGAAAAAGAGTTCAAAGACAAGTGACAGACCCTTGAAATGGATTCCAGAGAACTTAGAGGAAGCATTTTTCTCTACTATGGAACCAATATTCAATTTTACTTTTTTTTTTTTTCTCAGTAAGCTACTGGATTCCTCTTTCAGCCCACTGGAAAAATGACATGCCGGATGAGATCAGAGTGTGAGGTTGGGAAGCTCTGAAGAATCAGAATATATTCACTCATATGCAGGGACACCTGTACAATAACTGGCAATAGTTTCAGATACGAAAGAGAAATGTAAGAGGTACTTATGAATGAGTTAGCACCATCTACAGAGACCTCTACCTCATGGCTCCAAGCTGTTCTCTTGACATTCTATATATTTCTTTCATTTTCTTTTCATATTATTTCCTTCTTTCTTTCTTCTTCTCTTTTAGCAAATGCAAAGTGATGAAGAGCTTTTCCTTTTTCTTCATAATTTCTGTTTTCTGTTGCTTTACAGAAGAGGTATAGATATAGGGAAATACCATATAGGCAAACGATCTATTCTCTCCTACTGTCTCTGAGAGTTTCCATGGACCATCAATAGTACATAAGACCTGAAAACTCACTCATTCAATAAATACTAGGTTCGTGTAAAAGTAATTGTGGTTTTGGACCATGAATTTTAAATCATTATAACTAGGTTCAAACACATCTTTATTAATCAAAATAGGAACCATTATAATCAACACACTTTTGCCAACAACAAATACGTTTGTTTATTCCTGTAACGTAAAAATCTGTGCTTCAGGACTCAACGAACTCTTGGAAAACATTTTCTGCATCCTGCTGGTCTTGGAAGTGTTTTCCCTGCAAAAAGTTGTTGAGATACTTGAGGCAATGGTAGTCGGTTGGTGAGAGGTCAGGTGAATATGGTGGATGAGGCAAAACTTTGTAACCCAAATTGTTCAACTTTTGAAGCGTTGGTTGTGCGACACGAGGTCAGGCATTGTCATGGAGAAGAATTGGGCCCTTTCTGTTGACCAATGCTGGCTGCAAGCATTGCAGTTTTCGGCGCATCTCATCTATTTACTGAGCATACTTCTCAGATGTAATGGTTTCGCCGGATTCAGAAAGCTGTAGTGGATCAGACCAGCAGCACACCACCAAACAGTGACCATGACCTTTTTCTGGTGCAAGTTTGGCTTTGGGAAGTGCTTTGGAACTTCTTCTCCATCCAACGACTGAGCTGGTCATCACCGGTTGTCATATAAAATCCACTTTTCATCACACATCACAATCCAATGGAGAAATGGTTCTATGAGAGAAGACGACACTTCAAAATGACAATGTTTTGGAATTTTGGTCAGCTCATGAGGCTCCCACTTATCAAACTTTTTCACCTTTCCAGCTGGCTTCAAATGCCCAATGACCATAGAATGGTTGAGGTTGAGTTCTTCAGCAACTTCTTGCATAGTTGTAAGAGAATCAGCTTCGATGATTGCTCTCAGTTGGTCTTTGTCAACTTCTGATGGCTGGCCACTGTACTCCTCATCTTCAAGGCTCTCCTCTCCTTTGCAAAACTTCTTGAACCACCACTGAACTGTACATTCATTAGCAGTTCCTGGACCAAATGCAGTGTTGATGTTCCCAGTTGTCTCTCCTGCTTTACGACTCATATTGAACTTGAATAAGAAAATTGCTTGAATTTGCTTTTTGTTTAACATCATTTCCATAGTCTAAAATAAATATAAACAGCAAGTAATAAGTCATTAGCAAAAAAAATGAGAAATGCACATTAAAATGATGTATAACATAACCATATTTATTTGGATTCCAATATCAAACAGCAGATTTCAACAATGCTAAAACTACAATTACTTTTCCACCAACCTAATATTTGAGTACCTATTACTGTGAGTGACCTTTTTTGCTGAAAACAACTAAAAATTTTTTATATTCATATTTATTTTTGAAAAGCATTTATAAGTAACAAGTTAGTTACAGAGCCAGACATTAAGTAAAAAGAGGAAGGGAGTTAAGTAACCCTAAATCTGGCTTTGTCTTGAGAACAGTTGCTATTCCAAGTCAATTTAGCTTTAATTTTCTTGATCTCTGAGGGTATAGGGAAGATAAAGGCTAGGGATGACCCTAAGTAGGAAATATAACAGGAGATACTCCTACATCTAACTAATCCCTCAAAGGGCCACCTATTCAATGTATGTAAGACACAAGTAAGCACATCCCGGTCACTAGTCAATCACCAACATACAATCCTTACCAACAACACAGTAAGACAAAGACTTCAGAAAGCATATTTGTCAGATATAGAATATAAAAGAAATGTGTATAAGTAGTGCTAAGAAAGCAAATGAAAGACTGAAATTATAAAAAAGAGCTAAAGATTATAAAAAAGGTAAAAGTATATTTGAGTAAGAAACAAACAGAAGTTCTAGAAATAATATATAACTCAATGGATAGGTATAACAGTTGATTACTATAAAGATAGAGAAATTTGGTGAACTAGAAGATACATCCCAAAAGAAGGAAAGAGATACAAAATATTGAAAAGTTAAATCAATACACAGGAGTAAAAAGTTCTAATATATCCCCAATTACATTTCAAAAAAAAACTAGAGGGAAGGGAGCTGAGGTAGTATTTGAAAGCATAGTTGAGAATTTTCCAGAGTTTATTTTTTTTTTAAATCAATTCTCAGATTTATGAAGCTAAATGAATCTTAACCAGGCAAATAAATACCTAGACACATGAAACTGCATAACATAAAAGACATAAACATATTATAGTACCAAGAGAAGAATGAGAACCTTCAGTGGTTTGATGAAGTGATGGCTAACTTCTCAACAGCAACAGTGAAAGCCAAACACTGCGGTAATATCTTCAATGTGCTCAGAGAAAATAACTGTCAACCAAGATTGCATATTAATCAAAGTGATTTTTAAGAAAGAGGGTAAGATAATGATATTTTTGGGGAACAAAACTAATAGTTCACTATCAACAGATCCTCACTGAAGAAACTTTTAAGGTATGTAATTCACAAAATAGGAAAGTGATCCCAGATGTTAGCTTTTAGAAACAAGCATAAATTATAAGCAAAGAAAATGATAATATGTGGAAAAATATAAATAAACTTTGGCTACACAAAATTATAGTGATAAATTCTTCATGATGGTAAAAAACAAATAGACAAAACCAATAAAACAAACAAAAACAAGATCAAATTAGGGTGATGTTTGATATTAAGATAATTTGTCTATGGAATGTTTAGGTAGAAAGAAACAATATTGACTTAGATTTGATAAATATTTTTTGCATGCTAAAATATATAGGGCAACTATTAAGCTATTATAAATATATTATAAAACTTCTTAATAAGTAGAAGAGAAAAACTGAAAAATAGTTATCAAGCATTCCAAAAGGAAGCAATAAAAGAGAGGGAAAATAAAACAAAATTTGGGGCAAGTAAGTAGCACATATTAAACTGGAATATGTAAGTCCTTATTAATAAGTAACTGCAGTAAATATAAATGATCTTTATGATCTAGTTAAAAGATCAAAATTGCCAAATAGAAAAGGACAGGGACAGAGAGAAAAAAGAAGAACAAGAATTAGGAGGAGGAAGAAGAAGGGGTAGAGGAGAAGGACAGGGAAGAGGGAGAGGAAGAGAATAAGAAGAGGAGAGAAAAATAGAGGAAGAGGAAGAGGAAAAGCAAGACCAAGAATAATAAGAAAGAAATTTTATAAGGTAAAAAAAAAAGATAAACCAAGAGAATATTCATCAAAAGAAACATGGTATAGCTATACCAATATAAGACAAAATAAACGTCATTATAAAAGATAAAGAGTGTCACTACATAATGATAACATGTTTATTTTTAACTTGCATGTGCCTAGTAATAGCTTAGAACATGTAAAGTCAAAATTGGCCGAACAATTAGGAGAAACAGACAAAGCCACTATCATAATGGCATATTTGAAGGCCTCTCACACAGTAATTGATAGAGCAAGCAAACAAAAAACATTAAAATTAGAAGTTTTTAAATAATAAAAATAATATGCACGATATAATGAGCATATGTACACTAATGTGCCAATAACTACAGAATACACAATCTTTTTATGTACTCATAAAACATTTATGAAAATTTACTATCCTGTATTGTAAAGCATGCATTAGTTAATTTCAAACTTTTGGTATTATACAGTCTCTAACAAAAATACAGTTAAGTTAGAAATCAATAGTTTAAAAAATAAATACAAAAAATATATATTTTGGAATGTAAAAACACATATCTAAATATCTTGTAAGTCAAAGTGTAAAAGCATTGTGGAAAATAGAAAATATTTAGATTTCAATGACAATGAAAATACCACATATCAAAAAACTATAAAATACAACTAAATTGACCTTTTAGACATTTTATTAGAAGAGAATAAATTTTAAATGTCTCACCACAAAAAATAAGTGAGAGAGGGATATGTTAATTAGCTTGATTTAATCATCCCACATTGAAGTGTGTGTGAGTGTGTATCAAAACATCACATTGTGCCCCATAAATGTATGGAAACTTGACAATGATTACATGTGATAAATGTCAACTATTGATAAAAATTATCTGAGAAGTCAAATCTGAGAAAGAAACTATGATATAATAATCTGGATTTACCAGAGGAAGTGAAATTTATGTGGAGTCAGTCTATGTGGATGAATTAAGATTTGGATGAGCATGAGTATATGTTCTTAAATTGCATGTTACCCTTCAATTCCTGAAAATCATACAATGCAATATAAAGAACAACAATGGCCACCACAAAACCCTGAAAGCCTCATTATCAGCTGCCCAAATCAGTGGCTGTCCAGAAGCCAGATGGAAAGTGGTTCAGGTGCACTGAGAAGGCAGCCACGTCGTATCTAGGACAGTGCCTATAAAAGGTGAGAAGTTTGTCACAAAGTGAAAAAATCAACCTTCTCTGTGTTCACCAAGCAGAGGTAGAGCTGGAGTGAGCACAGGTGAGATCAGCTAGTGTCTGTGGGGGACAAAAAAGTTGAAAAAGGAGGCACAGAAGTGTCCAGGGACCCTAGTGTTCCAAACAAACATACATAAAACCCTTCCTAAATGTTAGGGGCTCATCGTGGCATTTGCATTCTTGGTTTCAGTAGTTAATGAAGGAAAAATGGAGATTCATGTATGGAAACAGGATTCTTCCAGGATCCTCTTCAGTTCAAAAAGGCAGAAATGGTGGGACCACACAAAGAATCATGTGAAGGGAATTTGGGCCACAGAGAAAGAGACAGCCTCTAGGTTATAAAGTTGAAAGCTGTTATTCTGAAATCTGTATGTTGAGATTTTTATTTAGGATCTTTGTTTAATATTCATGAGTTATATTGGTTTGCGATTTTCTTTTTTCATAAAATCTTTTTTAGTTTTGGTATGAATATTATATTCAGTACATAAGAATTCACAAGTAAGAATGATGTAAAAACGTTGGAATTTTCCACTCCTTAAAGGTTGCCTTGTCACTCTGTCTGGACCTGGTGCTTTATGGGGTATGGGGCACGGGCAAATGCAGGACAGGAAGAAAGATATTCTTCATTTTTTGTTTTTGTTTTTGAACAGCTTTTTGGGGATAAAATATACATACCGTGAAGTTCACTTGCTTATTGTGCACAATTCAATTATGTTTAGCACATTTACAGAGTTGTGCAACCATCACCATAATATAATTCCAGAATATTTTTGATATTACAAAAGGAAAGCCCAAATCAATTAGCAGTCACCCCCGTGTTACCCTACCCTCTACCCCCAGTTCAGGGTAACTACTAATCTCCTTTCTGTCTCTATAGATTTTCCTACTGGAACATATTTTATAAAAGGTTTAATACAATATGTGTTGTTTTGTGACTAGTTTCTTTCACAGTATAATATTTTTGAGATTCATCTATGTTGTTGCATGTATCAGTAGTTCATTTCTTTGTGTTGCCAAATAATATCCATTGTATGTATATACCACATTTTTTAATTCATTCATCAGTCAATGGACATTTGAGTTGTTTCCACTTTTGGCTATCAAGAATAACTGTATTATGAACATTTGCATACATTTTTTTTGTAGACATGTGTTTTCATTTTTCTTAGTTATATGCACAGGCAAGTGTAATTTCTAAGGCGTGATAGAAGTTCAGTGGGGATTATAGAAATTGAGATCCTTTGGGGAAGGGCTAAAGGATTGGGAGATATTTAATATCAAAAAAAATCTTTTGAGGGTACACAGAAAGATATCAGATGGATCACTTGGACTATATGATAACTCTACATTTAACATTTTCAGCAACCCCTAAACTGTTCTCCAAAGCAGCTGCCCTATTTTACATTCCTACCAGCAATGGATGGTCCCAATTTCCCCACATCCTTACCCATACTTGTTATTGCTTGTCATTTTGATTATAGCCTTTCTGCTGGGTGTGAAGTGGTATCTCATTATAGCTTTGATTTGCCATCTCCTTAGTGACTAAGAATGCTGAGCATTTTTTCATGTATTTATTGACAATTTGTATATCATCTTTGAAAAAACATCTATTCAAAGCTTTTGCCCATTCTTAAATTGGGTTATCTGTCTTTTTATTATTAACTTGTAAGAGTCCTTTATGTATTCTGGATACAGTTCTTTATCAAATATATTATTTGCCAATATATTTTCTCAGTACATCCATTATCTTTTTACTTTACTGATGTCTTTTGAAGCAAAACATTTTTAATTTTGAGGAAGTTGTCAATGTTCTCTTTTATCACTTATGCTTTTGGTATGATATCTAAGAAATCACAGCTAAACCCAATATACAAAAATGTACTCTTACATTTTCTTCTAAGAGTTTTATAGTTTTAGCTCTTATATTGAGGTTTATTATCCATTTTCAATCAGTTTTTGTGTATGGTATGATATAGGGGCCTAACTTCATTCTTTGCATGTGGATATTCATTTGTCTCAAAGACAAATTTTTGTTAAACTTTGTTTATATTTCAACTATGTGAATGTGTTCAGAAGAATATTTGAATAAGTGAGAAAAGAGAACCATCCTATTCACAAAAAATGCAGAGAATACAGCCCTTATTCTCTCAATATCATAAAGCAATGGATAGAATCTTGTGATCCAGAAGTAGATTTCTTTTTATTTTTTTTAAATCCCAAATCTATCCATTGGAGATTGGGTTATCTGATAATGTAATTTTAAAAAATTGTTCACAATATATCTGTATGAAGGAATATTCTATAGCCATTAAGAAAAAGGAAGTGTCTCTACGTGTGTGAATATGGGGAGGTTCCAATATACATTAATAAAAGTAAGTTGCAGAAATGTGTTTACATCTTGCAAATATTTGTGAGAAAATATACACATAATACAAATACATGCAAATGGATAGAACATTTCTTGAAGGCGATTTCCAGAATGATAGCCAAGAAATTAGCAAAATGCTTGCCCTAGACAGAGGAGCAGGTGGCTAAGGAGTTAAAAATGACATCGAAACTTACTTTTCATTCAATGCCATTTTCTACCTTGTAAATTTTGAACAATGCATATGTCTTAAATGTTTAAAACTTAATAAAGTTAATAAAAATGGCTTATTAGCTTTACTAAAATTTTAATAAAAATGTCTTTCCCAAGTTTTCTCTGAGATATTGACTGTAGAATTTTGAAATATTTTCTATTAAATAATATCACTATATGAATGATTCCAAAAAAGTCAGCAATCCAAATTCCCTGAATGTTCTGATACTGCTACCAGAACCCTCCCAGTATTGAGCAACATTTAAAAAATACCCAAACAGAACATACTATACAGTACTCTTCTTAAAGGGAACATGGTGGATTAGCATACGCTTGTTTATAAATCTCAGAACATTCAAACAAAAACTTATCCTGAATTTTAAGAGAGGTATAATTTTACCATGGTGGGTAGCAAACTCGTAGAGGACAAGGAGTCGTAAATCATATTCTTCATCAAGAATACATTAAAGTTATGGACTTCAGTGAAGGGAAGCTATGGATGTTTGGGAGAACATTTTCCAACATTCTTTTGAAGTTAATGCCAGTGAGAGAATCATTTACTTCCAATACTATGCTTTTCACTATCTCTATCCCTTTCAGCCAGCTGGTTTCAAGGACCCAGTGATCTGACCTGACATGGCATCCCCTGATGCTCTCAAACCAGTTTAGTGATGGTGTCTAAGTGTTCTCTCAAACATGGCCATGTAAAATGATACCTCTGTCACTCTTCTGAAAAAAAGAACTCCAAATCTGTATATATTTACTACAGTGCCTAACTGCCCGAGGAGTTTTCATCTTAATCTCTCTGGCTTATTGTATGTACACTGAGAACCACTCTTTACTAATCTGCATTTTATTTTAAAATTTATGAAAAATAAAGATAAAATGTGGATGTGCATGTAGCAAGCTTGGCTGTAAAAGGCCGGTTGTGCCTGTTTTAGACGTTCTTGTCTTGTTATCAATTTGTTCCCAAGTCTAGAAATATTCACGTATTGCAGCAGATACTTAACAACAAATGGCTAATTCCTTTCAATTGGAAACTTGACCTCCTCAACGGCATATTGTGGGAACACAGCCTTTTTGGTTTTGAAGAAGCAAAGAAATGTACAAATGAAGCTACCTGTTGGTAAATTCCAGGATGGGAACACAGAGAGGGCCTCTGTGCATGTTGTTCATCCCACCGCTGAGTCTGCCCGTCTGAAGGCTGTGATTGATGATGTCACCAAAACAAAGGAGCACATTTAGTCTAATAAGCCAACTTGAAGAGACATTGAAAGGTTGGAATTATGTATGGCACAAGACAATTATGCAAGCCAAATGATTCTTTAATTAATAATGAGATCCATCATAGGCTTAAGAAAAAGCATCACAGGATGGAGAGCTTTGTGATTTACTCTGTGTGTGTCCATATGTGCCTGCGGTGTATATATTTTGGGACATAAATGATATACGCACAGTGTGGGTGCCATGGCATCTGAGTCTACGTGCTTGTTGTCTGAGCCCATGACTCATCCGTACACCGGGTAGGTGGATGTCTAGAATGTACTAACTGTTTCTTAAGTGATGGAATACATTGCCTGCTTGCTGAAGCCATATGGTTTTAGTATGAGAATAAAATGAATCAGTTGATTTGTAATTCATGTTCCTCTATTTTCTAAATGTAAATAGTTGCTTTATACTGGCCTGATTTTAATTTTTTTTAACCCTTAAATCAAACCAGGGAAGTACCTGTTTATCTATGTTAATGTAAATGCATAAGTTAAAAAATGCCATTTAGTCCATTTCTAAAAGTTTCCAAGTCTGCGTTATCAATGTTTTCTAACTAGTTGCATTTGTTTTCAAATTTTAGGTATTTGAGAACAACAGTGGTTTTCAAACTGTGTTATATGGAACTCCAAGTGTTCCATATAGGACTTGCATCTCCTCCCCCCACCCCCAACTACAAAGTGAGGGAGGTAAGAGAAACAAGGAAAAAGAACTCCAATCCTAAGAGCTGCAGCTTTATTTGGGACAGGGGGTGCAGTGGACTTATTTTGTGGTTTTGTTTAAACAAAGAGTTCTGGGGCTATCAATAATTTTAAAATGATCATTTAAAAAAATATCTGGAACAAAAGTAAAATTAGTTTCTTACTTCATACCTCATACAAGAAAATTTCACATGAGATCAAAACTCATCCTATGAATGTACAAGAAAAAAAATCTTTGGAGAATTTTTAAAAGAATTTTGAGTTATTAAAACAAAGTCACATATGTGCGTGTGTATATGCACACACATACGTATCTTGCCAGATTAACAAAAACTAAACTTTTATATAGTACAAAACAACATAAAAAAGTTAAAAGAGAAAGTTATTAGATAAATAAAATACTGGGAGGAAATATTTGTGCCATTTGCAATGGATAACAGATTACTATCCATAGTAAATACAAAGCTCTTAAACAAATATTCAAGAGCAAGTAACTATATTCAAAACAGCAAAGGATATGAACAAGTAATGTGTCATAGGGTATAAATGGTTAAGAAACATAAAATGCTAAACTCACTAGTGACCAGGTGAAATATAAATTTTATAAAATATATTGTTTTCACCCTATTAGACTGATGAAAATATAAAACAAGCCTGCTAATGTCAAATGTTCATGAAACTAAGTAAAAACAAGTGATATTTAAGGCTTTTGTGGATATATGAGTTTTAACAGCCTTTTTGGAGGACAATACGGCAATATCTTTTAACTTTTGAAATATGTGTACCCATTTATTCAACAATTCAAGTTGTAGTAATTAGTCATAGAAATACTTTAACATGTCATTCATTTATTTATTTATTTGTTTACTTGTTCGTTATTTTTATTTTTTGGTGGTGGTTTTTCAACAGTTCAGCAAGTTCTTTGACACTCCTTTCTTCAAAAGGTGAAGTCTAATTCTTCCCCCTTGAATGTTGACCAGGCCTTTTTTTCAATTGATACATAATAGATGTACATATTTTGGGGGTACATGTGATAATCTGATACATTCATATATCAAATCAAGGTAATTGGGATGTCCATCACTTTAAATATTTATCTTTTCTTTATGTTAGGGACATTCAAATTATTCTCTTCTAGCTATTTTGAAATGTGCAATAGATTTATGTTAACTATGGTCACCCTACTAATCCTCCTCCCCTTGAATGTTGGTCAGACTTTGTGACTTCCTTCTAACCAAGAAAATGTGGCAGTGGTGATGCTAGATGATGCTAGGCTAAGTGACAGAAAGGATGGCTTCTACTTGGCTCTTCCTTTCTTGGATTGCTGGTGTTAGAGAAACCAGCTGCCATGTCACGAGGGCACTCAAACAGTTCATGTTGGAAAGAACTGAGGTCTCCAGGAAAAGGTCCATGTTGGGAACAACTGAGGTCTCCCACTAACAACCAGCACCAACCTATCAATGTGTTAGTGAGCCTTGAGCCCCAATCCAGTCTTCAAATGACTGCCAACATCTTGACTGGATCCTAATGAGAGACTCCAGACTTTAGGAGCTAAGTGGCTCCTAGATTTCTGACCACCTGAAGCTATGAGATAATAAAGGTTTGTCATTATTTGAGGCTACAAACTTTTGGTATAATTTGTTATGCCCAAGTAGACAACCAACGCAAAAAATTTTTTTTTTTTTTTTTTTTTTTTTTTTTTTTTTGAGACAGAGTCTCGCTCTCTCACCCTGGCCAGAGTGCTGTGGTGTCAGCCTAGCTCACAGCAACCTCAAACTCTTGGGCTCAAGCAATCCTTCTGCCTCAGCCTCCTGAGGAACTGGGACTACAGGCATGTGCTACCATGCTCAGCTAATTTTTATCTACATATATTTTTAGATGTCCATATAACTTCTTTCTATTTTTAGTAGAGACGGGTCTCGCTCTTGCTCAGGCTGGTCTTGAACTCCTGACCTCGAGTGATCTACCTGCCTCGGCCTCCCAGAGTGCTAGGATTACAGGCGTAAGCCACCGCGCCCAGCCCAAAATATTTTATTGTAGTATTATTTGTCATAACGAAAAATCAGAAACAATTTAAATTCCCACTAATAAAGGCATGGTAATTGTTGAATAAACTGTGGTTAATCCATATTATGAAACAGTATGCAACTGTTAAATTGTATTCTAAAGTGAAACATTTTCAGGAAATATTAAATAATGAATTAATCAAACACTATGAATTTTATTAATTTTTATATTAAAATAAATTTGGCTATATATAATGCACCTACATACAAATGTCTGTAATTTCATGTGCCTATCCTTCCAGAGACCTCTGAAATAGAGATTGGGCTGAAAAAGGTAGCAAGGATACTTTTACTTTATATGTTTCTCTGTATTTAGAATTTTTTAATTACAAAAAATGTTTTATGCATCCATGTTTACTTTTATAATTTTATTTTAAAAAATTAAACTAATGAAAAATAAATGAAGTAGCATATTCTTCTTTTAAGGGCTTTCATTGTTGATATTAGTTAATTACCAAGAAGTACAAGACAAGAAAATGGGGTAAGAGTTAAAAGGCATAATTTAATAGCTTTGTGGCTATAAGAAAAGCAAATGAAATGATTGCTATAGTTTTGATTCATGGTCAGGTAGTTTTGTGTGATTCTATGGCCACAGCCTACCTGTCTGACAAATGGGACAGTGGAGCTGGAGAGGGAAGGAAGACTTGTTCTAAATATACCCTACTACTGGACAAAGTCCAGAACCCACTCCAGCTGCCAGATGAATTGTAGGTCGATAGTGACATCTTCATGTACAAAGTACAGCACATTAAAGAGGGGGATGAAATAGATGTCTACCTGTGGGAGCTATTGATTGGATTTAATGCTAGGGCTTTTATCTTGTTATGTTGCATGTAATATGCTGAGGATTTCAGAAAAAAATAATGCATGGGCTGTCCCAAGAACTATAGGTCAAAAGGAAGTGGATAATAGAATTTGAATAAAAAGGAAAAATTGATTAGTTGACAGTGATTATTAGGCAAGATTAGAGAAGGCAGTATTACAACTAGCAGAGCATCACAAAAGGATGCCCATCCCTTAGTACAAAGCCATCTGAATCAACCTGAAGTACAAAAGTTGAAGACTCAAGTGACCAAGGCAAATTTTAATTGGGATTACAAATATTAGTTGGCAAAACATGGCTAAAAAGGCTGCCTGAGAGTATTTATGTAAAACCTTGTGTCTTTCTTTCAAAAGTTTTCTTAAGACAAGTTCCAAAAAAAATTCTTTAATTCCAGTTTATAGATTTCCCTTATTTTAATGTTCTCATCTCTAGTGTAGGCATATTATAAATGGAATTAACTCCATTACTAATGCTTTTAATCTGATTTTACTGGCGCCTAGGGCTGATGACTAGGAATCAGCATGTGTGTTGTTAAAAGAAAAATACAGTTATAAAGGAACTAAATTACATGTCCAAAAAAACACATTTATCCATGTGTTTTATTTATTATCCCAACTAGCCAAAGCACAGAGCCCTGACTGCATGTCTTCAGAAATAAAGTAGCTACAAAGCAGTTAGTCTGGCTGCTGGAATCAAAAACTCTCACTTGATGAAAGAACTGGCAAGAATAGCCTGCAATGTTATGACGTATTCTTTCATTTATAACTCCCAGATTTTTAGGCCTAGAACTAGATGTCTGTGGGGCACTGCATGCATTTTTGTAAGACTATTCATATGCAATAAATAATTGACACTATTTTAGCTCACTCAAATCAATTGCTGAGCAATCAATTGGATTGCTGCACAGTCGATTGGAGTTGGTTCTTCAGACAAGTTAGAATCGGCACTTGGTACTGTTGACTGAAAATCCTCCATATGAGACCATGACTTTGGACCTGGTGGCAGATAAGGACAGAAATGCTAGAGAAATAGAGTGCATGGACGGCTAATTTTCTATAAAATAAAGGGGAAATGGGGCACTGTCCAAAATATCAGAACTGATTCCTGAAACCCCAGTAGACTCTTGTCTCAACTTGCATTTGCTTATATTTCCTTTGGAATATTTCCAAATTCTGTACTAAGTCGATTGTAAATCAACTAAAGGCTTACCTTGCCACACTGAAAACCTGCCCTGACCACCTCTAGATGAGACGTCCTGGTTGCCTTCTGCCCTCTGATTACAATTACTTTCTGAGCTATTTAGTGGGAAGCAACTCTTTTTTGTAAAATCCATTGTTTGCCTTGTTATTTTGGGCTATTATTTAAATTGTTTATGCTACCATTTGACTTTTTACATAGTTTATTACCCCAAGAACATAGGAAGCTTTTGGAGTGCAAATTATGTTTTATCTTGTATTCTTTTCTTCTTATTTTCCTTCCTCCCCTGGCCTCCTGCCCTCCCAAACCCTGTGCCTTCTGGGCCTATCATAGCACCACACACTTAGGAGATTCTTATACACATTTGCTGTTTTGCAATTTGAAACCCATGGTACAGTCTGCCCCCAGAAACTTCACAGCTTAATTGGGTCAGGACGACTTGCACACCCAAGAAAACTTTAAGACCAATTATAGAGACAAAGGAAAGGGAAATATATTTAAGAACAAGAATGCTTTTACAATACAATTTACTCTTCCCAATATCCATACAATGAGGTGGGTATTATTGTGATTTCTACTTTACAGAGAAGGAAGCCAGGCTGAGAGAGGTTAAGCAATGTGCCTAGTCATACTCATTTTAAGTGGTAGAGTTGATTTAAACCCAGGTCAGTCAAATTCTATCCTCTGGACCAGTTTGACAATGAACAGCATTAAAGGGGCTGCACTAATATCCCACAAAACAGGATAACCACTGAGGGGCTGTGAAGTGATGGAAGTACAGGGAAATGGGTCATGAACCGGGAAAAGCTTTCTCAATGAAAGAACACTGAAAGGAGAAAAAGAGAGGGAATACAGCTCTGAAAAATAGAGGATCGAGTAAGTGGAGCAAGGTAATAAAGAAAAGAAAAAGCCTTTGCCATTAAGGCTGTAGAAATATTTACAGTTGGTTTCCAGTCTCCTCATATTTTCTATCTAGCCAAACAGCAATAAAGGTATGTGGAAAAAACATATATATTAAATTACTAGGTGTCAGATTTCTGATTTGATAACACTCGGTGTAAAAATAACAGTTATTATTACTCTTCATTTATCTAGCTCTGAGAGTGTACACAGCACAGTATAATAAGTAGAATTTATCAGAGGAGGGACAAGATCAGCGCCCCGAGGGTTTTCCACTTGAGTAGAGGCTCAAGTGGCAACTGTGACACCCAAGAATCAGAGGACCGCCATCCCAGAGAGGAGGACTCGCCTTCTGTCTCGAGCTGCAGCTGAAGATCTGTGGTCCTATTGCAGGTGGCGTTTTTCTTTTGTGGGAGGATGTGGAAAAGGTTTTAATGTCCGTCTTCTAGAGAGACAATGTTAATTCAAATCTTTTCCTAACATTGTATGCCTCCCATTACTACATGCGAAAAAAGAAAGCAATTTTCCTCTAAGACCCTGTTCTGTGTCTTTTGAGTAGTGGGCAAGGTTCAGGCATGATCCAGGGAGACCTGCCATCTGGGAGCAAGGGCAGATGGGCAACTTTCTCCCTCAGGGTTCCCAGGAATACAAGTTTAGGCTCATAACAATTAGGTGTATTAATTACAGAGCACGCACCTGTGCTAGTAAATATGTACACAAAAATACCCTGCTTATGCATTGTTGCTCAGATATCCAGAAGGTAATCAAGAAAGAGCAATTAAGCAAAATAAAACTAAAAACCTAAGCTCTTTCACTCAAATCAGAGTACAGATCCTCAATCATAGCCTATTAACTTTTACTCTGGGCACAAGTTTAATAAATGTGGTTTATGGTTTCCTGCCTCCAGCCCTTTTGCAGCAACAAATGAGAAGTATGGGAGAAGACCGGGCAGAGACCTGGATAACAAGGGAGGAGATAGAAAAGTTAAAAACGTATAGCTAGAACTGGGGAGGGGTAAGGAGGTGACAGACAGAACAAACAGCCCTGTAACCTCAGCAGTTTCTGAGGATGTCAGCATTTCTGCAAAGGACTGTAACCCAGACTTCAGTTTGTGTTTGTTTCAGTTGCTATATTATATATTATCTATAATAAAATAAATATATTTTAATTTTTAAAGAGAAATGTGACATTCTACAAAAGCAAATATTAAACCAACTACTGCATTTGAAAGAAAAAAAACTAAAATAATTGGAATAAAGAATGTAAGACTAGAGAAATCATAGTGTAGAATAAAAGCAGCAAGTAAAGTTTGAATTTAAGTTTAAACAACTGTGATTGGTTGTTATGAAGTTTTAAGGTAAATATAAAAAAATATTAAAGTGAGATGTAATGCCAAATGCTAATGATCAATTGGAAAAAACATCCAGCTTATTGAAAAGACATTATGAGGGAAGAGATGTCAGAGAGAAACTAAAATCACGTTAAAGTTTATTTAACATTAAATAAATATTTATTGAACCAGTATTATGTGTCAGGGAAAATACTAGGAATCTTAGTATAAAACAATATAAATTTACATGCATGCCATCCTGACATGTGAAATGGACAATAAACAAATGAGTATATAAATATAATTTCTGCTTGTGATACATGCAATGAAGAATAAAACAGGGAACAGATAGGTGGAGAGATTGCTACTGTTTTAAATGTGGCATTCTTAGAAATTCTTTCTTTGAAGGTTACATTTAGACAGAGCCTCTGAAAACAATATGTCCATCTAAAGGAAAAGCCTTGGGGAGGGGGAATGCTAGGTGAATGCAAAGGCCCTGAGGCAGGGTGAGCTTGGTGTATGTGAGGAGCAGTAAGAAGCAGAACACGAGAGACAGAGAAGATAGATGACTTTGAAGACATAGGTAGCATTCTGGAGTAACAGGACCTACTGTTGAATTAGATATGGGGCGTGATGGAAAGGGAGAAATCAAGGAGAGATTTTAGGTATTCTTCCCACCCCACCCTCCCTATCACCCTGCTCCTGGATACTGGGTAAATGGTGGAGCCAGTTTCTGTGATGAGGAAAACTATAACAGAAAAGAAACAGAAATATGAGGATGCTGAGAGGTGGGGGCTAGTGGGTGGTTCCACTGGAGATTGGACTGAAGATGGAGGCCTGGGATCCATTAGGGGACAGATGGCACAGGAAGCTCCGGGCCTGGGTAAGGGAGCTCAGGCAGTGGCCACAGATACAGAAGACAGCAGGTCCACAGGCTGGCTCTTGACACATGCCAGCATTCAGACAGAAATCGAGGGAGAAGGAGTGTGCAAAGGAGGAAGAAGAAGCTCAAGAGTCCATGAGAAGATACAGGGAGTAAATTCTGGAAGTGAAAAAAAAAAGTATTTCAAGAAAGGGTGCGTGATTAGTTGAGTTATCACCTGAGAGGTTGAGTAAGTCAGATGAGCGCTGAGAACCCGGTACTCATGAAATTCGGCAACCCATGGCCGTTGGATCGTCTATCTCCTTACCCTAGAGGTGAGGAGAGGGAGGTGGATTTATAGCTTCAAAGATAGTTCAAATACTTGACAATGATAGAGGAATGTTGCACAAAGTTTAAAGATAAAGTCAACTTCTGATATAATAAATACACCTTGGAGGGATGACTTCTACCCCACCTTTCCCTGGCGACTCCCTGTTCCCGACAGGAGCAAGTCGCAGCCGTGGATGTGATGGGGCTCAGAACTCAGGGCAGAATCGTCCCTTTTTGTCACCGTGAGTCACGCACAGGAGCTAAAACAGTCCATGATGTAGAAAAGGGCTGATTTTGAACAATTTTTAAAGAAACGGAAAAATTAAAAACCTCCCAGCGGGGCTACTGAACCCCGTGAAAAAGGCACAGTTGGGGTTGGGGGGAGCCCCTGTATTCTGGCAATGGGCAATGGCTTGCCTTAAGGGAAACTAATTCTAATGAGTAAGTGTTTTGGGTTTTGTTGTTTTTGATTTATGGGTTACACTTTTCATTGAGTGAAATCGAATAACGGAGAAGTTACCTTTGCTAACTGTTTGGAATTTTGTAGGAAAAAAAGAAGAAAGGGCTGTGGCACTTGTGGGCCAAGGAATGCTGTGGCCACAGCTTCTACACAGGGAATAGTATTTCCCCTGCAATTGTAAAAATTTGATATAATTGCTCATTGGGAGAAAATCTAACCATCCACACCATGCTTTTTCTTCCTTAGAACCACCCATGTCTTATTGTATGTGGTTGTGGAATTGATGTATGGTAACATTCCTTTTTCTTTTTTAAGTACACCGTGAAGGAGAAAAAGAAAAATTCCATTGTGACAGCGAGGCAGCCAAGATTTAAAGGTTGTGCCGGACTTACAATTGAAATGCAAATCACTCTTTGCAAACAGCCTCCCGCTGAGGCCCAAATTTTTACAGATCAGGTTCTGCCGTCCTGATGAGGAATCATTGAGCAGCGTTTCCCAGGATTCACAAATTAGTTGCCGTCTAAGGTATCATTTTCTGCGTTATAATTGTAACTTACCAGAGGAAACTTTGTCACAAAAGACAGTACCCTGTGCTTCCATTATTTTTCCAGCTGCACCGCCACTAAGGCTTCTTTCACACACAATGAAAATACACACATCACGACCTCCCTCTCTGAAACACACACTCCTTGAATATAAACATTTTGAGAATATTGGTGTGCTTTTTCTACCCCTTCTTTTTTCGATGTGCAGGTGGTAAAATACTGGCTGCCATGAACCGCAGACAATAAATAAAAATTACCAGCTCCTTCCAGCTGCCTGATAGAAACGTGCCAGCCTGGGAAAAGCCTCATTCCCCAGGCGCGATGATTCTCAGGGCAAGACGTCTGTGGGTATTAGGGCCCCTCGCTGGGTGCTCCTGAGTGGGAGGCCAGGCGTTTCCAGTTCAGACGTGCTCAGCTGCACTCAGACAGGGGAGCTCCACAAAGCCCTGAAAGGTGACCTCTTCCTCTCCAGGTTAAAAAGGCTAATGCTGTAAGAGAGGCAGCATCGCACACAGAACAAGGAGAACAAACAAACAAACAAAGGTTTGAGAGATTAACTGCTGAAAGTGAGAGAGGGGAATAATTGCAAGCAGTGGGGTTGCATAGTGGGAAAACCAGTAGCCAATACCCTTAAACTCGGTCTTGTCACAGACCCTTGCTAGCTGAATTATCTGAGACAAATCACAGCACATCTGTGGACACCAATCTCCTCACACACAAATATTCTGGATCAGGCCAAGTGCAGCACGACTCATGCTTATAATCCTACCAATTTGGGAGGCGGAAGAGGGGGGATTGCTTGAAGCCTGGAGTTTGAGACCAGTCTGAGCAAGAGCAAGACCCTGTCTCTATAAAAAATAGAAAAATTAGCCTGACATGTTGGTGGTGCATACCTGTAGTCTCAGCTACTGAGGAGGCTGAGGCAGGAGGATTGGTTGAGCCCAGGAGTTTGAGGTTGCAGGGAGCTATGACAACACCACTACACTCTAGCCTGGGCAACAGAGCAAGAGCCCGTATCAAAAAATAAACAAAGAAGCACAAATGTCCTGGATCGGAGTTTCCCAGAAAGAGGTCTGAGAGTCACCTGCTCCAGAAGTACACAGGGAGCTTTCTCTACAAAAAGCATCAACATCCTCCACCAGAGTGATATATTTGTTACAATTAATGAAACTACATAGACTCATGATTATCTCCCAAGTCCATAGTTTATATTAGAATTCAGTCTTGGTGTTCTATATTCTATGGTTTGGACAAATTTATGATGACATGTATGCTCTGTTGTAGAATCATACAGAACAGCTTCACTGCCCTAAAAATGCTCTGTGCTCCTCCTATTCATCCCTCTCTGCCCGCTAACCACTGGCAACCATTGATCTCTTTCAAGTCTTCCGTAATTTTGCCTTTGCAGAATGTCACATAGTTGGAATCATACAGTGTGTAGCCTTTTCAGACCAGCTTCTTTCACTTGGTAATATGCATTTAGGTCTGCTCCGTGTCTTTTTATGGCTTGAGAGCTCATTTCTTTTTAGCCATGAATAATATTCTGTTGTCTGAATGTACCACAGTTTATTTATCTAGCCCCAGAAGACTTTTATGCACACTAAATTTGAGAACGAGTACAGGAGATGAACTCTGAAATTCCTTCCAGACTTAAGGCCTGATAAATCTATAGGTTAGTCAAGCATACCCACCACAAAGACTAAATCTTTTAATCGGAAATGTCTGTCTGTCTATCTATCTATCTATCTATCTATCTATCTATCTATCTATCTATCTCAAGAGAAATAGAAGTCAAAAAGCCTCCTTCAGATAAGGTTACAATCTCACTATCTAGGTAGAAGCTACTAGAGGTCCTTCACTCAAGTATATGGTCAAAGGTGCTGTGAATGTGATGAAATCCCAGAGATCACCTTGTATAGCTGTAGTCTTCCTCCTGCCAGAGCAAGAGAGACTCCTGGGGAAGGGAGAGGAGTACAGGGAGATATATGGTCCTACCTCCAGTCTCTGTGGTTCAGGAAGGAGGGAAAACTGAAGAATGAGTTCAAGATGGCACTTTGATCAGTTTCCTTGATGCAGTAAGAGGCTGAGAAATATGTTATGAGAACAGTAGGAGTTGAGGATTGAAGAAAACTCTGGGGGTTTTGAGTTATTATTGAAGGGAATGAGTGTGCAATCTAAGCAAAGTCAAGAAAAAAGTGTGATGACTTGCTTGAGTCCCAACTGGGATGATGGGGTGCTATGGTCTAAATATTTGTGCCCACCCCCAAATTCATATGTTAAAACCTAAATGCCAGTGCAATGGCATCAAGAGGTACTAAAGGTATTAAAGATATCTACTGTATCAACTTTAGGTGATTAGCTCACCAGGACACAGCCCTTATAAATGGGATGAGTGCCCATATTAGAAAGATGTGAGGGATCTTGTTTACCTCTTCCACCATGTGCACAAAAGTCACCATCTGTGAGCAGTGGGCCCTGAACAGACACATCTGCCAGCACCTTCACCTCGGACGTCCCAGCCTCCAGAACTGGGACATAAATTTCTGTTGTTTACAGAGCGCCCAGTTTATGGTATTTTTGTACAGCAGCCCAAAGAGACTAAGACAAGGCCTTTGGAATTTTATTAGTGCTAATCAGATGGATGCTGAGATTATTCATATCAACATTTAATTCTGTGAAAACCAGGGAAACTGGATATTTATATTGAGAGATAGTTTTGGGTTATATATAATTTTTATTCTTGGCAAATTATCTATTTATACGTTTGTTTATATATTTTATTAGACTTTCTTCTTTATTTTTTTGATCATTTATGATAATGATCATTTACAATCTTCATTGTATATGCTACAAATAATTTTCATTTTATTTGTGCTTATTTTCTTAATGTGCATAAGTTTTCATTTGTAGCCAAATCAACTGAACCATCTCTATATTTTCTCCCATTTCCATCAAACTTACAAAGTCTGTGTTATTGACAAGAGCCAAATATTTCTGTGATTTTTCTTTTTCTTTTTCTTTCTTTTTTTTTTTTTTTGCCTTGTAGTTTTTGGTTTACCTGATATATTTCTTTTGTGGTATCAATCTTAATCTTTTTTCCCCATCCAAATGGCTAAGAAATTGTTTAGTCAACATTCAGTTAGTCATAAGTTAGGGAGGCCAGTTATAATACTACTAATAATTCCCCCAATGAATATAGCAAATTACCTTTTCCCCCTGTAAAGATTTCATTTCAATAAACCCTTTATCTAAAACAACAGCTTATAATGATAACATTTACTTTCTTTACAAAAAGTTAAAACTGATTTCTTTAGGTGACTCCTTTACAGGGCCTTAGTCTCCCCACTTACAATATAAGACATCTGTTTTTGGTGATTCTCAAAGGCTATCTCAACTTTGAAATTGTGTTATCTTTATGAGCACAGTAAATATATCTATCACTGCATTAACTAGAAATATGAACTACCTTATTGTCATGAAAGCAGTGGTCAACACTGCAGCCCTTGGGTTATATCTGACCAGTAGCTAGGTTTCATAAGGCCCTTGAGCTACTTTTACATTTTTAAAGAGTTGATAGAGCAGCAACATGAATATTTGACAGCGACCCAGAAATTCAGATGGGGCCGTTTAAAGAATCATCTTGCTGATCTCTGCTTTAGAGTCAGTAATAATATTTTTTATCATGGGCACCTCTCCAAAAAGTACCACTGGCAGAAAATATTTTATGTACCATGTTTCCTTTTCTTCCTGGGCACAAATTTATAACCCATTTCCCAGACTCCTTTGCAATTAGGGCTGGCCACTGACTGAGCCTTGCGGAATGGGATGTGGGCCGTTGTGAGATTCACCACTTCTAGACCTCTGCTAAACCTATCCCATTCTGGAGATCGGTCACAATCTCGCTTTCTTGTATAAGCTGGTTGAATATAGAAAATCCAGCAGAAGACACCTGCACTTTAGGAGATGGTGGAGCCATAAGGTGGAGGAAACCCCCTGAATGAGCCGGTGGTAGGCTACACACCTACCATCACATTGAACTTCGTCTGAGTCTTATTTAACCTTGTGTTTGTTAAGACAGTAAAATGTGGGCGTTCATTACAACAGCTGCTAGTATTTATTCCAACTAATGATCCCACCATAGCTCAGGTAGCATGTTTCTCCTGTCTGCTTTCGGCTGGGAAACCAGAACACTGACACAGTTAAACACAAAACTGTGATACTAAGAACTAGTCAGTTTCTGAGGGAAAGAAAAATATTCTATTACGTGAGTTTAGAACAGAGATTTAGGGAGATCAAACACTTTTGTCCATTTGCCAGTTAGTCTGGGACTGTTTTTCTGAGAGATAATTTTGCTTAAAGAGTGATCTTCAAACACGCAGAGTGTCAGACTATCACCATTATTTGCGGTGAGTAACCATTCTCCTACCCTAGGGCTGGTGCTAATCACAGGTGAATGGCTTAAAGTGAGTAAGAAGTGAGTATAAATGTATTTAGACTAACTAGTCACAAGGTTTAATTCTGAAGGCATAGGAAGAAGAAAATCACTCCGGATATTCACACTGGGAAAGTCACAGAATTAATTCTAATTCTAAACTTAGAAATAATTCTAGGTTTCTGAAACAGAGTAACTCCATGACAGTATGGAAAATGCTACCTCCAGAATACTTGCACCTCCCAACAACAACAAGTAGGTGGTCACTAGTAAGGCAAAATTGCCCTATAGGGGATGAGTTAAGAGCATGACTGAAGTTAGTCAATCTAGATTTGAATTCTTGCCGCCCCATTTATTAACTGTACCTCAATCTCTCTGTTCTTCTGTTTCTTCTGTTTTAAGTAGAGGGAAATTATGGTAATAATGACATCTACCACATAGGGTTGTGGTAAAGATTAAATGAATTATTATCTTTAATTTAAAACAGTGCTGGCCCTGTCCATTTATTCTTATTATTACATGCATTCAAAATAAGGAAATTAATCCTATACATAAGGTTTAAGTCACACTTTGAAAACCTCCATGTTCTTTCAGTCAGGCATTTCCATAAACATCTTCCTAATATTTCACATTTGTCTAAATTATCAAGTTATTTCTTCTGAGCCAAATATTGAGATCAGGTTTGAGTTTTAGATATAGTTGCAACAAGTGGAAAGGAAGTGGAGGATATTTCACTTAGATGTAATTAATAGGAGAAAGATATAGAAGTAGGAAAGTATGAGGTGTGCTTGGTGAGATTAGTTTTTTGGCTATCATCTTTATAGTGCATCAGTTTTTTATTTTGTTTGTTTGTGTATTTGTTTTGGTGATCCTATGTTCTAAAAGTGAGGCTTAAAGACCAAAAACAATTTTTTTTTGTCTTCTCTAAAGAAAAGAAGTAGCTAGCCTTTCTTTCAAAATGCTGTAAAGTTTAGGTACCTGTAAGACCTCTTTATATTTGGAATTGGAGGAAAAGAAGGAAATTCATGATCAAAAGAAAAAGTAAAGTCCATTTTGAAGAAAACCTCCAAGTTGCTACTGCATATATATTTTTTAATTGTTTGCAAATGAACAACATGTGGTAATTTGGATTATCTCAAGAATCTGGGTCTTTGCACATTCTTTTTCAATCAGTGTATCTGGATTTCCTTTGCTAAACTTTATCGTTGCTCAGAGAAAAGCATGAGGAACTATATTCTTATTCAGTGCTGAAACACTTGTTTGGTTTTCCTCAAGGAAATGGAGATACTTTTGTCAGAAGGCTTGTAGTCACCTTGTTTTCAGTCTCTTAAACAAGTGGTACTTTATCATGGAGAAAAATATATTTGGATACCATACGCATTACGAACATGCTAGTTTCTGCTATTAATTCAGAATTCTTAGTCCATGCTGCATGCTTTATAGCCTAACATAGTGAAATGAAAGGAATTTTATGTATTTTAGTTCTGTCCCTCTGCTGGCAGTGGAAGTAAATCCCAAAGTATTTCAGCAGGTGCTATTAATATGCAAATAACAGAGAATACACTATTTCTAATAGACCTCCCAACTGCATGGGAGGCATCACTGTTGGAGCAAATTAGCTTTCTGTAATTTGCATGCTTTTCAGAACCTCCTGGGATTATATTTTAGATCAGAGACAATAAAAGCATATGCAGTTAGCTTAAAATGTAACTAATTTTAGACTTTGAAACAATTTTAACCTAACTTCTTTGTGGCATTAAACAGCTATTTGCAAAGAAACTTTATACAAAAGTCTATAATTTTCATAGCATTGATTTGCCATGAATGGCTCCATCTCTGTATCACATGAAAACAAATGTGGGAACAGACCAGGTGTATGGGTTTCCCAATTAACTGAAAAGACACAAGGGGCTGGTGAACTGGAGGCCTGGGAGTATGCATTGTTTGGGAAATTCCAAAGGACGGTATGAAATGAAGAGAGAGCATTGAGTGATCAGCCCAAATATTTCATGGCCAAAGGGACTAGCCAGAAAAATAAAGCTTATTTATTTAGCTCACCATATGAACCTCACAATATCTAAATGTCTCAATAAATAAAACAATATCTAAGTAAACTAATAAATTCTAAATTAGCTGATTTTAGCTATGCCAACTTACATTTCACAAAGTGTGGTTCAGGGACATTTATCCCATGTCATAGAATTTATGAAAGTTTCTTGAAAAATATTTGGCCAGGCTAGCAGCATCCAAAGTCATTGAGAATTTGGCATAATTTATCATGATTCCATTTTTCCATTGCTCTGTTAGCAAGAAGGTGAAAACTGCACCTAGCACACAATTCATTGAGAAAATAAATTACTTTGATCCCTTCCTGGACTGGATAAGGCTATTTTCGACAAAAGTATTTAGATTACTTTTCAGCTTTTTGCTGTCTTAAATCCACACATGAAAATTAAATTGAAGAAATGAAATAATTAGATGTTTAAAACTTATGTGTCATCTTTGAGTGCGTGATTTTGATTTGGAGCCCAAATTATCTAATGACTACATTATTCTGCATTTTCTTTTATTTCTATAGACACTGCTACATTGTTATATTATTAAAATATAAATGTAACATGAGAAAATGTCATAAATGGAAGTTACTTAAGAAGGTTTACTGTCTAAATATGTTTCTTATCCATCAGTCCATTAACAAGTAACTTACCATGGGTAAAATGATGTAGTGGAAAAAAAGAAAAATAAAATATAGCTTTGCTATAAAAAAAGAATATATGGTCATTCTAATATTTCTAGTTATATTATGGACTGATTCAATTCAAGTGATTTCTATTCCTTAACCTTTCTGAGATGTATGAATCAACTTGTAAAGAATTTGGCCATTTGGACATATTTTGGATCTACAGAGTAAAAAACAATTAATTTAAATTTGAAAAATTCAGCTAATTCACTAATTTCTCATATGTGTACGTGTATATATATATACACACAAACATATATATGTATATTTATATATGGATACAACAATATTTGTGTTTATTTATGAATTAAAGCTTTAAAGATGTTATTTTGTACTCAATCACTACATTTTGAAAAATTACTCTTATGTCAAATGGAAAGAGAATTTAAGTATGATATATACAAGTAAAGCAATATATTATGAAAAGAAGTCCTTTGAATATGCAAAATGATACTGAGATAATTTTTCAACAAAAATGAAATCTTCTATTAATAATATCAAATAATAAAATGGCATATTTTAATATATACATAGATAATTTTAAATATATCATACATTTATATAGATACTCCAAAATACAGCACAACTATAGTTGGTATTACATATCTTCTTCAACTCCTCTTTCCATCCCAACCCTCTGTTTCCAGCTCATCTTTTTTCTCTTTCTTCTCTAATCATTTTACCCAATGTATGACTCTCTTACATCTCTGTTGACACTTCCCAAAACAATGCCTTCAGCTCTTACACTTTTGGTTTTTCTCATAAGCTGAGGATGTGAATTCAGTCCACCCCATGCATTCTTTTTATTTTTTAATTTCAGAATATTATGGGGGTACTAACGTTTTGGTTACATGAATTGCTTTTGTACAGATTGAGTCAAAGTTTTAAGAGTGTCCATCACCCAGATAGTGTGCATTGTACCCGTTAGGTATGAATTCACCCATCCCTACCTCCCCCATCTCACCTGTTTGATTTCTGTTGAATTTTACTATAATATGTGCACATGAGTGTTGATCTTTTAGTTCCAATTTAACAGTGAGTTCATGTGGTTTATGTTTTTCCATTCTTGAGATAGTTCACTTAAAAGGATGGTCTCCAGTTCCATATAGGTTGTTATAAAAGGCATTAGTTCACCATTTTTTATGGCTGAATAATACTCCATGGTATACATATACCACATTTTATTAATCTACTCATGTATTGATGGGCACTTGGGTTGTTTCCACATCTATGTGATTGTGAATTGTGCTGCTATAAATATTCAAGTGGAAGTATCTTCTTTAGAAAATGTCTTTTTTTCCTTTGAGTAAATGCCCAGTAGTGGGAATGGTGGATCAAATGGTAGGTCTATTTTCACTTCTTTAAAGTATCCCTATACTACTTTCCATAGAGGTTGTACTAGTTTGCAGTACTACCAAAAGTGTATAAGTGTCCCTTTCTCTCTGCATCCAATCCAGCATCTATTGTTTTAGACTTTTTGATAAAAGCCATTCTCACTGGAGTTAGGTGATATCTCCTTGTGGTTTTAATTTGAATTTTCCTGACGATTAGAAATGTTGAGCATTTTTTCATATGCTTATTGGCCATTAGTCTATCTTCTTTTGAAAAGTTTCTGTTCCTGTCTTTTGCCCACTTTTTAATGGTGTTGTTTGATGTTATCTTTCTGATTCCCTTGAATTCTTTGTAGATTTGGTTATTATCCTTTTATCAGATGTATAGCATGCAAATATTTTCTCCAATTCTGTAGGTTGTCTATTCATTCTATTCTGTAGGTTGTCTGTTTGCTCTCGTAATGTTTCCTTGGCTGTGCAGAAGCTTTTTCATTTAATCAGATCCCATTTATTTATTTTTATTGCTGCTGTGATTGCCTTTGGGGTCTTCTTCATAAATCATTTGCCTAGGCCAATGTCTATAAGAGTTTTTCCAACCTCTTCTGCTAGAATTCTTATAGTTTCGTGCCTTAGGTTTAAGTCTGTTATCTATCATGAGTTGATTTTTGTGAGAGGTGAGAGATGTGTATCCTGTTTCAGTCTTCTACATGTGGCTATCTAATTTTTCAAGCACCATTTATTGAATAAGGTTTCTTTTCCCCAGTATATGTTTTCGTCTGCTTTGTCCAAAATCAGATGGTAATGTGAGGTTTTATATCTGGATTCTCTGTTCTGGTCCATTGGTCTAGGTCTCTGTTCTTGTGCCAGTACCAAGCTGTTTTGGTAACTATAACCTTGTAGTGTAGCTTGAAGTCTGGTAGAATGATGCTTCCTACTTTTTCTTTTTGTTTAAGGTTGCTTTGGCTATTTGGGGTCTTTTCTCGTTCCATATGAAGTGTAGAATTATTTTTCTTAGACCCACAAAAAATGATGTTGGTTCTTTAATGGGGATTGCATTGAATCTGTAAATCACTTTGGGTAGCATGGACATTTTAACAATGTTGATTCTGCTGATCCATAAGCATGATATGTTTTTCCATTTCTTTACATCCTCTGTGATTTCATTCCTCAGTGTTTCATAGTTTACCCTGTTGAAGTCTTTCAGCTCCTTGGTTAAATATATTTCTAGATATTTTATTTTCTTTGTTGCTATTGTGAAAATTATTGAGTCTTTCATTTGATTCTCAGCTTGTCTGTTGTGGTTGATAGGAATATTACTGATTTGTGTACATTGATTTTGTACCCTGATATTTTGCTGAATTTATTTATCAATTCTGGGAATCTCTTGGCAGAGTCTTGGGGTTTTCTATTAATAGATATAAGATCATATCTTCAGCAAAGAGCAACAGTTTGACTTCTTCTTTCCCCCTTTGGATACACTTGAGTTCCTTCTTTTGCCTGATTGCTCTGGCTAGGACTTCCAGCACTATGGGGAATAGAAGTAGTAACAGTGGGAAATCTCATCTGGTTCCAGTTCTGAGTGAGAATGCTTTCAATTTTTTCCCATTCAGTTTGATGTTGGCTGTGGGTTTATCATATATGGTTTTTATAATATTGAAGTATGTTCTATCTATGCCTATTTTCTTAAGAATTCTTATCATAAAAGAGTGCCAAATTTTGTCAAATGCTTCTTCTGTGTCTATTGAGAGGATCACATGATCTTTGTTTTTGCTTCTATGTATGTGGTGAATCAGTTTTGTAGATTTGTGTATGTTGAACCATCCTTGCACCTCTGGGATGAAGCTCGCTTGATTGTGGTGAAATATTTTTTGATGTGCAGCTGAATTTGGTTTGCTAGGATTTTATTGAGAATTTTGCATCTATATTCATAAGGGATATTTGTCTATAGTGTTCTTTTTTAGTTGTGTTCTTTCCTGGCTTTGGTATCAAGGTGATATTGGCTTTGTAGAATGAGCTGGGGAGGATTCCTTCCTTCTCTATGTATGAAATAATTTCTGCAGTATAGGTACCAGTTCTTCTTTGTAGGTCTGGTAAAACTCAGCTGTGAAACCATCTGGTCCAGGACTTTTTTCATTAGGAGATTTTTATTGCTGCTTCAACGTCATTACTTGATATTGGTCTGTTCAGGAGTTCTGTTTCTTCTTGATTGAGCCTAAGGAGGTTGTGTCTTTCCAAGAATTTATTTATTCCCTAAAATTTTTCAAGTTTATATGCATAGAGATTTTTATGGTATTCAGAGATGATACTTGTATTTCCACGGTATCAGTTGTAATATCTCATTTTTCATTTCTGATTGAATTTATTGGAGTCCTTTCTTTTCTGTTTCTCATTTTTGTAGTGAGAGGCTTCTTGATTTTGTTCATTTTTCAAGAACCAACTTTTTGTTTCATTAATCTTCTGTATAATTCTAATATTATTGATTTCATTTAGTTCTACCTGACCTTAGTTATTTCTTTTCTTCTCTGGTGTTGGGATTGTTTCCTCTTCATTTTCCAGTTCCTTGAGACAATACATTAAATTGTTGATTTATGATCCATCTTTTGGATGTAGGCATTTACAGTTATGAATTTTCTTCTTATGACTGCTTTTGCTGAATCCCTCAGATTTGGATAACTTTTGTCTCTTTTGTCATTCAGTTTGAAGAATCTTTTGATTTCCATCTTAATTTTCTCCTTGACCCGATAACTATTCAGCAGGAGGTTGTTTAATTTCCATGACTCTGTGAAGAGTTCAGTGTTTCTGTTGGAATTGATTTCTAATTTTATTCCACTGAGAAGATACATGGTATAATTTCTATATTTTTGAATTTTTTGAGGCATGTTTTGTGACCTAGGATGTGATTAGTCTTAGAGAATGTTCCATGAGCTGATTAGAAGAATGGTTTTTCAGTGTTTTTTGGGCAGAATGTTCTATAAATGTCTGTTAGGCTCATTTGTTCTAGAGTTTTGTTTAAGTCCATCATTTCTTTGCTTATTTTCTACTGGTAAGATCTGTCTTATTCTGTCAATGGGGTCTCACAATCCCTGGATATTACAATGCTACTGTTTATCACTTTATTTAGATCAAGTAGAGTTTGCTTTATGAATCTGGGTGAGCCTGTGTTAGGTGCATAAACATTTAGTATTGTGTCTTCTTGTTGAATTATTCCCTTAACCATTATATAATGATCATCTTTGTCTTTCTCTATTTTTATTGATTTGATATGTTATCTGATCCATGTTATCTGATATGAGAATGACTACACCAGCATTCTTGTGCTTTCCATTTGCATGGAATATTGTTTTCCATCCCTTCACCTTGAGTCTGAATGAGTCCTTGTGGGTTAGATTTGTTTCCTGGAGACAGCAGATACTTGGTTTGTATTTTTTTTTTAGCCATTCAGCCAGCCTGTGTCTCTTGAGTGGGGAGTACAATCCACTCACATTTATTGAAAGAATTGATCAGTGGGGTGGATTTCTTTCTGTTCATCCTATTGAGTAGAATCTTGTTGCTTTGTTTTACCTCTTGATCTATCATGGTATCTGGGTTCCGACCTTTAGCTTTTTGGTGGTTTTACACTGGTGGGTGTCTACTATACTGATCTGTGCAGTCTCCAATGTCCAGCTTAGATCTGGCCTTCCCCAATAGAGCTTTAATGATGCTGCTGACTCAAAACTCTCTCTGTTTGCTCAGAAGTCCTAGAAAGATTCTGGCTGTGGGGCCCTCAATCTGTCTTACTCTTATAATATGGCACTTCTAACATTTTTTAATTATATTAGAAATGTCTTATTTCTTTTGACTAACTGTATGCATCCTGAGAGCCAGATTTGTTATTGTATGCTAAGACCAATTCCTAAATGGATATTAATATATACAATCTTTACAAGCATCAATTTATTCTCTCATCTACTATGTTAATATATGATTAGCCTTATAGTTTGTATTTGCCCCTGCCCCCCATTTGTCACAGATATTTACTCTTCCCACTCACAATGATTACCTATGGAAATCCAGGACATGTTTTGAGACACAACTTGGTTTGTACTGCATACATGACCTTAGGTACATCGTTTACTTCTATTTGTAAAATATTAAAGGATTAATCTATCAACCCCTCTGAGTTGCTGTGAGGATTATCCAATGCAATTTGCTTTGCACTAACATGTTCTAAAGGCAGGTTTTATAAACAGAGACTGGCAGTTCTCAATGTTCCAACAATGATTTGAGCTTTGCAGGGCCTGAAGAGCCCTGGCTGCCTCTCCACTGAGACAACATCTGAATGTCCTCACTTTTAGTTATTTGGCCAGCACCTTCATGAAAAAGCCTTTATGGTCTCTGCTTTTCTCATGGAGTTGTTGTTTGGGCATGATCGCCTTACTGGCTGACTTCAAGTCAAGGGGAACTTTTTTGGCAGCTGATGTGAAACATTCTGGTCAGACGTATTCAGGGCCTCAAGTCACAGACCTGTGTTTATTTTTATTGAAAAAGAGCAGAGCAGGGAGAGTTGGCCCCATGGCCTTTATTTTAGCAGCACACAACAGCAGAGCTCCACATCCAGCAATAGAGAGGAAATTATTTTCAGTATTTTAACCAAAGAACACAAGAAGATTATCAGCTTTTAGCTTGAGCAACTAAAGGCTGCTCTTCTAGGTATATCACTGAAATAGAAACCAAAGAAGAGATTTCTTTTCAAAAAGAAAAGTAACACTTGTTTCTAAAAAAAAGAAATAATAATAATCCTAAACATGTCTGAGCTGAAATAATCGGAACAGGTTTGCCTTTTCCTGGAAATCATTGACTCCATCCCCTGATCATGTTCCATCCTTTACTAACAACAGAACTTCTCTCTTTCTGAGGATAATTAGAGAGATGATAGTGTTGAATATAGATTTCTTTAGTGAATTTGCTATACCTTTTTTTTTTCAGATATACTCATGGACTTAATTTGATACATCTGATTAATACTGGCAACCCCCTTGTTTGCAACCAGAGATGAGTCCTCTTCCATTAGCCTCCTTAGGCCCTATTCATGCACTGATTATTTTTATTGTCATGGAGAGAAGGACCACAATTTTCATATATTGAACATTTTCTGTGAGCTAGCCACTATTCCAGGGCTTTACATCATCTCCTTTAACCTTCACAACTACCCGTGAAGGCAGATAACATTATGCTCATTTTAAAGATGAGAAGATGAATTTCTGAGTGTCTCAAAGTGAAACACCAAATAGTGACAAAGCTGACATTTATATCCAAGGCAGGCTGATTGTAGTTTCCATATTCTTTCCATAGTACTAATAAAAATGAATAATAAATATAAGGACACATGCACACATATGTGTATATCTACACACAGAACACCTATTGCTGAGGCTTCACTACACCTAAAATAATCTTTGATATTAAATAAAAAACTATTAGTCATTTCAGTAATAAGCAGATAACTAAGTACTATCAAAACAATAGATTTGTTTTATTACAAATGGTTGCTTTAGAATGTCATAGGCACAGATTCATATACAGAAATATGTCCATGTTTCACATATACACAAGAAGGGCTTTTGATCTGGAAAAACTCTTGCCCCAAAACAATCTACAAGTAACACTCATCTAGCAGACTATGGCACCAGAAGGACAGGCAGGCAGATACTCAGTTTTGCCCCAGTGTTTAGGCTGTAAGGCTGTTGAGCAGGCAGTTGGAATGCAGGTGGGGTAAGGGGTAGTCACTAACTACAAAAGAAGAAAAAGACCTAGATTCCAGATATGGGGCCCTGGTTCAGTGCAGAACTAACAGCCGTCCTGACCTAAAGCTCCATCACTGATGGACTGACTCAGGATACCTGATTATCCCTGACCACAGCAGGGATGGTCTCTACAGTCTGCAGCAAAGCTGAGCCTATTGATGGTTAAATGCTCACAGCTTTTACGACTGGAGGGCTAAAGGGGCAGGGAGTCATTCAAGCTATCCCAACTCTCTTCTTTCCTATTGGTATTTTATCCTTCTTGTTTAAGTTCTCTGGAGTGTGATTACTCTTCAGCAGACCACGGTAATGTATGCTTGGGAAAAAAATGAAATTAAACTAGTGTTTGAGGAATTCTTTCATAATGTAATCTGAACCAGTCGTTATTAATGAGCCCAAAGTATTTCCCCTCCAATTGAAGTCCTGCAATTATTTAAATGTGTAAGTGAAACCATTCTTTATATCTTCATTCACAGTCCATTTAAGTCAGAAACTGAGTTTACTTGGTTTACTAACTGGGCATTAAGCACCATTTGAGCAGCTTAAGGACTATCAACAATTGCAATGGCCCATAATAAATATATGTACAATTATTTCTATATAAGTTGTCCTTCATAGTTGAAAGAGACATTGCTGATGCAGTTACTAATCACATGCCTAATGGGAACTACACAAGTAGAATTTTAGTGCATATTAGCACTGGGATTTGCCATGTATAGAGCATTTACCTTATCTCATTCATTTCTCAATATAACTCAGGTGACTAATTGTTATTGTTATTACTAGTATTTTACCATCAAGGAAACAAGATTCAGAGATGCTAGACAATGTGCTTGACATCCTGTGTTTATGCATACCACAAATAAGCATAATGTTTCCTTTTATAATTGTTATCCAAAATGCTATTTGGCTATTATACTTGAATACTGGTCATTTATATGAAATATAAAGTCCGTTTTAAGAAAGAATGGTTCTTTTATATGAATCTGTATGTAGGTAAATTCTTATCTTCTTTCAGCAATTTCTTAATCAGGACATTTAAGTTGTTTATTTAGGGTATTTAAATCAGTTATCATTTATAAATATAATAAAATTTTTCAGTAAAGATTATGAGAATAAAATTCTCCAGTTCTCTAATTTTATTTAATTTTTTATTTATAAGTTTAATCATATATTTAATTTTAAAGTATACCATACACCACATGTACATCAACAGAGTTTTCTTCAATTTTCAATATATTACAAGTAGGCAGTTCAATTTAAGTATATTCTTAGAGGTTGGAGAAATACTGGAAAACTTTAATAATATAATTTCATCCTTGACACCTATGTATACAAAGCCTTGTAGATTTCCACTGTTATAAAAGAGAGCTCATGAAAATTATTTGATTATGTCATTTTGAACAGAGAAGAAGAAAGGTTTTTATTGATTTCATTCCTTTCAAATCACTTTGCCTTGGAAATACTTCTGAAAGATTTCTCAGAGTAATTAATATGTGGAAAGAGTAGACTAAAATACAGTAGAGCTGAGTAGAAATTCCTAATGTAATCTTTCCCCAAATCCCAATAAACTATCCATAAAAGTTTACAAAAAAGGTAAAAATTCACAAAACTTCAATAACTGAGGGTGAAGCTACTAGAAAAATTCAGTGTGACTATATTACTCCCAATTTCAGAACCAGAAGAAAATATTAAAATACTATTTGGTATTCAAACAATATGCAAAAATATGTTATTTGTGTCAATCTGGAGAACAGAAAGGCGTATAAAAATCATGCTGAGTTGTGAAGAAAGCAAGATAAGATAAAACATGAGATGGATAATGTAAGAAAGAATAATAAGTAAACTAAAATTAGTAACAGTAAAATTAAAATCTGGACTATTATTTTAAAAGAGATAAAAAATTATATGTTTTAGACTGGAAGCACTTCACACTTCAAAACATTATTATAGCTAAACTTTTAGACCTTAAAAATACCTACAAACATCCATGCAGGAAAAAAATAATTTATCTATGGATAAACAAAATTAAGTCTGGCTTGAGACTTCTCCTTCACATTATTGAACAACATGAGACCCTGTGATTTAATAGTCTACAGAAATCTTTGGGGAAACATTTGTGATTAAAATGTGAATAACATTTCAAGTTTATATTAATATGTGTAAAAGTCATTCTCAGATATTTGGGTATGATAAATTCAGTATCCATTTTCCTTCCTGGAAAAAATTATTTAAAGACTTATTGGAGACCTATTGCAGGCAATTGAGAGATGAATCAAGATTTCAAAGTCAAGAAAGGAAATATGGTATTGTATATTTTTTAAAAGTTATGATTCTGAACATTTTAAATCAATACTGCAACCATTGTGTGTTAAAAAGTAACGTGTTACTATAACCAAATACAAAATACAATGCAAAAGTCAGAAATATGTTTGAAAGAAAAACGTAATGCAAAATATAATAATTGATTTACATTAATCTATGTCCACAACTCTAAACATCAAATTCTAAGAAGAAAATGAGGGTAAAATTTTGCTCATTTCCTCAAGTTATTGGTAGAGTTTAAAAGTACTGTTTTAGTCTTTTTAAAATCATTTTTAGTTACTACACACATTCTTATTGGGAAAAATAAAAACATAGATATATATATAACTAAAGCTCCAAATTCCTCACTTATACTCTCTGTCACCTAAAAGATATAAAAGTTTGTTTGGTATTTTCCAGAAGTATAAAGAGTTACGTAATATATAAGAAAATGCATACACATGTACACATACACACACACACATATACATGTATATGTAGAACATGTATACCTGTCTTTGTTTTTCCATGTAGTAGCTATATATTATGTATTAAGTACATAATTATTTTTACTTTTTTGCAAAATTATATCATAGTATGCATATTGTTTTATCATTTGCTTTTTGAACTCAAAAAGCTATAATTGACTTTCTTATTCATCAGATATACTTAAGTTTAAAAACATACACACATACACACACACACACAATCTTGATAATTTATTTGTCAAGCTATGCTGTGATGTATTCTACACTGTATCCAAACAATCATTATTAAAATAATGATGTAGAAAACATTCTTGAATGTACATCATTGCATACTTGTTTTAATATTTTATCATTATAGCTAACATATTTTGAGGCTTGCTTAATTCCAGACAGTATTCTAAGCCTCTAAATGAATTAAACTATTTAATTCTCAAGTAAAATTATATAATAAGTGAGAAATTTCACATATAAGGAAACTGAGGCAATGAGATGGTAAGTAACTTTTCCAAGGTTAAACAGCTGGTAAGTAGCAGATTTGCAATTAGAAGGAGGAAAATCTGGCTCTAGAATCTCTGCTCCTAACCACTACACTATACTACTTCTCATTTAGAAGATTTTATGGAAACTAAAAAATAGTAAAAAGGCCAATTGCACAGAAAAATATGTGAAAACATTATGGGCTAACTCTAAGAAAACTTTTAACATCATATAAATCTTAGAAATTATTTTTTTCAAGCTTTAAGACACGACCATGATGTGATCAGAAATTGAACTTGCACCCAGAGAAAAATAGCACCATATTAGCATAAAGGAAGGCAAGGAGGGAGTCAGGGAGGGAAAAAGGAAGAAAGGGAGAGAGAATAAGGAAGTAGGAAGGGAAGAAGAGAGGAAGAGATGGATAGAGGCAGGGAAGGAGGACAGTAGCGAGGGAGAAACAAAGCAATGGAAAGAAGGAAAGAATGCAATGAGGCAGACATGTAGGAAGACAACTCTATCCCCAGTGGCTAAATTTTAGTGACAACAGACTTTGTTGTTGAAATGGTGAGGAGTAAAGATGATAGAGATGATGGAAATATGGAAGAAATACATGAATGTAGAGATAGGAAAATCAGGTGATTTTACTAGAACAAAAGCTAGATGTAACTGAAGTCAGGATTTTCTTGGTGATGCTTATGTATTATAAGTGCACATTTATAATTATGCAACTATTAATAATTCTTCAGGCTAGAAAACATTAATTTAAATCTGAAAAATGTTTAGCTGCTAATTACTGCTTTTTTATTGAAATAATTGGTTTAATAACTGAATCTACAAAATCATAAATTTTCTTAGGAAGGTGACTGTGGTATTAGCAGAACAGATTGTGTATGTCTTTAACATAAATAAACATCTATATCTGAAACTGACAGCAAACATAATAGTTAAACATAAGTTTTGAATAAGGTCATCAGAAAGTTTATCTGGGAAAACAAACGAACAAACAAAAAAACCCTTGACCACTGCTGTCACTATTATCTAACATTTTTTGAACATTATAGCCCATGCAAAAGGACCAAAAACAGGAATTAAGGGTGGAATCAATGACAGAACACAACTGTTTTTACTATTCATAGATGTCGTTCTTATGACGAGAAAAATCAGCAGAAACAAATGAAAATTTATTATTAGATAAGAAAATGGCCAGATAAAAGGTAAACATGCATAGAAATATTTTACCCCACAATACCAACAACCAATTGGAAGAGATAATATGAAGATTTTTCCACCATGGAAAGTGTGTCTGTATGTATATATATATGTGTGTATATGTGTCTATGTGTGTTTGTATATTATACATGCATGTATATATATTTCCAGAAATAATACTTAAAAAATTCCTTTCCGTGCATTTTTTGTTTTTTCTTATAGCACCTAACATATTATATGATAATTAAAAAATTATAATCTTTTTCCCCTGAGAGTAATGAAAGCCCATGAAAGCTTACTGTTTTATCACTGTTTTGCTTGGTGGTTGTCACATAGTATGCATTCAATAAATAATTGTGGTGGTGGTTGTTGTAGAAAGAAAAAGCAAAACTTGACAAAGAGATTTGTGCATCATTATCCTAATTGAATAATCTGACTATTGCAAATATGTCAATCTAATATATTTAAAGAATAGTTCCTTGGAGTCTCAGTGGATATTTTGTTTTCCAAACTAGTAAAAAATATTCCATATTATAAAAAGAAATAGGCAGAAATCACCAAGAATAGATTGGAAAGGAAGAGAATTGAGACTTGCCCTAGTACAGTGTAAGGTAATGTTTTCATTTGTGCAAAAATTAGTAGATACATCAATGATATCTAATAAACAGCTCTAAAAGTGATTCTAATCAAAATAAGAATTTACCTAATGAAAAAGAAAGGATCCCAGAATAATAAGGGAAGCATTGCTTATTCAATAAATGGCATCAGCAAAAAGGATATTTAAGAAAACATATACATTAAAATAAATCCTAGATACACTGATAAATTAAGCATAAAAATGATTATTATATAACATGAGAAGAAAACATTTGAATATTTAACTACTTGTGAGATAGGAAAATGCTTTCTATCCACTCAAAAGAGCTAAAACGTTGCATCAGAAATACCATAAATATAAAGTATCAAAGAAGAAACCGGGAGAAATTAACTTTTATCAAATATTTGGGAAAGGGTTACTATCCTTAACATCAAAACACCAACAATATGCACAAACAATTGAAGCAAATAATTCATACACATAGAAGAAATTTAAATATCCAATAAGCATATGAAAAATTGCTTAGCAATGATATTCTACTTTTATTTTGCTAAGCAGAAATGATTTTTAGAATTATTAATACTCAGTGACGGTGAATGGGTGGAGTGTGGGAGATGGGGAATAGTGTGCTGATTAACAACAAGCTCTTATTGACTGATATTTAAATTTAATATGAATGAGTGAGACAATAGGAAAAAATTTAAAAAGGATAAGACTCAGAATGTCACTCAATAAGATGAGCACATTCTTTGCTACATAGGATAATTGATTTTTTGAATAGTGGAAGAATTATTTGATCAATGTTTAGCACTATTCATAATATAATCACTATAGACATGACATATTTTAAAAGTAAACCTCCATTATTAATATTTTCTCTGTTGCTTTAAGTGTTGACAATCAAAACCAATAATTCAGACCCTGATTTGTGTGTTTGCTGCATTGCTGTAGTGAAATGATCTTGCCGTAGCTGATTTTAAACTACTAATGTGGAGTTGCTAAGAGACACACAGCGGCACATGATTATATAGTATTTTAACCAAACAGGCACCATAGATGTAAACATTAGAAACTGATGAGTTCCTATCATATTATGGGCAAAACTGTATGTTTTATACAAATCAGAGACAAATTATATATTACTTGTTCTTATATTTGTAAAACCTGTTGTGCGTATGTATGCTTATATTTGTTCACTTGTGTTTTGGGGTATGTGTAAATGTTTATGTTTGTTTATCTGGGTAGTACATTTATAGACTATTTTTATTCTCTTACTTCCATTTTGCTGTTATTTTCCAAATTTTCTACAGTTAGCATGCACTTTTCAATTACTATATGATCATATACTATATTGTGGCTCTGTCAATATAAGCAAGAAAGAGCTAGTTCCTGTTAAAAATATTCTGCTACATGTCTTCCAGGATTTCAGAAAGAGGGGGGAAAAAGAGAATAAGAAAACAGGCTGTTGTTCAAAAGATCAAGTCCTAGGGAATTTATATACTTAGCTTAATTTTGCAAACCCTAAACAGATTATAAATTCAATTTAAATAGCACTCCATGCCCAGCCCAGTCTCTAAATTCTTCCAAACCACGCTTTTAGGACCCTTACCAAATTAGAAATGGTCTTGAACTGCCAAATTGAGGAATTTTTTTTATCCATTAAACTGAACACTGCTTAACAGTTATTATCCCCAAGAATGGTGCAGCATGTATTCTGAATCTGTATTTCTCTCTATATTTTTCCATGTGCTGATTATAGAGAATGTGGTAAGCTCTACTTTGATTCATTAGTTCAGTAAAAAAAGGTGTTCAGAATTATTCAGTATAATTCACAGCACTTAAGAAAGCGTATATTTTCATAATACTCTAAATCTATTGCTTTCTGTAGTAACTCAGGCTTATTACAACTGGTTTGCCCTAGCACTGTCATTTTAAAATTGTGGTGGTGCTGTTTTCCTTCATTGTAACTGGCCAACATAAGAATTGATTTAGTATAATGTTTTTATCAAGCACCTAATATAGAGGAGGAATCAGTGCTTGTTTTTCAGGTATGACTTGAACTATGTTTTTAAGTTGAAAATTGCTCAGCCTAAAAAAATAAAACCACACACACATAAAACTGTATGTGTTTGTGTGGGTGTGTATTTATCATGTATCTGCCCTTTTTCTAATTAGTTTTACCAAATGGCAGATTTTGAGATTTGTTTATTTTTTTACAGTAAAAGAGATTGAACTTAAGTGTGTCAAGATTGATATATATTCCACTTATCCATATGTGGATGATATTCCAAGTCTATATATACTCCTACATTGTCAAAATTGCTGAACATAAGATCTTCAATTCATTACTACTGACAACCAATTAGTTTCTCTGATATCCAATAATAAAAAGAAAGCCGACACACTTGTTCCTGATGAAAGTTTTATTGCAGTCAGATTTGTCCATCTTAGAATCACAAACCAACATATATTTTTTAAAAAAGCGTATTTAATCACCATTGCCCTCTGTTCTCAAAATTTAAATCTAGTTGGCCAATACCATGTTAGATAGTTACAAACTCACTAGAGTATTCTTGAACATTGTTTAAACCTCTTTAGTTATTTATGTTTATTCAACTTATGTTTTCACATTCTCTTCTAAAGATAAGTATGTCAGAAAGTTGTATTCAGGAATAACCTACTTTGTACACAGCAGTGAATACTTATGTTGTAGTTTTACCTCTAGACATTTCATGCTTTTTAAATTAACCCTGCAAGGAACAAGTGATGAAGGAGCCCAGACTTCTAGAAAATGACAAATACGGGTGGAGTGTTGTAAGCAGATAAAATCAGACAAGATCATCATGGTGATGCTTTTCTTCACTAAGGCTGTTAATTTACTTAAAACATAATACTTTTTTTTTTTTTTTGAAAAAAGTCAAGCTTGGTTATTTGGAGCTAACTAAATAAAATAGAATAAAATAGATAAAACTCAATACGGTGACCAGAACCAATGGTTTTCTTGAAAGTTTAATGTTCCCAGTGAAAATTAAATGTACCTGGTAGCTCTGTAGTTTGAATTGTCCAGTTAATTCCATACCAATTATTTATTTCATAGCATTTTATAGCGGTGAAATAATGTGTCAACCATTAAATGTATGACCAAAAGTTAATTAAATGTGTTTTCGAGTTAACAGATGACACAAGAGCCAAAATAAACTGAAAAGGCAAAAAGTTTAATTTAGTACTGGTCATTTAATTGAGTAGCGTCTATGGGTGAGAAATTTATTTTTTATGGATATTCATTTTTAAACTCCGGGTAGCAGAAAGACATCTAATTTACTAAATGTGAAGTCATCACATTTTAGCTCATATTGCCTTTTAAAGCAGAAGCCTGCTTTATTCCATTACAGTCTAGCTCAGGTCTGAGATAAAGAAAAAAGCAGAGTATAAAGCATCTAGAAAATGACCCACCACCCACATTCCATGCTGTACCAGAACAGAATGGATTAAAACAGAAGATATGAATGAAATATTAGAGAATTGATGAGACTTTGGATTTTTAAATGTGTAAACCAAAAAAAAATGGGTCACTTAACCCAACTATTTTTTTTCCTGAAAATTTTCTGGAATTTGTGAGTTACCAAAAATGGAGGTTATTTTTGATTCCTGAATGAATGACCTATATAGTTTTTTTTTTTTGGTGCTACTATTGTTTTTGTTGTTGTTTTTAACTTTTAATCTTTAAAATTATTTCAAGTTTTTTCCCCTCACAAGCAGAGAACATTTCCTTTAGAAACTATTATACAAATCTTAATAAATATATGCTTTCTCTTTAGCATGTTTTGTAAGTGATAAAGACATTCACTAACTAGAAAAGGTGTCACATAAAGGATTTCTTTAAAAAGTGAAGTTTCCTGGGTAATTTTCCTTTTACATTGAAGTAAACTAGGACTATTCCTCACTCTACCTCCAAAAGCAGGAGTTATGAAATCATGAAAATACTTGCATAATATTTACATATGTATCATTAAGTTGTTTTTTATTGTATTTTAAGCTTCAAGTTAACATATTTTATTGGTTTCATTAAAGCTTATAATTTCTGCATTTTTAAAAAATGTCTTGTTGGCTAGGCCAATTCCCCATTAGATTCTTGAGTTCTAACTGTTTTTGAGTTGGAATAGTTTGATATTAACTGATCCTGTCAATTCATTAATTCTCAGATGTGAGTAGCTCTTAGTGATTTAACTGTTACCCTTTCCAGAGTGGCTGGTATATTTGTTTACATGGCAGGAAAGAGAAAGAAAAAAAGTTTAAAACTCAGTTTTGAAAGATTCGGGTATCATATGAGACCATGAGTCGGAGTTACACATTTTTTGGAAAAAAAATGTTTTAATTCACAATCATGGGAAGTTGTGCTTAAGGCTAGATCTTGGAAGAACGTGATTAAAGTAGAATCAGGTAGGAGGACTTCAGCTTCTGGAAAGTAGATGGTGAACAATAGAGAGAAAATAGACTGGAAAAAAATGAACAAAACCTCAGGACCCTGTAGGACTAACCCAAAATATTAATATTTGCATCATCAGAGTTCCAGAAGGAGAGGATTAAGAGGGTGAGTTAAAAAACTTCTCAAATGAAGAAATGACTGAAGATTTTCCCAATTTGGCAAAAGACATAAAGGTTCAAAAAGCTAAGCAAACCCTATGTAAGATAAACTCAAAGGAATTTACACCAAGACACCTTACAATGCAACTTCTGTAAAATAAAGACAAAGAATAGATATTGATAATATCAACAGGGAAATTACACCTTAGCTACAGAGTAGAAAATATTTGGATGACAGAATTTCTTATCAGAAACCATGGAAGTCAGAAGGAAGGTGCACAACTAGAATAACGAAAACAATTTTGAAAAAGAATATAGTGGAAAACATATTTTATTTGATTTGAAGACCTATTATATAGCTGCAGTGATCAAGAGTTGTGGAATTGGCAGAGAGATAGACAAGGAGATCAATGGATCAGAATGGAGAACACAGAAATAAACCCACACAAATATTATTGCTCAACTTATTTTGACAAAGGTGCAAAAGCCCTCAGTGGAGGCAAGATAGACTTTTCAACAACCCGTGCTGGGGATATTGAAAGTGCATTTTTAGATAAACCTCAACCTAAGCTCACTTCTTAGACAAAAAATAAAACTGAAAATGGGTCACAGAGTTAAATGTAAAATTTAGAAAAAAGCATAGAAGAAAATCTTCAGGATCTATGTCTCATAAAGAGTTTTTTGATTTGATAGCAAAATTATGATCCATATAAGCAAATACTGTTTAATTAGACTTCATCAAAAATGAAAATTTTTCATCTGTGGAAGACCCTGCTAAAAGGATGAAAATATAAGCTATAAACTAGGAGAAAAATTTGTAAATCACCTGTCTGACAAGGGCTACTGTCTAGAGTATTTAAAGAACTCAGAAAATTCAACATTAAAAAAATACCACTAGAAAATGGGCAAAACAGAGAAAAGGATATGCATATGGAAAATAAGCACATGAAAAAATATTAAATATCATTAGCCATTGCGGAAATGCAAACTAAACCACAATGAGATATTTCTACATACCTCTCAGAGTAGCTAACGAAAATATTTAGTGACAACACTAAATGCTGAAGAGGATGTGGAGAAATTAGATCACTCATACATTGCTGGTAGGAATGTAAAATGATATGACTAGAGCAAAAAAAATGGTATGGCAGTATCTTAAAATACTAAACACACAACTACCATATGACCCAGCAGTTACACTCTTGGACATTTATCCCAAGAAATAACATTCTCACGTAGACATCTATACACAAATGTTCATAGTAGCTTTATTTGTAATAACCCCAAACTGGACACAAACTTAGTATTCTTCAGCAGGTGAATGACTAAGCAAACTGTGGTATATCCATACTACAAAAGTCTAGTTAGCAAGTAAAAGGAGCAAACTGTTGATGCATGCGACAACCTGGATGAATCTCCAGAGAATTATGCTAAGTGAAAAAAACACAATCCCATGAATATACATATAAAACATTCTTGAAATGGCAAAATTATAGAAATGGACAGATTAGTGGTTTTCAGGTTAAGGAGAGGTGGGGATGGCAGGTGAGTGGGTGTGGCTATAAAAGGGCAACATGAGGTATCTTTGTGTTGATGGAAACATCTGTATCTTGACCAAATCAATATCAAATCCTGGTTGTCATCTTGTACTACAGTTTAAGACGTGACCATTGGGAAAACCTGGGTAAGGGTGCATGAGTTCTTGCTGTATTATTTCTTACAACTGCATGTAAATCTGCAATCATCTCAAAATAAAAAGTTTATTTTATAAAAAGGAGAGGAAGGCATACTAAAATATGAACAAAGCAAAGTAAAACAACAAAAAAATAGAGTGGAAAGAGTTTTCTTAGGGTTTTTCAGTGTGAAAAAAATAATGAAATATTTTTTTAACAGTTGCAACCTGATGTCTTTATACAGGTCACAGAAAATCTACAGAACAGCCTTGGCAAGAGGTATCTTCTTTCCTTCTAAAATTGTACTGCCTTGCCTCGTGATGGGACTCACTGAGTTCTGTTTCTAACAGACCAACAATTTTTCTGGATTAAAATTTTGACGTGTCCTTTTAGGACTGTAAGCAAGCGGCTTGGGCTTCCTAGTATTCCAGCATCTTGCTTGTAAAACAGCCAACAACACAGCCAAATCCATTAGAGCATGCCCTTGTCAACCTCCTGAGTTTATTTATATTTACATTTATGATACAGACAAGTTTTTTGAGAGCTTCCTTTTCTGCTGCCTGGTGTTTGCTTTCATAGAGAGAGGCCAGACAATTGAGAGGGAAGGAGGCAGCACTTGTGCTAGATTTATTGGCACAACACACTGAAGAGCAAACACACTACCAAATAGAGGATATTGATAAGGAGACTAAATTCATTTGAAATCACTAAAACTCAGTTACGGGCATATTGTATTAAGTGAAATGCCATTACTGAAGGGCCCAGGGAAGGACTGTATGCCAAGTCATGAGAGCTTTTCAGCTCACTGGAAGGCAGCCATTGCACCCACGCACTACATTTGATGATTTGGAAGAAGAGATAATTTCTGCGTAGATCATAAAGGAAGTTAAATCTCTCAGTCCCTAGGAGTGCAGGCACGAACTGAATTGTTCCCAAGTGAGTGCATGCAAGAGAGGATCCCTGTGCAGTCAAAACATATACTAAGCAGGCATGAATTCCAACTTTCCATAAACGCTTTTTTTTCACTGTGGTTGTGGCACAATGGTGTATTTAAAAACTTCACACTAAGGAGCATGATTGGATTCCATGATGTTTTTTTTTATAAAGCATCTTACTCTTTGTAGAGAGGATGGCATAACTTTGGCTTATTTAATATATTTTAGCCATTTTTCATTAGAAAATTCCCGTGACTGACTAACATCCCCTACCCAGGGCATACCAGCAGGTTGGGGTCTCTTCTTGGAGCAGGAGAGAGCTTGCTACTCACCACAGGTCAAAGAGTGGATTCAGAAATTCTGTTTTCTCGTAAGCAGCCTCCTAGCACATCCCCGAAGGTTGTCTGAGGTTTCCTCATGTCATGCCTCCCATGCTGCCCTTGCACTGTTAATCCGGGCGAGCAAGGATGGCCTGTAAACACAAGTCCATTGCAGTGATGTGTATAAATCTTGTTCAGGTTATTCAGACTAAGGCAGCCCCTTATCTAACAACCACCAGAGCAGACTTTCGAAAACACTTTTCACCTGTGACAACAGCAGCCCCGTTTTGTCCTCGCCAACAACGGAATAAATGTAATATCTCATGTCAGCTAACTCCATGTCTTATTTATGCCAAATTCTTCTGGGTTCAGCGTTTTAGGACAACCTTTGCATTAGGATTTTATTCCAGCACAGATTCCTAGAATAGTATTGTTCTGCAAAAAGAGATTTTTCTTTTAAGTAAAATTTTATAATTAACAGAGTAGACATGAATTGTTGTCTTTGCTGTGCCATCTCACTTTACTATACTTCATGTAAATCAGGAGAAATCATACTTTGAACCTGTGGTAATAAGTATGTTGAAAACTACCAGAGTTGCACTGAAATACTATGAGATGATTCAGATAGTCAGCAAACAGGACCAAACTGCTGGTTGGAGGAGGATCAAGGGTTATTTACTGCCCATTGAGGGCTTTCCCCGAAAACTAAAAAAAAAAATTAGAGGGTATGCTTTCTAAGGTAGGCTCCTAACAGGATTATAAACAAAAGAGAAGATGCTCATATTTGCAGGAACAAACCACATATTCCCTTCTCTGTGGCCACAAATAAACATGACTGGCCTTTATACAGTATCATCGTACTTTTTTTTTTTTATATAGTCAAAGCACCAAAATGAGCTTCATTTCACTGAATTGATTTGCATGTGGCAAAACAGATTAAAAATTGCAAATGCTGTAAGATTATCAGAGACATCATTTGCAAGCCTGTACTTTAATATGTCAAATTGAATCAAATGTATCAATTTTGAAACAACTAAATCCACACTCTTTAATTATGGCTTTAGTTTAAGGAAAAAGTTAGAGGTTCTAGAAAAAATTGAAAAAAATAACTAGATCATCAACACTTGTATTTATCCCTCTTATGTATGCTCTATATAACATGAGACGTCTTTCACCATTTGGATCTTGTCATATCATTCTGCTGGCAAAACTCTTCAATTGTTGCCTGCTTCCTCCAGGAAAAAAAAGCTACACTCCTATGAATGGCAACATTACATAACTATCAGTGTCTGGCTTCTGTCTAGCTTTGCCACCACATTTCTAGTCCATCTTTCTTATGGTTCAACGACACTGAACTACTTAATCCAGAAACATGCTGTGTTCTCTTAGGTCTCTGTTTTTGCATTTTTCCAGAAGGCTTTACCATTACTCAATTGGCAAACTTCTATTTTTTCTTTTAAACCTGAGCTTAAATGTAGACTCCTCTTGGAAGCCTTTCCTAATGTCCCCAACAGACTCTCCTTCGACTGCGATGTGACCCCATCTTGTTTTATGCATACACATATTATTGTCATTACAAATACTTACCAAGATATCTGTTCCCTGAGGGCAGAATTATAAACCTCCTGAGGGCAGGAACCATGTGCCTAGTACAGGATCTGGTGTACACATGATCTTAAGGAATTTTATTGAATGTGTGAATGAATCAATGAATCAGTATAGGAATGAATGAAAGTAGCTGTAGAGAGAGCACATTTATAGTTTTAAACACAGGCATCAAGATAGTAATTTAAAAAGAAATGTGCCAAATTCCTCTCTTTTAGTGATTGTCAGTGTAATTTAGGAAGGCTTAGACCTGGGATTCCCAGAGCTGATGATGTGCGGGTCTTCCTCACCACCATGAACCATGCTTAAATTTTCTCAGAGTTACAATATGCCACTCCTCTTCCTCCTCCTCTTCCTCTTCCTCCTCATGATCATCAGTATAAGCATCATCAACATCATACTCATCTTTTCTTCAGAATCTTCTCATTCACTAAAACAAAGCTGAAAAACGCATACACATAAGAATTCATGGTTCAATGAAAGCCATTTTTTCCCAGGTCAAGAAAAACCAGCTTACAGAAGCAAAATAAAATTAGCCTTATGGCAGAGCCAAAGTAATATGCATGTCCAGATATGTGCTTTTGTCAGCCTTTAAAACAAACAAGGTACTGTTTTGACATCATGGCCTAATGCTTGGGTCCCTAAAATTTCATCCGGCAAGGAGACCTGTGACTGCCCAAGGCAGTGTGTTCTACAGCAAAATGATGAGAAGATGCCAATGTTTTCTAATGCCTCTTTTGCATTCACCTAAGCAGACTATTCATGGCTGCCATTTTGAAATGCTGTTTATTTAAATATTTAATGGTGATACACTTAGACACAGTATTCACACCTACTTCACAGCAATATTGGTAGATACATAAGATTTATAAAGGGTCTAATTTCTTTCCTAAAATGATTTGTGTTAAAAATGAAAAATGTTGAGTGTGTAGTGGAACAACACCCTATTAATAACTGGAGTGCCCAAGGAGTAAAACATGCTGGCTACTTGTATTTTTTGGTTAACTGAGTGTTGTAATTTCAAAGAGAGTAGATTAGGAGGGTGGACTTTGAAGTCAAACTACTTCAGTCCCAAAGTGGGCTCAGCTCTTCCTAGATGTGCAAGCTTGGACAACTTTATTAGCCTCTCTGGAACCTCAGAATCTTCATTTGTAATGAAGGATAATGGTAACATCTATCTCCAGTGCTGTGCCAAGTTGTATTCAAGCCTGAAGCAAAAAAGAAAACTGTGTGCCTCTGTACACACTATAAAATATCCTCCCATATTTTTAACCAAATGGATAAAGAAAAGGTTAATAAAAGTTCTGCAATCAAAAAAGCATGACTGTATTTAAAGCTCTGCATTGTCCAGTCTGTTCACTTGCCATTGTCAGCATTCACAAACCTACTCAGTGGGGCACACAATGGGCCCACAGCCCCAGAACCTTGGGGTTCCATTGCTGTTCCATTGCACACTAATACAGGGCCATAAAAAACTAACAATAGTCTGTCTTTATTTAATAATCTGATATTTTGTTCATCACAGATTTTTGTATTAATCCTGATTTTAAAAAACATTTCAATATAATCTGATTTATCTTGATTATTGAGTTATTTGATATCCATTTACATTTCATGCACTCACCTCACCCTAATCCTGACCCTGTCTAGCTCATATGTTGTTGTGAGAATGAAATAAAATAATTAATGTAAAGCTGTTAGGAGCAAGCCTGGCACACAGTGCTCAGAAGTGATATTAACATTGTTTTTAAAAAGGTCACATGCATATGGACCACAGGTTTTGAACTCTTTTTGCCCTTTGCAAGGTAATCTTCCCAATCCGCCGGTATTATTCCTCAATTCTCTTGAGTCCAGTTAACTTATAACCACCAAACTCAACCATATTAATTCATTTTAGGACCCATTATGTACCCTTTAAATAGAGTAGTCATTGTACAATTTTCTTGACTTCTGCCTTTTGTCTTTCTGGACAAACTTGCCATTTGGATCGAGGAAGTTGGTCCATTCAGTCCAACACTAAAGTTCCTGCTTTCTTACTGAATTGGTCACTTGTTTGAGGCGACTGACTTGCCAATTCAGTTATAACACTTGAGCCAGGTGTTTGTGCGGATTTAGTTCTAAGGCTAAGACCTATGTTGTAAAGCTAAGTAAAGGTGGGCTCCTAGAAAAACAGCTAGCTGAAAACTTGTCTCTCCAATCACATTGTTCTTTGTGTCTTCACAGAGTAACATCTGTGACAGTTCTGCCCCAGTCTGAATGTCTGTGACCCCTGTAAGCAATGCACTCTGCTGCCTTCTGAAATCAATCTACCTGACCAGGTTATGATGCTAGTTATGATGTGACATATGAGGTATTTAAAAAGTGTTTCCAATAGCAACCTTGTCAAAATGTATTTGCACTCTCATAAAAGGAATACAACAGCTACATGGCTGGTTCCAACATGCACAAAGTGCATAATAAATAACCAAAAAAATAAACAAACGCAAAAGGAAACTTAGCTGATGTTATTTTAAGTTGAGTGGTGTTTTTAGAGGGGTTCAGCATTCCTACAACTAATATATGACTGAGAAGATTCAATCTTAGCCACTGCATGAGAATATTATAAACCAAGCCCACACAATATTAAAATTAGTTAAAATATGTGCAAAATTTATGAGAGAATGTCAGGTGTAATGCTTGATAAAGTAAGCTTAATGCTTAAGAAATTTATCTGCAGGCTGAAAAAGCCAACACTTGCAATTCTGAGTGAGAGGATAATTTTAGAAACTCTTTTTTGTAAAGTCATTCTTTTATTAATGAGATCAACTCTAGGGGAGCTGAAAGCAGTAACTTCCTAAAGCATCCATCCAGGAGGATGAACAAGACCCTCAAAAGCACTGAGAAATCAACATTCCATGTTAAAAAAAAAAAGTACTGAGAGGTAAATACTATTTTTTCCTAGAGGAAAAGGTAAAAACAAACAAAAAATATCTGTCCTCAAAGAATCCTTTTATTTGTATTTGTTCAGCCTTTCCTTTCTTTCTTTTTTTTTTTTTCTTTTGAGACATTGATGAAAAAATAAAGGTTTTGGGGCTGATGGAGGCTCCGCATCACATTAGATATTTCTCCTTCACTTTGGGTGTGTCACATTGTTACATAGTGTGACACTCCTATTACCAGGCCAGACCTCAGGAAAAACATAACACCAGGAAGTCCAGAGAGCAGATTTCCATTGGCTAACCGGTCACATACTGCAGTTCCCAGCTGAAATAATGCTGTGGATCAGCAAGGAAATGAATGAAGAGAAAATTTGCATCTTGCAAAGTCCCTCTGCAGTATGACTCAGTCTATCTCTCATTTGTAACCCAAATGTCCTTCCTTCACCAAGCAGACTGGTGTGAACTCAATCAGCCAGGGTAAATTATTGACAGCCAGCATTGCTGAAGCACCCAGAAAAGGTTAGGAAAGAACATCAGAAATGTTTAAGCTTGTAAAATCATCTCATTTTTAGGCCCACTAGTAATTTTTAGATGACCTTAAGCTCTAGGCTTTGGCACACTGCCCCAAATCTGGGACCTGCTATGTATATCCTTCTAATGGGCCTGAATGGGTGAGAAGTTTCCAGGACTTCAGGACTTTTCATGAACCATGTATTTGACAACAGTCACTTTGCAAATATCTCAATTCCTGATTTTTGCCTCTACTATGTAGAGCATTTCTGAGCAAGCATGGCATTCTGAAACAAAGTTGGACATGAGGCAATGTCTACAGGACTGATTTGATATGTCACATCCCTTTTCAGTCACTTCTTTAATTCTGCAACTGAATATCAGCAACAACAATAAAAACAGAAGAAGAGTGCAATGGCTTGGCTAGCCTTTCCTGAAACAGCTGAACTCTTTTCTGGCTTGACTTAGTGATTATATAAAGGATCACCACTACTGCAGAATGATGTTTGTTGCTAGGAACACAGCAATAGGAGATACTTGGCTTGGTAATCCTGCCTATAAAATTCAAATAGGGCCAATTAATTTGTTCATATCTGCTTTACATCTCTTATTACCTTGTATAATTGTTTTAAAAGCTATCATATCAAAGAATAGAATCCACTTAATATCAGCTTCCCCTGCTCTAAAGTGAATTGTTCCTTCTCTCATTGTGTTATGTATGTTTCTGTCCTATTCCTTCCTTTCCATCCTTCTTTCATTTTTATTCTCTTCAAACATTTTTTACTAGATATTATTGTATACAGGTTTTATTTCTTCAAAGCCATCCTAAATCCTTCTTACAAAATGAAGATGATCAATACAAGTCTGCTTGCCAATTCTTAAAAAAAAAAAAAGTGAGAGAGGTTTAAAAAAAAGGAAATTGCTGTTGAGGCGTGACTGCCAGATGCCAGAAGAGTTTAGATGAGTGAATGCAAATCTCTCTACATGTGGAAAAAGAAATCTGTGGATGGATTTCTATATTCAGTGGAATTAGCCGAAGCTCTTACATCAATATTAGGTATTGAATTTGACCTTTTTTGAGGAATACTTTATGGAATGGACAGCCAACATTATTTAAGGTTGCATGGGTTATAAGGTAGTATACTTACTGTAAGCATTAAAGGCTTCCGGGGAATGAAATGGGTAGCCTCAGAGGATAACAGCTCTCCATATTCATGGCCGGAGGCCAGAATGTCAGAAAGGAAGTGATCGCCTGCTTTGTTAACAGTGACTGCCCTTGGATGGAGAATGGAAATCCTCTTTGGTATTCACTAAGCACAAGCAAGAAGTGTGCCTCCTTCTAGGTTTTGTACAGGGCCCAGCTCTACGCACACTCACTGCAGGGTTATTACTGTCATTATGGTGGACAATGCAATAATATTGTAAATAGGCCAAATTTGGCTCCCAGCTATTCATGGACTGCTCTTGCAGGCCTTAGGGAAGACAGCTTATGAGTGCAGAGAAATGGAATCTGGCCCATATCCCACAGCTTGCTCTACTACAAATTGAAGAGAGCCTCTGTGAAGAATATCCATGGTTCTGGTTTGCACGAGTGCTGATTAGAAGAAGTAGCCTTTGTGGATAGCTCTTTGGGCCTAATTGTAGAACTGACTTAGGGCAAAAACATGAAACATGTGATGTTAGTTGCCCAAGCCCTTCACTATCCATTTCTGGTGCATTTTGCAGACATTTTGCAAGTCTTCCTCTGATTCTATTCTCATGCACTACTTTTCCTTTTGTAAAGAAGAAAAAAATTCAAAGAAGGTCAACATTCACCAAAGTATGTTCCATGGGATAGTGGTCCTTCAAATTTTCTCACTATAAAAGGATTCTGGAGGCAAATAAGTTTGGAAAAAGCCTTTCTCTCTTGGAGAGCCATAGTGCACATGAGCATGTTAGAGGCTCTGAGCAGCTCCAGAGGAAAGGGGGCTGTGGAGCTGTGAGGTGGGACCCCAGTTCATGACTTCAGCTCTGACACCTCTTAGAGTTAGGACTGTTCTAGGGAATTGAGTTTCAAATGTTAGGGGTCCCATGGAGGGAATAGTGCATATTTTTGTGGATGTCATTCTAGAAGTTGAGCTGCAAAGCAGATCTAAGCTATACCAACCAAATATTTAAACGAGATAGAGTCTTTGAAAACCTTGTCCTTAGAGCAGGTATTCTAGACGAGAACTTCAAAAAAGTATAAAGACATTTGTGTCTTTGAAGATATAATTAATTCTATATGAGAAATAAGGTATCTGTTAGGGGAAAATTTTTGGTTTTATCCAGCAGAACTGATGCTCATGGTAGTTTTAACAACTGTGACTCATAACAGCCATAATTTGGTGTGCCAAACATGACAAATCTGCCTTGATTCAGGGGAGAGCTTTGCCATCAGTTGAATGACTTCCGGAAATTTTAGACATTGTTTTGTATTTATTCCAAATGTGAACAACGAAGCCAATTAACTCTATTCAGGATATGTACCCTCTCAACTTCAAAATGGAAATTTCTTTTCAACCAGATTTCCGGTAACTTTCAGTCCTGATGAAATGGTTAGCCAACTGATTTTCAACTAATTTAAAAATGAGATTCCAGCAAAAGAGTTTGTGCATATAACCATCTGGGGAATGGTGCCCCTGGCAATTATTAGTTTGGTCTCCCTCTGAAGAATTCCTGGGGAAACGTGATCCACAGACAACTAGCCATTTTTGTTAATAAGCACTTAGTGCTGTAGAAAGAAACTTAGCAGGCTACTCCATCCACAGACTTCAGGCATGCAGCTTGTGCGCAAGAAGTGAAGACTCCATGGGCTGTTCTGCTTCCATTTCTCAGTGCAAGGTGACATTACTGGCCAAGTCTGGGGGGAGTGGAGTTATGCAAATGATACACAACCTTTCTCCTAGACAAGTGATTTTTTTATCCAGGTTAAGGGAAGTTCACAATTTTATGAGAAACAGAGATTTCTATAATCGTTACATTAGGGTATGCTTGAGGAGGCACACAGCCCTTTTGCAGTATGGATGTTCCTTGTGATAAACAGTAGAGAAACTGAACATTCAAAAGTCCATTTTAGAATAGGATTTTCAGCTAAGAAATCAAATAGGAAAACTGCACAGAATAACAAGTTTATCCCTGATTAAAAAAAAAATCTTACACATTGACATATGCCAGGAGTACTATCTAAGATTTAGAATTTACTTTGGAAACATAAAAGCCAATGTTTCCCTTTATTTGGGGCTGCTGGATTATTTGGAAAGGCAGTACCTAAGACCTGCCTTTGAGAATTTTCACTATTTAAGACCTGTAAAAAGAGAATTTTGGTGGACAATAGGGCAAAGAGGGGGGAAAAAGGGAAAAATATTAAGGACTACTTGAAAATAGCCAGGAAAACCCCCCCTGGGCTTTCCAAATAAATTGGAGCGATTTAAATAATTCCATGAATTTAATAAATGTTTTCAAATAATGTAATTGAGTCAAATGTTGCTCTAAACTAGTTAAGGAAGTTCTTCAGCAAGTTTGAAGTAACTACCACCTGTTTACAGAGTGATGTGACCCTCATCCTCAGCTCAGAGAGAACTGTAGCGTTGTGGGGGCAGGGGGTGATACTATCCACGTGCATGTTTATGAAGACAGTAGAATCAGAACAGAAAGTCCATGCAAGAGAAGTAACTGCACTCCTTGGTTCAAGGCTTCTTAATTCAGTATTGTTTTAGTATTGGTATAAACTCAGTTCAAGTTTGATCAACCCCTATATTAGGGAGTAAATCACTTTCCATGGTTCTCAATCACCTTTGCCTGATTCTCACTCAAAATTCTGCCTTGTTCTTGACTAATTCAAGTCTACCATTCCCAAAACCTTGTCTCTTCGTGAAATGCATACATCGGCTGCTTTCATCAAACTATCACTTCCATTAGGTCCCTCCTGTGTTTGAAGGTCTGCAGTCATGTCTGATTTCGTGGGCCCAGGTCAGCTCCCAGCACAGCTATGAGGTGAGCTAAGTTAGTTGGGGTCACTCTCGATCTGCCCATTCACCTCCTTCTCTCCTTCACGGCAGCTGTCCCCATCACCCTTTCAGAGTACTGCTGTACTGTCTTCTCCATTATCTATGATGCTTAAGACTTCAGAGTGCTACTGCCTTACCTGGGGGAATATGCAACCTCCAACAGGAGTCACTTTTAAACTGAAAGAGTTGAGCTACAAGTGGGAGGCTTTGAGGTACCAGCCATCAAGCAAAAGAAAATGAGAGGCCCATGTGCACCTTCCGGCTTGCAAGGCAGCATGGTGTGATGTGCAAGGCTGATTCCTTATTTCTTTGTATTTCAGTTTCTGCATTAGCAAAATGGAAATGATGAAAGTCGTTATACAGTATGAGGCATAAATGACTTAGTATTTGTCAAAAGCTTAGGACATAAATACTATGCCAGTGTTTAATCATTAGATAAAGATAGGTATTCAGATCTGTTAGGGTGTTAGGATGAGACACCGAGTTAACTTTGAACATTGAGTTCAAGGCCATCCATAATATGACTCCAATCCCTTCCATCCATACGTACTTCCTAAGACACTGTAGGCAGATTAGCCTATTAGCTCCCCGGCCCCACCAGTTAAAATGCTTACTCAAAACTCATTCTTACATCATACGTTGCCTCAACTTGGATTACTCCTTCATCCCCTCCACTACCTCATTAAATTTTATTTAAGTTTCAAATCCTGGATTTGATTTCCTTCATAAACCAGCTCTCACAAAGCGGAGTCTACACTGGCTCTTGGTACTACTATTTTTTTTCTAAATAACAGCATGCTTATGGTATAAAACATAACTCCTGTTCTGCTGGACAAATAGAAAATATTCAATGCTTAAGCTGCCAAAGAGCTGACATTCAAAATGATATCTTATTTTCCCGTTTGTCCTAGGGAGAACTACCCTCTTTCCTTCTCTCTTCTCTGTATAGCAGAGGCCCAGGCTAACTGACAGCTCGACCTGCTTGTCCCTTGTTTGGTGTCTATGGATGAACATGCTAAGCATGGAATGGCTCCTCAATGTACATGTCATTACAGTGCATACCTCTACATTTATGAAGACCAGCACTGTTCACTCTGCTATCCATTACAAACTACTCTGATGCACCAAGCCTGTCTCCCTCCAAAAATATGAAATTCATAGGAAATAAATTTTTTTTCAGTTTATTCCAGGTACCTACTCTTTTGCCACAAAAAAAGGAAAATACAGAAGGGTATCCTTGCTTACTTTTTATTGTGCTTTTTAGAAACTGTTGATCTCTGGTTCATAGCTGCTAGAATATTCAACAAATATTTACTGAGCATCTACTGTGCAAGGCCCTGAGCAATGAGACAAGGGAAAGAAAACACAGTGAATAAGAAAGCTCTTGCCTTCAAAGACCTTTCTATAAAAATATCATTCTATAGTTGTTTCAGCTCATTAAAATAAAATAAAATGATAAAATAAAATACCTGACAAGTGATGTTTGGAAAACTGATGCTTAGGAAATCAAAAGGAATTAAAATTTTATATGAATCCAATAATTCTCCCAGGAGCAAGTTTTAGGAGTGAAGAAAGAAATATTTACCATTTTGTTAAAATTATTTTACTCTTGCTCTCTTTTTCAATTTGGGCAGAGCTGAAGAGTCTAACTAACCTAAGTCTAACTAACCTTAATGTGCTTGAGACGATATGAAGAATTACAGACTGCTATGTGACCTGGATTAGCAGCTACAGCCAGTACTTTCCTGAGCTATGGGAGAGAAGGCCCTTGCCTTGCCCTGCACTTTAGAGGGTCTTAATCTAGCTCCCTGAGCTCATGCTTCGTGCTTCTCCCCTCAAGGGGAGGATCTGTGAGTCCAAGGAAACAAGCTTCCCTTTCAGAGGGCACTCGAGGCCCCAGGATCCCAAATTGTCTACGATGGCTCCAAGTGAACCAACCAGCTGGAGCAAGGCAAAGGGTGCTGTTGGTGTGGGGTGTGGATGGAGCTTAGCTGTGTGCACTGAGGGGCCCCCACACATGCACGGGGCTCCTCATAGTGCAGGGTAGAGCAGGGGTGAGAGAGACAACAGAAGCGGGTGGTCAGGGCCATGAGCCATGGTTGGCCCTCTCTAAACCATTGGTGCGTGTGAAGCTCCCAGGAATTTGAGAATTCTAAATTCAGACTTGGGCTTTTGGATCATTGTGAAGGTATGTTTTTCAAGGTAAGAAAATAGAACTTGTGTTATTTAACAGTTTGTTAGATTGATTTATAACTTTCAAATATTAGACATATCATGTGTGGGCATCCACATTTATTCTTGCCCTGGCCTCGTAAATGTTAGATCACCTTGGATACAGCCATAGGCACATGAAAAAGGGTTTGGCTCCTACTGTCTTTCTGTAGGAAAGCCCTCCAGGTTCCTCCTCCCTTGAGGCCTCTCTGCAGTCTCCCTCACTTCCTGGCCTTTTTCCAGCTACAGACCTGCCTCTCTGCCTTCCTGTTTGGACCATTAGTTCATTCTCTGCCCTTGTCTTCTCTCTCTGAATGCTGTCTCACTACCTTTATATTTTTATATTCTGATGTCTGAACCCAGGTACACTCCACCTCCTTGATCAACAAAGTCACGCCCAAATGAGATTTGCATGAGAACTGGCTGCATCTTCAGGGGCTGGGATTAGCCAGTTGCTCCATAGTTCAGTTGTTCTCTCGTTGTTATAATGTATGATAAGCCTTGGTATGAAGAAAAAAATGAAAAAAAAAGTCCTCAAAAACAAATCTAAATGTTAGTGCTGACAATAGATGTAAAGAAGTCAGGAGAAAAAAAAAAAAAAAAACATGAAGGCACTTAGCCAAAAAAGTTTGGAAGCATTAAAGCTTGGAATGACACTGTTAGTAATGGCTGAGATTTATGACCTGCACATGTTCACAGTATGTGCAATCTCCATGTGCTATCCCCCTTGTGAATATCAAAGTCTACCATCAAGTCAATTTTTTTAGACTCTAGATATCTAAATAGCTTGATATTGCTAAAAATAATTAATTGGTCAGTTCATTAATTCACTCATTCCACAAATATTCATCTAGCATCTGTCCAGCAGACAAAATGATCTGTTCCAAAACAAGCCCACCATGGGTGTTCCATTATACATAGACAAGCTTCATGTCACAGATATTATGGAAAAATGAACTTCTATTTCTACTTATATATTCAACTAAAGCTCCCCTTCAATCATTAACATGTCTTATTTCAACAATTTTTAATGGAACTATTTCTGAAGTGTCTTCATTTCCTTAGAGTATGCTAAGTGTTCTTTAACCTGGTATATACTCAGAAAAGTTCGATGTATAGATGACAGTCTGGTTTCTGTATTTGCTCCTTATAATTTTTTCATCCACTCTAATTCATCACTTCTTTCAGTGTGCCTTTCCCAGTATCCCCTTCCCCCCTTTAATGTGTCTCTCACCTTTGGACTGGAAAATCACATTTGGAAAAACTTTTTCTAGCATCTGACATATCATCTATGAAAAATGGCATAAAATTTAATACACCAATTTTAGGGCATCTTTTTTGACTGCTTGTGACCAGTTTTGATTATTTTGTATTTTGCAGTTGCAGGCAGAAGAGGAGAACTTATGTGGTGAATAGTTACTAGGTAAATGAGGTATTATGGAAATATGCTATGAAATAATGTCACAAGATAACTGACTAGTTCAGAAAATTTGATTTTTTAAAGGGACAAATTCAATGAAATAGTTTTATTTAATTGACTGATTATCAATCAGTTCAATTCACTCGACTGACTATGTATCTACATCCAGTGTTAAGTATTTATTTGCTTTCTAAATGCTCTGCAACTCAAACTCTGAAATATCTAGGAAAATTGTAAGATAAAAATATTAACATAGGCTAGGAGATCAACTTCCAGCATGACAGCACAAATCAGGTATAGAAGGAATCTACCTGAACACAGTAAAGGCCATATATGAGAACCTCACAGCTTGAAAGCCCTATGTCTAAGACTTGGAACAAGAAAAGTATGCCCATTTTTGCCACTTTTATTTATCATAGTATTAGAAGTCTTTGCTAGAGAAATTACGCAAGAGAATGAAATAAAGGGCATCCAAATAGGAAAGAAAGTAGTGATATTGTCACTGTTAGCTGATGGCATGATCTTATATATAGGAAAACCCTAAAGACACCACCAAAAATAGTTAAAGTTAATAAACAAATACAGTAAAGTTGCAGGATACACAATCAACACACAAAAACCAGTAGAGTTTCTGCACACTAACAATGAACTACCCAAACAAGTAATGAAAAGAACAATTCCATGTATAATAGCTACAAAAAAGAAATTACTTAGGAACAAATTTAACCAGAGACTTGTACACTGAAAACTATTAAACATTGATGAAGGAAATTTAAGAAGACACAAATAAATGGAAAGTTATTTCATGTTCATAGATTGGAAGAATTAATATTGTTAAAATGTCCATACTACCCAAAGTGATTTACAGATTCAATGAAATCCCTATCAAAATTCCAATGTCATTTTTCATTAAAAAAAAGAAAAAAAATCCTGAAATTTATATGGAATCACATGTAAATTTATATGGAATCACATATTTCCTGAAAAGCCAAGGCAATCATGAGCAAAAAGAACAAAGCTGGAGGTATTCCACTACCCAGTTTTTTCAAACCATATTACAAAACTATAGCAATTAAAACAGCATGTTACTGGCAAAAAAACCACACACATCAACCAAAGGAACAGAATAGAGAGCCTAGAAATGAACCCATACATATACAATTGGTTTTTGACAAAGGTGCCAAGAATATACAATGGGAAAAGAATAGTCTCTTCAATAAATTGTGTTCATAAAATTGGATATCCACATGATAAAGGATAAAATTGAACCCTTATCTCACACCATATAAATAAATCAACTCAAAATGGGTTAAAGACTTAAACGTAAGAGCAGAGTTGGTAAACCTGCCAGCAGAAAACATAGGAGAAAAACCATGCAATACTTGTCTGGGCTTCAGTTTTTTGGGATTTGACCCAAAAAGTGCAGACAACAAAAGCAAAAATATACAAACAAGATGACATCTAACTAAAAAGCTTCTACACAGAAAAGGAAACAATTAGCAGTGTGCAGAGATAACCTATAGATTGGGAGAAAATATTTGCAAGCCATATATTTGATAAGGGGCCAATATCCAAAATATACAAGAAGCTTAAGCAACTCAACAGCAAGAAAAAAAAATTTAATGGGCCTGCGAACTGAATAGACATTTATCAAAAGAATATATACAAATGGCCAAAATATATATGAAAAAAATAAATGTTGCTAATCATTAGAAAAATATATAATAAAACCACAATGAGATATCATCTCATATCTGTTAGAATGACTATTATCAAAAAGATGAAAGGTAAGTGTTGGTAAGGATGTGCATAAAAGGGAACCCTTGTATGATGTTGGTGGGAATGTAAATTCCTGTAGCCATTATGGAAAACTATATGGAGGTTTCTCTAAATATTAATAGAATTATCATATAATCCAGCAATCCCACTTCTGGATATTTACTTGAAAGAGTTAAAATTATTTTGTCAAAGAGATACCTGCACCTCCATGTTTATTGCAGCACTATTCACAATAGCCAAGCTATGGAACCAACCTAAGAGTCCATCAACAGCTGACTGGATAAAGACAATGTGGTATACGTAAACAATGGAATACTATTCAGCCTTTAAAAGGAAGGAAATTCTGTCATTTGTGACATTTGGATGGAATTAGAGAGCATTATGGTAAGCGAAATAAACTAGACATAGAAAGGCAAATACCACATATTTTCACTTATACGTGGAATCCAAAACAATGGAATTTATAGAAGCAAAGTAGAATGGTGGTTACAGAGGCTAGGGGCTTAGAGGAATGAGATGATGGTCAAATGGTATAAAATCTCAGTTACACAGGAGGAGTATAGGGTTTGGTTTTTTTTTTTTTTTGAGATATATTGCACAGCATGGTGACTATTGTTAACAATAGAGTATTATTGTACATCTCAAAATTACTAAGAGAGTAAATTTCAAAGGTTCTCACCACAAAAAAAAAGTTAAGTATTTGAAGTGATAGTTATGTTAACTACCTTTTTAAAATTATTCCACATTGTATTCATAAATCATAGTATCACTTTGTACCCGATAAATTTATATAATTATAAATTGTTGATTTATAATTAAAATCTCAATCTGTTCCCAAGAAACTATCTTTTTTTTGCAACCTAGAGTGAAGAAATTCAAGTCTAATGGCATTCTTATGAAAAGTGGAGATTGTGGTGAAAGATTTTAGGAGGAGATTCAAGTTACAGGCTAAACTGAAGAACAACTCATTTTTAGAAGAGAACCAGGGAATAGTATAACTTGGAAGAGTCCCCCAAGGATCAGAATAACAAATAGTAATCTCAGAAACTATTCCTTCCAAAGAGCCAGAATTTGAACAGATTAGTTTGCAGAGCAATTTGTATCCCAGGGCATTATTGAAAGCAATAATTATCTGACAATTAGTGGAGTTTAACAACTGGGTGTGGTCAGGGAAAGAAAGAGAGTCCTACCAATGCCACTGTCATCCCTGGGAGACTGTGGGCAAGCCCAAAGCTATGCATGCCTGAGGAGTAAAGGTCACAGGATGAACACTAGTTGTAGGGAAATAGACCATTCTAAAATAATCCAGTCAGTCACAAACAAATAAGCAAGCAAATAACAATAACAAGCCCTGGGGAGTGGCAAGACCCAGAATTGCTACAATTTATTATCTAAAATGACAAGTTTTATGTGAAAAAGACATTAACATAGCCATTATAAACATGTTCACAGAGCTAAAAGGTACCATGATTAAAAATTAAAGAAAGGTATGATTATAATATTGCATCAAATAGAGAGTATCAATAAAGAAATAGAAATTATTTAAAAATAAAAATTATGGAGCTCATTAGAAAGGCTCAGCACTACATTTCAACTGGCAGAAAAAAATAATAATTGATCTTAAAGATAGATTGATGGAGACCATGCAAGCTGAAAAATGGAAAGAAAAAAGAATGGAGAAAAATGAAGACAGTTCCAAGAAATGTGTGACATGATTAAGCACACCAATGTACACATAATGGGAATATCAGAAGAAGAGCAGAAAGAGAAAGGAACAGAAAAATTATTAGAAGAAGTAATGGCTGAAAACTTTCTAAATTTATTGAAAAACAATAATGTACATACAGAGAAGCTCAGTAAATTCAAAGTAGTATAAACACAAAGAGACCCACACATAGACATATCAAGTGGAAATACTGAAAGTCAAAGATAAGAAGAAAATCTTGAAACCAACTAAAGAAAAACATTGCATCACTTACTAGGGAAGCTCAATAAGAATTAACAGCTGATGTTTCAGCAGAAACAATGAAGACCATAAGACAGTGAGATAATATATTTAAAGTGTTCAAAGAAACAAAACTGTTAAACAAGATTTTCCCAGGAATGCAAGGTTGATTCAATACCTAAAAAACTACTAATGTAATACATAATATCAATAGAATAAAAAGAAAAATATAAGATTATCTCAACAGATCCAGAAGAACATTTGACAAAATCCACAGAATCCGTAAGAAACTCATTGACTTGCACAGTCCTTCTGAGATTGTTAAGCAGGTTACTTCTATCAGTATTGAGCCAGGAGTTGAGGCTGAAGTCACTATTGCAGATGCGTAAGTTAACTGTTTTAATAAATTGATTACCAGTTGTTAAAAAAATGACATCTGACAAAATCCAACAATGTTTCTTGATAAAAACATTCAATAAACTAGGAAAAGAGAACTTCCTCAACCTGACAAAGAGTATCTATGAAAAACCCATAGCTAACATTATGTGTTGAAAGACTGGATGTTTTTCTCCTAAGATCAGGACCAAGATAAGAACATCCTCTCTTTTTACTTCTATTCAATATTGCACTGAAAGTTTTACCCAGGACAATTAAGGAAGAAAAAGAAATAAATGTCATCCAATCTGGAAAGGAAGAAAACCATCACTATTCACAGTTGACATGTTCTTGAATATAGAAAATCATAAGGAATCCACAAAAGACTATTAGAACAAGTAAACAAGTTTAGTAATATATCTAAATATAAGACCAATAAGCAAAAATCAATTTTATTTCTAAATACTTTCAATCCACAATTCAAAACTAAAATTAAAAAATTCTATTTATAATAGCATAAAAATAGAATACTTAGGAATAAATTTAACAGAAGAGGTGTAAAACTTGTACTCTGACAACTATACAACATTGTGAAAAAATTAAAGAATATCTAAATAATTGGACAAACATGTTATGTTCGTGGATCAGGAGACTTAGCATTGTTAAGATGACAATATTCATCAAAGTGATATACAAATTCAATACAATCTTCACCAGAATCCCAGGTGACATTATAGAAATTGACAAGCTTACTCTAAAATTCATGTCACATTGCAAGAGACCCAAATCTTTTGCAGAGCCAAAAAATCTTGGAAAATAACAATAAAGTAGGAGGACATACATTTCCCAATTTCAGAACCTACTACAAAGCAACAGTAATAAAGACAGTGTGGTTACTGCCACAAGGATAGACATTTAGATCCATGGAATATAACTGAAAGTCCAGAAAGAAGCCCACACTTCTATGGTCAACTGATATTCAAAATATGTACCAAGATCATATGATAGTCTTTTCAATAATTGGTGCAAGAACAATGGATAGTCATATGTGAAAGTAGGCAGTTGAACTCTTACCTCATACTGTATACAAAAATTAACTCAAATGGATCAAAGATCTAAATATAAGAGCTAAAACTATAAAACACTTAGAGAAAAACATAGCAGTAAGTCTTTCTGACCTCGGATCTGGCAAAGGATTCTTAGATATGACATCACAAGCAAACAAAAGAAAAAATATATATATAAACTGGACTTCATCAAGATAAAAAAAAATCTTGTGCACCAAAAGATCATTTAAAAAGTGACACACCACAGAATGGGAAAGAATATTTGCAAATTGTATATCTGACAAGGAACTTGTATCTAGAATTTTTTTAAAACTCTTACTATTAAATAATAAACAGGCACAAAAACCAATTAAAAAATAAGCAAAGGATCTGAATGGACATTTCTCCAAGGAAGATTTACAAATGGCCAATAAGCATATAAAAAGTTGCTCCACATCATTAGTTATTAAGGAAAACAAAAGCACAATGAAATTCCACGTCACACTAATTAGGATGTCTAGAATCCAAAGTCAAAAGCTAGTAAGGATGTGGAGACTGCCAGTGGAAAAATAAACCAGTGCAGTCACTTTGGAAAGCAGCCTGGAAGTTCCTAAGACCAGTAGAGTTACCATATGACCCAGAAATTCCACTCCTAGGTATATGCTCAAGAGAAATGAAAACATGTCCACACAGAAATTTATACATAACTGTTGATAGCAGTATTATTCACAATAGCCAAAATTGGAAACAACCCAAATGTCAATCAATGGACCAATGGTTAAAATGTGGCATATCTATATAATAGAATATTATACTATAAAAAGGAATAAAATACTGACATGTGCTACAATGTACCTTTCAATACATTGAAAACATATATGCTAAGTGAAAGAAGCCAGTCTCAAAGGACCACATATTATAACATTCAATTTATTAATATCTGAAAGTCCATAAAAGGAAAGGCTTTAGAGACAAAAAGTACATTAGTGGTTTCTTAGTGATGGGGGAAATATAGCATTGACACTAAATGGTAGAGCGTTTCTTTACAAAGTGACAAAAATGTTCTGAAATTGTGGTGATGGTTGCACATATTTGTAAATATACCAAAACATACTGAATTGTATGTATTATAACAGAAACAATTGATAAATTCAACCACATATAATTTTAAAATATCTGCATTATAGAAAAAACCATATACAAAGTAAAAATCAACTAAGCAGGAGAGGAGATATTTTAAAAATTTAGTAACAACCAAAATTTAGTATTAATAATCTATACATAACTTTTACAAATTAATAAAAAAGACAAAATAGAAGAATGAGCAAATAACTGAAATGGCATTTTACAGAAGAGGAATTCTGAATGACCATAAGTCTTACACAATGATTCTCAGCTTCAACAAGTAACAATGGAATGCAAATATTAAATAATGTCACAATTTCACACTCATGAAATTAACACAAGTAAAAGCTCTAAGAGCATCAACATTGGCAATTAAATGTAGAAATAAGAATCCCCACATTCAGTCTAGTGGGCATGCAAGCTGGTACCAACCAATTTGGAAAGCTACTTGATTAGCCAAATCTCATACCATATGCCCCAGTAACTCTACTTCTAGGTTATATACCCTAAAATATGTCAGGCACATAAACTAAAGGAGATAAATATTAAAATGTTCATTATTGCACTTTTTTATGCAAAAATCTGGAAATGACACTTGTCCATGAGCAGAAAATTCATGATACATTTCCTATGGGGCACTAGACAACAGTTAAAATGAAGAACAAAGGTACGTATGCCAATGGAGATAGATCTTTAAAATCACATTAAGTGAAATCAAAGCAATTACTAACTGATCCGTATTTAGATAAAACGTAAAAGCTTTCAAAAATAATAGTCCACAAATATATTGTAAAAGCATAAAAACACATGGAATTGATAGACACTGAATTCATAATAAATGTCATTCTGGGGAAGAACATCAATGGAATGGGATTGCAAAGGTGTTTACAGGAGAATGTTTATTTTTAAACATCTGAAGCCAATGTGTCATAATGTCAGAATTTGGTGGAAAGATGATGTGAAAAGATAGCGTAGGATGGGGATTGTGGGTACACCCTCTAAACCAGAAGACTTAGGTTCAAATTTACCCTCTGACACCTATAATCTGTGTGACCTTATGCAAAATACTTAACATCTCCATGTTTATTCAGAAAATGGTGATGGTGATAATTACATCATGTCACAGGGATGGTCTGAGGATTTGATGAGTTAATACATGTAAACACAGTAGTCCCCCTTACACACAGGTTTACTTTGTGTAGTTTCAGTTACCCATGCCACATACAGTACAATAACATATTTTGAGAGAGAGAGGGAGACCATATTCATATACATTTTATTATAGTATTTTGTTATAATTGTTCTATTTTATTATGAGTTATTGTTAATCTCATACTATACTTAAATTATAAATTTCACTTTATCTCAGGTATATATGCCTAGGAAAAAACCCAGTAGATACAGGGTTCAGTATATCTACGGTTTCAAGCATCCACTGGGGTCTTGCAGTGTATCACCTGTGGGTCGGGGGGAAACTGTATTCATGGAAGAATATGTGGCCTGTAGTGTTTGATGTTTTTACTTGTTGAAGCTGCATAATTAAGCACCTAGGAACTTTTTGTATTCTAGTCTCTGTGTGTTTGAAATATCTCATAATAAAAATACTAGTACTCTTTATAGTAGAATTTACAGGGAGAAAAAGGCAAAGAGGAGCTATCCACAGGGAGGCGTTTGATATAAGCTGATCAGTTTCTATTTCATAAATGAGATATTTGAATTTCTAGGAAATAAAAGTTAATTATGGCATAAATATTCTAGCAATTAAGGCAATGACCACATCAAGTAGCTAGTTATTGAGTTAAAAGGTATTTGCCAAATGTCTTATGCTTCTTCAGCTCTTTCTTAGACAGTAGGCAAGTTAAAAAAAAATGAAGCAATAGTCAACAGATTCCCTGACTTTATTGGAACAACGCCAGGAAAGAGGTAAACACCATATTTTAGGCCCCCGACTCCACCACATGAAAGGGCAGTTTGACAGGAGTAATCAGGGAAGACTGGTTTTTTTGGCCTCTTTTTAAAGTGAAAATAGAATATTTTTGAGGAACGTGTTAGGTGAGAGTGACATAGCAAAGAATAAAAGATCAGAAGCAAGAATGAGCTTGACCTACAGGGGGACTGTTGGGAAGAAAGGTTTTAACCCAGGGTGGGGGTGGGGGAAGAGATGGGGTTAATAAGCAGGTGGGTGCCATTAATATCAGAATTAATACTTTCTGACAATTGAAGGGAATTCTTTAAGAGTAGCTTCTCATAGAGCTGATTGTGAGAACTCTTTTACTAGGAAATGGCTTTGCTTTGAATCTTCAGAGAGGGAAAACTAGAATTTTTATTTTCTTATCAATAAGCTATACCTTGAACCATCAGAAGAAATAGAAGACATTGGGATGGATATTCAACATGACAGGGTCTCCTTCAGAGCAAAAACCTACATATACAACTAAACAAATTTAGTTTTAAAAACAACAGTGTATTTTAAGGGAGGAAAAGCAACTAGCTGTGAAACTTCTCAGCATTCCTTTTCTGGAGCTCACAGAGAGGGCCCTAGGGCTGTCTTTACAACTACCCAACAAGCTCTTGAAAATAACGTCTTCTGTGATTTAATAACACCATTTACAGGAAACAAAACTTAACTTTTTAATACTCACTAACAGATAGAGGCAGAGGGATATGTCAGTAGCCAGCGAACAATTCACTATCTTTGTGAAAACAAACATGTAAATAATCATTTATTTAATTTCATGGTTGTAGAGTGGGCAGTGGAGAAAGTAAATCCTTTTCAGACACTATGCTGGTGGCTGTAAAAACCTTCTCACCCTACCCTGTGGTCTCACTGACATCCTGGTGCTAAAGTGAAAATACTCTACCAATTCTAATAGGCTAAAAATAAAAATAAACAGCTTAATTACATGGTGGGTGTTTTTGAATGGCTTTCTGAATTTTAAAGTGCTCATCATATGTCTCTATTATCTCCACACTCCACAAGACTTCCTCACTTAAAGTACTCAATGAATTGAGAGGGATGCAACAAAGAGCCAGGAAACATCATGTTTTGAACCCTGGTGTCTGTGTTCATTTTCATCACTGAGGAAGCCCGAAAGTGGTAAGTACCATGGCAACATTGGTGCCCATATATCTACTTGAATGTTATGCTTAGCTCAAAACACTTATTTCAAATCTGGGGATTAAGAGGCACCAGTTGAGAAATATTCTATTAGTTTTCTTTGGTTAACTGAGATGGGAAGTTGTGGGCTTCAGGATATCTTGTACACTTTTGGAACACAGAACCATAACTATCCTACTTGGTGTATAGTGTTGCATTCAAAGGAAAGCCTAAGTGAAAGTTTCATGAAAACTGTGAAAACACAATGTCATGTTATTAAAAAAAAAAAATCAGTTTGAAAACTCTGTCTCTAATAGTTAATTGGTGAACTGTGAGCCAATCAGCTACCCCCCCTTTTTAAACTATTTTTGCTGTGGATTAAGGGGGGCCTTGGAGAGGGAAGAGGAGGAAGTGGAGGAGGAGGAGGAGGACAAGGAGGAGAGAGAGGAAGAGAAGGAAGGAAGAACAAAGGAAAAATGGAAGAAAGGAGCAAAAGGATTTAAAAAGGAAAATAATAAGGGAATGAAAGAAGATAAGAAGTCCAGAATTTTTATAATAAAGGAAATACGGTTTTCAAAACTTTCTTTTAGGAAAAATGTGCATGTATTTAAACAAATTGATAATTGAAAGTCTTCTTTTTAAATTGTCTCAGAGACAATTTATTTCTCAAAAAAGAAAAATAGTCTATTATACCATATTCAGTTTTACAATAACTAAAATGTACTACCTACCCTGTTCATCAGTCTTAATTGTGAATTACTTTTTTTTTCCCCCTAAAAATCAGTCTGGGCTGGTGTTTTGAAAGAAGAAGATGTAAATATGTGGGATATGTACAAAATGGAATTCTTGCCATGTGTACTGAAAAGAAAAACAAGTGAATCCGCTGAGAGCAAGCAGAAAGGCAACTGCACAGGACAAGGCATAGCTGGAGGAGGAGCTCCTCCTGTGCTTTCCGACGCTTTCCATTTCTTGTTTCCTGAGCTCCCTTGGGTTCAGAGAGATGCCTCTGTAGCATTTATTTGGTTTTATCTCAAGCGCAGTAGGTTTGGTTAATCATATTCCTCAGTTCATGGCACTCTCTTATAGGTTCATGAAAGACTTCTCTGTTTTACAAGTTTATATACATATAGATGTAAGCATGTAGGTAAGGTATTCATTCACTTTTATTTTTAGTCTCCATTCCCATTCTCCTTACTTCCATAACAACTACTCCAATATATTTAATATATAAGCTTGAAATTGAATTTAGCATTGTAAAGTATATGGTATTTTTTTGTATACACTTTTTGGTTTACATGAGTGACATTGTGATATTGCCTTAATTGTATTTATAGTTTATAGTGCTGACCATATAATATTGAGCACTTCATGAAACTTCAGAGCAAATTTTCTCACCCCAAATGACAATCATAAGACTTGTCTTAAGTCTACTTACAGTTGGCTTTGAGACAGGTACATGCAAATTCTATGAAATATTAATAGAAGGCAACAAAATATTAGAGTTTGGTGCAAAAAGACACTGGGAAATGAGTTTTGAGATGGAACCTGAACAAAAAATTGTTGGTGACTTCACTACTTATGTATCATTTTATTTTCCTTGAAAAATGTTCTTGAGATTTACTTACTTATATTCAAAAATTTTTGTTTCCTCCTGTGGGAAGAGTCCAAGTACATTGACATTTTTATGCTTAGTCTAATTCAGATTCAAAAAACCTTGAACTAATGTAAAAAATATTTTTAGGTAGAAGAAATATTTCTGACTCCTTCATCATCACAGCAAGGACCACTTGATATGTGTAAAGAATGAAGGGTAAAAAAAGCAAAGGCACAACAATGCACAAAGAACACGGTATGTTATTAGCTCTTAGTCTAGGTGGGAAACAATATATACCAATCAAGAGTTAACTAGGAAAGCTATACAACACATTAAACATATTAAATCAGTGATCTAAGAGCTGCTGAAATTTAGAGGTTATCATAAGATAAGACAGCTTTTGGAAGGGGCAGACATGAGAGGAAAAAGTTTAGGAGAGAAGGAAATATGTTGAGTATTCTAGTTCATTAGAAGAAAATCACTGTGTCACCTTCAATGCACCTGTCCTTTTGTCCTTGTGGTTTTTGTTTGGTTTTTTGTGTTTTTGTTTTGGCGGGGCTGTTTTTTGTTTTGTTTTGTTTTGTTACTACAGAAAATGAAGAATCTATGTTTGAAATCTCTACCCTGTCCAGGGCAATTCCAGGCAACATGGGGTTGACCAAGGAAAGGAGCAAGAGGTACAGGCCAAATATGTTACTGTATTATTTAATAAGAAGGAAAACATTTCATTGTAATTTATTTTAGCATTTGTCCAGAAAGACAGGATATGCCTCTTTGAGTTCAGTTAAAGGTTAATTCAAGTGGCAGCAATGCTATGAAACTAAGAGAGTTATTTTGTATTTTAAATGGTCTCAGGGCCAAACATTGCTTAGCATGATTCTAGCTGACTCTTCTTAAAGTCAATAGGAGTAGAAGATGATTTTAGTTAGAAAAATTGGGCTTTTCCCTTTTCAGCTGAAACTTTTATACTGGGAAAGCCATGAGCAGTGGAAAAATCAAAGGACCAATTTTTATTATGTTTGAGCTAAAATGAGAAAGGGATGCACTGGCCAGTCTTCTTATAAGAAATTAGTTTTGATTAATGACAGCTTATTTATATACACTCTCCATTCTGCTTTCAGCAAGTCTTTCTCCTTCCCTACTTTCTTCCCTCCCTCCCTCATGTCCTTCTTTCCTCCCTTTCTTTTTTCCTTCCTTCCTTCTTCCCTTCCCTCCTCTCATTCTCTCTTTGTCTCATTTTCTCTCTTTTTTCTTTTCTTCCATTCCTCTCTCCGTACCTTCCCTCCTTTCCTTCTTCCTTCCGTTACTTCCTTCCTTTTTTCCTTCTTAAAAATACTAATTTAGTACTTCCTAAGTGCCAGCCACTATTCTCAGCAACAGGAAGAAAAAGAAACATTTGTATGAGACATGGTAGCTCAATGAAACATCCCTTTTTTCACTGATAGCTTGCACAAACCGATAGAGGATGCATGTGTATGAGAAAGAGATGGAAAGCACTTCTAACCATCATCAGCCAATTTTTAATTCCCGCAATTCTCTAGAGAAAGATTGTAATGCTGAGTCAGGAGGATATCCTAAGATTGCAGCCTGTAGCAGTATCTTAACATCTTCATTTTTCTTATCTTGGGTTGTTAAGATTTATATATCAGTGCCAAAAGAGGCAAAGTTTTCTTTTTACTTTTTGAGGGTCCAGAATAGCAGCTGACTATTTATTTGAAGACAATAAATGAAGTTTCTTGAGAAATTATTTCAATTTTAAGTCCACTAATTCCACATGCAGAGAATTGTTGACTGTGGAATTGAAAGGGGCCCTTGAGATGATCATCTTGGACAGTTAGTGAGGCAGAAAAGGAGCACCATGCTTAAGATTGTAGATGCAGAGCCCATGTAATCACTCAGTGTTTCTAACTTTAAATTTTTTTTTTTCTTTTAGAGATGAGGTATTGTTATGTCACTCAGGCTGGAGTGCAGTGGTACAATCATAGTTCACTGCAGCCTCCAACTGCCGGTTTCAAGTGATCCTCCCACCTCAGCCTCCCAAAGAGCTGGGGCTACACATGTGCATCACCATTCTTGGCCTTAGTGTCTCTAACTTTTGAGGTTTCATTATTTACTCCTGCGATGCTTTGACAACCTCTAGTGCCAAGTAGTTTATGTGTTCCAACTTGTTTAGGTGGCTATCTCTATTATCAAACTACTCCAGGTACATGTAATTTTTCCCCCAGGTGCAATAAAAGTTTCCTGCCTTCTTGATGTCATTTATTCATTGATCCAAAAATCTGTTGTTAATAAGAATATATTTACTATCCACTTAGAGCCATCGTTCCAGGTTCTGACTTCCAGAACAGCAAAAACGAAGCCCTCCTAATATCTCCCAAAACTTAAAATAATGGTTTGATTTTGGATTTCAGTTCTTTCAACTATGGCTTGTTTTCAAACTTTCCCCGTCTTAGTTTTCTTCCTCTGGATTAAGTGTCTGCCTTAAAATATGGCACCCAGAACTGAACAAAATACTCCGGATGTGGTCTGTGCTACAGAGTATAGGAAGACTATTACTGGCTGTAATTTAGAAAAGGGGCCTTTGCTATTGCAACCTATGAATGTGATTTTTTTTTTAAAGCATCTGCCTCACACTGATGGGTCTTATTAAATTGTGGTCAGCTAAATCCTCCAGATCTCTTTTACATGAACTTCTGCCAAGCCACGTCTCTCCATCCTGAACTTACACAATTAATTATTTGAACTTTTATGCAGGACATTGTATTTATACCTATTAAATTTCATCTTATTGGAATTGGCTCAGAAATCTAGCCTGTCGAAACAATTTTGAATGTTGATTGTTATATTCACTGTCCTTTCCAGCTTTGTGCCTTTTAGATTTTATAAGCTTCCTTTCCACGTTGTCATCAAAAATCACTGGTAAACAGGCTCAGTGAGTCTGGGCCAGACAGGAATCGAGTGACCATCCACTAGATGATGGAGATTAAAATGAATTATTTGGGCCTGATTATTGAATTCACTTAACCCACTTTCACTCAGCTCACATTTCATCATATACATTAATGTTAAAGGAAATATTACTTAATATTTTATATATATAAAGCTATTTCTGCAGATGTACCCTGATTGGCCACCTTTGTAATTTTGGGAGGAGAAAAAAGTAGTTAATTCGTTCATTTATTATTTGGTAAATATTTATTAGTACCTACTATGTGCCAGGCATCATAGTGTAAGGCGATATACTGTAGACCATTTTAAGACATTTGGATTTTAATTGCAATGAGAAACCATTAGAGAGTTTGCCAGGTATAATAAAATGATCTGAGTTTCAAGTTTTAAATATCATCTTGATATTATATGCAGAGTATATTATAGACGGGCAAAAACGGAAGCAGGGAGTCTAGGTATGGGGTTAAATGAAGCAACATTGATATCAGACAGAAGATCTAGGTTCTACTCCTAGCTGCACCACTGATGGTGTGAGTTCGGGTGAGACATTGCATCCCAATGGTGTGGGTTCCCTTATCTATGAAATGAAGTATTAAAGGAGCTGTGTGAAATGACCTCTACAGGATTTGCTAGCTCTAAGAATCCATGTGTCTGTGATTTAATTGTCACTAGTTGATTTGTTTATGGTCAAACCCATAATGTTTCATAGCACAATGACAACATGACCTTTCTTCGGTTTCTGAGATACAGATATTTCAAAATTGGGACTTCATCTGTTGTGATACCCATGACATTGTGAGGGTTGGATCTTTGAAATATCTGCTAATTCTCTACCTGTACCAGAAGAGTAAAACTGAATTCAAATAGCTATGTTTTCCTTCACTAACCCCTCACTTAGACAGTAATCTTCATTTTATATCATCCAGTTGTTTTCTCTCTGAAGACCTTGCTCCTTGTTTGTAAGGCTATAATAAATTAAGACATAAGTAGTTCTGTACTCTTCAGATGTTATTATATGTTTATGTCATTGTAGATGGATTTACTGCTATCATTGGGGTTTCACGGGGCACAAGCCAAATGGAAGTATTTTAGCCAGAAATGGTTAAAGTGACCCTCTTACTGAACAGACCTACACAGGGACTGGGAGCAGTCTCTCCATCTTCAGAAAGAAGTGCATCTTTTCCTGGATTGCATCATTGTCATCCACATTAACAGCAACATACTGTCCCTGAAATCTATTCAATGTATAGTGTATATCTGGCACTGAGCTAAAAGATTTATGTGCATTATCTCATTTTATAGGGCAGTTTATTCAGACATCCATTCATTCATTTGATTACTATTTATGATACACCACTGATGTACCAGATACTGAGTAAGCATGGGAATGTGGGGTAAACCAAGCAGTCATATTTCCTGCTTCATGCAGTGTGTAGCCTAGGGAGAAAATAAGCATTAAGCAGCTGATACAATGAAGTGAGTATTATTTTTTTGGAAAATGGAAGGTCTATGGGTGCTCATAGGAGATGGACTTGTTAGATATGTCTAACTTTTGCTATTCTTTGAACATGTCAACACCCTCCTGCTTGAGGGTTTTCAATTTCCTGCCTTCTGTATCTAAGGTTCTTCTCTAGATATGCACATGGTCCACTCCCACATTTTATTCACTCAGATGGCACCTTATTGGTAGAGGCTTTTCCTGTCACTCTATTGAATGATGCAAGTTCTCTCCCCCATGATTTTTGTCTCTTTGCCCTACCTGATTTTTCTTCACAGAACTTACCAACACCTGAAAGAATATGTGTATCTCCTTTCAACCTAACCCTCTAATACATAAGTTGCATGAGACCAGGGACTTTATTTTATTCATTGCTATTTCCTAAGTGTCATGAGCAATATCTGGCACATACTACGTTCTTGCTCAATAAACATCAGTTAAATGATTGATTGAATGAATGGTTGAATAGATGAATGTTATATGATCACCTTAGGGAAAGCCTCAAATTTCTCATGCTGTGCCTTAGTCCAGTGTTCTGTGTTTTGCCAGGGACAAAGTAAGAGAGAAGGACCTGGGTAGCTTGTCTCTGGCTCAAACAAGGGACATTTTACATCTGTGGTGGAGGATGACTGTGTAAGTCTAGGATTCCTGTACAGCAAGAAGAAATGATTGTGAGCAATCTTGCAAAAGAGACAACTGAGAAGTAGAATATTTGTTCCAGACAAGCGTTTAGTGGATGGACAAATGCATGTATGTGTAAGTGGATGAGTGCAATCCAGTCTCGGTCTGTTCCCTTTCGTAAGGTTGTGTGCAACGCCTCCTTCTCCCTGTGTCCTGTGAACCTCACACCCTTTCTCAGCCCCGTCAGTCTCTCTTTCCTTTTTTCTGGCTCTCTTTCTACATTAGTCTGGCCCAGATGCTTGCCCCCAAACTTAAGAGTGTAAAAGGCTGATAAAAAGAAGGCAAGATCCCAAGTCAAATAGCAGCAAGGGTCACAGAAAGAGAATGACAAATTAAGGAGTGAAAACACAAAGAAAATCAGCTGAATGAGAACCAGAATGTGGCCTTCAGTGAGCAGCGTTTTGGAAGGGGCAGGAGCCCAGAGGAGTCTCTTTCCCTAGGCAGGAGCTGGCTGGAAAGCAGACCAACTGGATGGGGAGATATTATCTCTAGGGGAAAAAAGGGCAGAAGCAGAAGTGATGCAATCAGTGAGTGAAAAAAAGCAGTTCTCAAATGAGAGGGCACATCTGGCTTTAGGAAATCAGGGAAGCACAGAACAACAGGGTCAAAGCAAAGTCTGCAGGGACGCCAGACCGCCAAGGGTGACTCAGTAGCCAGGAGGAGGAGAAGGCAAAGGGCTGGGAGGGGGAGGAGGTGGTGTGGGAAATTCAGAGTATCCCAGAGACAATAGCTCAGCTCCTCTGGGGTCATAATCACCCCTCCACCATTGCAGACCCTGTGTTTCCCTTTGCATGACAAGGATCTCTAGATATCATTATGTTTTTCACAAGAGGGAATGTGAAATGCCTTAGCATCCGCATTGGTCTTAGGCACCACAGAACAACTGACTAAAAATACTCAAACTCATTTGTCATGACGTAAAAAAATGAAGTCTTTTTTTTTTTTTTAACAAATCCTTCCTAATTTAGCTACTCTGTTCTGTATATATGGACAGAGCCCCAACTTGCAACTTCATTGACCTAAGTGCTCAAAGCAAAGGAATAGTGGGAAATTATGCCCAAAGAGTGTTTTTAAATATAAATTTACATGCGAACTTAGAGAGTCAGCAGAGTAAGGTCCCTTGGCAGGTAAACATCAACATGAGGCCTTCGAAGTACATTCCTTGTTTCTTCCTTTAAGAAATATGAGATAATGTTCAGTGAATCACCAGATGGAGAATTTGTTCAGGCAAAATGGCTTTGCAAGTTCTCTTGTAAATCGCCTCTGGCTTCTAAAAAACAGTAGCAAATGTGCCGAAGACTGAATTAGCTAGAACAGAAGTTTCACTTTTTCACTACAAGAATTATCTGGGGCTGAACTAAAACCCGGACTCCTAGAGCTGGAAGGGATGTGAAGAAAACTTTTGTCAGCCAGGTATCTAATTTCGGTTGGGAAGACTTACAGAGCATACGGAACTTAGAACAGGACGCAGTCCCCTCCAGACTTGAGAGAAATAACCTTGACTCTGTAGGGATTTGCTACCTGTGGGATATGGACGCTCAGCGAGAGACACTGATTTCTGCCTGATGCACATTGTTAAGCCCTTGGAGAGACTCCCAGTGGCCTAGGAGTGCTGGAAGTTGATGGTTATTTTAAAGTAGACAGAAAGAGACGAGAATCTTCCAGAAAGCCAGGAGTTGGAACTTTGTCTTGCTTTTGACATTTTTCAAACCTCACAGAAGATGATTCGATCAATGAGCCCTCAGCGGAGTTGCACAAAGGGCACTGTCCAGACTGAGAGATCCTTGGGGCCCCCACGTGACCCTTGGCACTCAGACCACCATGTAGCTGCAAGGCCCCCTCTTGAGCATATGAAGGATTCCAAAGAGTCTTCAGGAAAGGACACCTTTCTGGAGGATTACCTTGGAGGTACCCCTGCCTTTCCTCCCACAGGTGGTGGTTTTGCTAAGTGAAAAGGCTTCCACATTCTCTCTTCTCGAAGTAGAACGATGATTTGATGAGGGTGTGGGGACAGAGTGGAAAGGACAGTGTTTGGCTATTTTTAAGCCTCACTTTTCAGCAGCTTGGATTAAAATTAGGACATTGAGTCAAAATCATGAAGCCACCCACCCACTCAAAATTTATTGAGCTTTTTATGCATTTTTCTCTTGCAACTAAAGCTTGCACAGGGGTGGGGGTGAACTTGGAGGGGATTATGGAATGCATTCAATTTAAATTCTTTTGCATTTAGTGACTTTTTCTGGCTAGGGAGGGATTCAGATATTTGGATAATTTCATAAACCATTGACTTTTTAAAGAGGAATATGAAGAAACATATGCCAATTGAGTTAGAAGTTAGGCATAGCTGTGAGATAGATATTAGTCCTTTTACCAAAATGTGGTTTATGAGGCTTTTAATAGAGATTAAATTGGTGGGAACCAGGTTTTACCTTATTATAGATTTGATAGTTTCCACATTTATCTCCTCAATGTAATGCTGAACTGTTGGATCTAATGCAGAATTTTTAACTCTGTGTAGATCACCTGTTTCCATTTTAGAAATCAAAGATGAGAAATTTTTATATAAAAATTGAAACAATCCATCAGTGATTAGTTGTTCCCTGCTGTGCAAACCCCTTCTGCTAACTCTGTTCTGTTGATGGCTCAGAGACCATGGAGGGTAATGTGGGGTCACTGTGACCTCTATACCCACTCCCCACCCTGAGCTGTTCTTCACTGACCAAAATTCTACCCATTCAGCAAACCTTATTGAGTGTTTATCAGTGCTAATATCTCTTTCTAGATGGTGATAAATACTGTGAGGGAAAATAAAGCAGATTAAGAAGAAGTGAATGCCTGGTTTGAAGGGATATGAGTTTTAGAAGAGTAGTCAGAAGATCTCTCTGAGAAGGTGAAAAGAGATGTGAACTAAAAAAAAAAAAGCAAAGTGGACAATAGCAGGATTGGTATGCTCATGATCAGGAAGGGACGAGTGGGAGGGAAGTGAGGGAAGAGCGGTGGAGGGCCAGAGCAGAGAAGCAGGCAGGGGCTGGAACGTGCATGGATGTTCAGTGTGAAATCAGTGGAGGGTTGTGAGAATGAGAGAGATAACCCCGGCAATATGCCCACCCTCATGGAGCTTCTGCTCTAGTGGAAAGACAAAGATGATTAACAAGTAAACCAAATGTGAGCTGGTCCCTATTTTAAAAAATTGACATTTTACAAAATCATGAATTCCTGGGACCCCAAACTGAATTTTCCCCAATCTGTAGAGAAACATTTTCTACCCTGAACTTTCATCTACATGAGGGCAATATGTTAGTTTTTTTTTATCATTTTATAAAGTGAATTTAATGTTAAGGATGGGATACATATTTTCTAACCTACTTCTGGATAGATGATAATATTTGTCATTTTAAGGGACCTCATTAAATACTTACGTTGGACTAATTTTAAGAGGACTACATTTTCTCCAGAGAAATGCTTTCTCTATGATTGGTTTTCCACACTGGCTCTTAAGATTGATGAAGTTATAACTTCTGCTATCTGATAGTACATTAGTCACCTCAGTTTGCCATAACATACTATAGACTGGGTGGCTTCAACAACAGTAATTTATTTTCTCACAATTCTGAAGGCTGCAGATCCGAGATCAGGGGGCCAGCACGGTCGAGTTCTCCTGAGAGCTCTCTTCCTGGCTGCCACCTTGCTGTGTGCTCACATGACTCCTCCTTTTTGCACACATGCAGTGGGGGCTCTGGCAAGCTCTTTGGTGTCTCTTCTTACAAAGGCACTAATCCCATTCATGAGGGCTCCACCCTCACAACCTGATCTAACCCTAATCACTTCCTAAAGGCTCCATCTCCAAATACCATTGCACTGGGGTTTAGGGCTTCAACATATGAACTGGGCGGCCAGGGTAAGGGGCATAAAATTCAATCCATAGAGAATGGGAAATCTTGATGATATTCTATCTAGAAAGTTACTGCATGTGTGTGTTTCTTTCAGTGTTTGTCATCACATTTATGAATGAATCAATGAAGGAGGACTTAAGAAATGAGTCGATGCTAGTGTTCCTGAACTTCTTTGTCTTTTGTCTTCTTTCTCTCGGTTCACTTGCTATAATTAAGGCAAAGGTCTGGAAGATGCAGCACCTCCGTCTGCATGTCTCATGAACTCCCCAGTGATGACTCTGGTAGTTGAAGGCCTCATGTTCTGCCACAGGGAAGCCCTCTGACTACTTACCAAAGAAAGGATGGCACAAGCCTGCCAATTTCTTGTATCAGCCCTGAACATTCCACATCCTTTGACCCTATTTCTTTCTTTCCAAAGAGGTGAAAATCAGAAAGCGCTGGGTGAAATAAAAGCAGATTTAAATTCTCATTGCTTTCCAAACCACAGAGATGTAACTGGGTCAGACCACTTGGCCTGAAGCTGCTACTTCTGGATAAAGACTTCAAAGGGCTGCCCCGAGGCCCTGGCTGTCCCAAGTCCTTACAGTCATGTTTACAGACAAGAAGTTGGGGGGGCTCTGAGACAGGGATGGAGGAGGGATTTGAGTGAGGATGAGCTGCAAAGGGTGGAGACAATTCCTGCAAAAGAGCAATCCTCTTGCCAGTGACCTTTTTTTCCCACGTGCAGGTCTATTACTTTCTTTCCACTCAGTTAAACCACTATTCCAGCTGAGAAGAACTAGAAGGTTCCTTTAAACAAGGGAAGCCAGAGGCATGGAGCCTGGAGGTGCTTTGAGTTCTCTGTGACTCAGAGGAGAAGTGATGAGGTGCAACTGAAATGCCAGCACCTTGCTTTAATTTGAAGATGCTTATGTGTTTTTGCTTTTAATTTTTTTTTCTTCGAGGGTGGTGGAAGGGGAGGTTGAATGAGGAAGAGGAGAAAGGCAAGTGCCCACCTTATCCAAAGCCCAGGGAATTAGAGGCCCCAAGCCAGTCCTGTTCAGTTCACCTGAGTGAGAGCTAAATAATAAAATCCCATTATACAACGCAGAAATCAACCCCGAGCAATGAATACAGAACAAAGGTACTTTGGAATATGCCATCCTAATATTCCTGTCTGCACAGCTTAGTGTTCTTAAATGTGTTTTATGTTTAATGAAAGAAACAATGACTTTCAGTGGAGGGAAAATAGATCTTTAAAGATAATCAAGGCCTTAACTACCTACCATAGGTAGCTGAGAAAAAGCTACTGTACTCTTTATTTTTTAACACTCCAGATATGTAATTTAATGCAGGTCTAATGACAGTCTCAAACATGGGGCTTTAATCGAAATTGTTCAAGCTCAGTACTGTGACAGGAACTCACAAGCCCCCAACAGTGCTGTCCATTTTCTCAGGTTCTATAAGAAAAAAGGAAAGAAGAAAAAAACCTCTTGAACTTATGTTGCTATTGATGTGTAATATACAATAAAAAAACAGTTAAATTTCAATTACCCACAGGTAATTATAATTTTATTGTTTGACTGTACTACAGGGATTTTTGTAATTCCCAAGACTAATAATTTTCTATAATTTTACAGGTTGTCAAATAAACTATTAAAGATTATCTTTGAAAAGGCGTCTGCAATTGTGAGGACATATCATACTGTTCATGTACTGTATTAGTAATTAGAGATTCCTGGATAGGAAAGATCTGCGCTGGGAGCTCGCTACCGGGGAGCACATTTCCTCACAGCCGCCTCTAATCTCCCACAGAAGCTTTCCAACTTCTCGGGCATTCTCTTCGCTGCTGCAGGATGCACGCTCACATTTTATTAATATTCCCCTAGCAATTCCAAACAGTTTGTCAAGATAAATCTCTACCTCCTAGTGGGAGGAAGTTAAAATCAGAAAGATGGGTCCCACCTATTGTTAAGGAAATATCTCAGGACCAAATGCAAAATGAGAGGAGACATTTTTTTGGAGTGGGGTGAGCCGGGCAGTGCTGAAAGGTGCTGGCTGAGGGTGTGTGTGTGTGTGTGATTGTGTGTTGGGACTTAGGGCCATGATCAGAAAGGCTTGGGGGCCAAGATAGTTATTAATACATAGTTATTTCTGCCAATAACTGTTATACTGCATGGTATCAAATTAGGTCGCTAGCAAGGTCTTCCTGAAACTTTCTCTTTCACAAGGCAGTTCCTTTCTGTTCTTTCCATATATGCATGTGGAGCATGGGCTCTGGACTTTCAGAGATAAACCCTGTCATGTTTGATTGGGTGTCAAAGCTCTTCTTATGAAGTACACGGGTATGGCAGGTCAAGGAGGTGCAGACACAACTGCCTCCTGAAATCTCTTGCTCTTCTCCAAACATAGAAAAATTTTTATGCCTCAGCCTAAATGCCTTCCCACCCTCCTCCTGCCAAACTTCAGATCGTACTTCAAGAACAGTGGAAACGACTCCTTGGTGAAAATTTTACTAACTCTTCTATCTCTATTAAATATTTTCTGTTTCGATTTCTCAGAGGATTTTGTTGTACACTTTATTATTGGGACCCAAGGTACCATGTCAGTTACACCAACATGAAACCTGGGACTGTAGAAGAAGCTGAAGAATGTCATGAGCTCTCCGATGGACACAGGGAAGAGCCAGGAGTGATGTGAGGAGTCCAAACCAGAGACAATTATTGTGCTATATGTGTTGTGGGAAGTAGGATTAGCACAGTGGTAGTACCTTGACACCAAGGATAAGAAATTAACAGGTGGAGGAGAAAGATGATTTATCAGAAGACAAGAATTTGGGAAAAATGCTACATAGTCTGATTGGATTATTGTGGACAGAAATCATCTGACAAAGGGTTGACAAGCATGATGGGGTGGGTCTGTTGGCCTGCGCCAAACCGCATCTCAGCTGGCCCTCCCTGGGCCTGACAGTACAGACACTGCATCGCCCCGGAAATCTCTGCTTCCATCTCTTCCACATACCTATAAATTCCTAAGGGGCAAATGATCCTATGTGTGTTTCTGTGGCCCCAAGTACCTTGTCATGTCCTGCCTACTGTCTGAAATGCACAGAACCTGAGCCCTTTTCCTGCCCCTACCACAGTCTGTCTCATAACCTGTACCACAATTGGGCCTCAAGTTTCTATACAATGTATGCACCCCATTTCCTAGCCTGGAGGGAGAGTAGAAATCATTTTTCACTAGCATGCTGAGATTTCTACCACTTGGATACTTATTTCTTGAATTTCTATAACAGGAGAGTGAAACCTTAACTAAGGCATCCAGAAATAAGTGCAAGTGCAACAAAGGACAGTTATTGGCTAGTTCTTTTTTTTACCATGGGGTGAATAGTTGATTGGAGATCTGGAGGAAAAAACTCATTTTCGTAAGACAGTAAGAGTTTGCTGGTGCAAGAAAGTGGCATGTGCATATGGGGAATGGGGTACTGAGGGAGGAAGCCGGTTGTGGAAGAGAAAAGAACCACCGGAAAGAAGGTCTTGGGAACTACAAAGACATATTCTTCATCTTTCCATTTTGCCCGGAGTTTGTCTTGTTAAGAGGAATTGATCATAACTTGATTTTTAGGTAAGAAAAATGGGACAAAGAAAGGTCAAACTAAGAAATCAATAATTATATTATGAGATAATAAAGCTTTAAGGAATTTAAAGATGATCATATAAAAATGTTTTTCAAGGCCACACTGGATGGCAACAAGAATGAAATGTCTTGACTTTCAGTCCGATGCTCTTGCTGTACTTCAGTTCCATGCTTTGTGCTGATGCTTAAAAAGATACCCTGCAACCCGTCAAAGAGACATTTCACGACCAAATAATTTTGTTAAGATGCAAATGAACTAGGTTAAAAATATCAAAAATACTAGTATTTAAACAAAGGCTTTATTTTTTTTACCAATGCATAATCTCGACATGGATTTCTTCCTAATACAGCCTAGTCTCCTTTTTGGCCACTACAAACCTACTATTTGTCCTTGCAGTATATGGGTTCTGGGAGCTTAAAATTCTACAATGTAGAATTATTAAATAAATAGTCCTTATTGCAGCATGTCTTACTTCTCGATAAGTTGTTTTGATAACAGCTTTGTGCCCTGAGCTGAAGGCAATGTCAAGGTCAATTACTTCATTCAAGGACCCTAATTAAGACTACTTTTTTGAGGTCAGGATAATGCATTACTTTATTTTAATAGGAAAGAGATCAAAGCTCTACCTTAAATTTTCCTGATGCAAAGCAATGCTGCTTTAACCTGGATTACATCAACAAAGGGGAAAAACTGTTGACCTATTTTGGAACCCCCACTACACCCCAAAGATGGTGTTAGGCTCAGTGGAAATGAAGTTTATTTAGTGATAGAGACTGCCCCACTTCTGCTCTCATTGCATGTTCTTCATCCCCTTTTTCTTAAGCTCTATCAGAAACTTGATTTCTATGGAATAAACGTACACTAGCAAAACCAGTTTACACCGAAATGCACAAATGAGCCGCTGGTTCCAGTAGTCCTTGTGCTGCTGTTGCTGTTGCTATTAGACCAGAGACTGGAAACTGGAGGTGGAAAGCCCCAGATGTGCTTCATAAGGCCAAATAAATTCAGTATCCATAGCGTTTAAAAATCAAGATGTTTCCTATAAAGTCTTGATTTTTGGATTGTCATAAAAAGAAATCAGATCTAACTACATGGACCCATATTCTTGAATGGCCACCACTGGCTGGAGCTGAGGCATGCCTGCCCCCTCTAGACAGGACAGGCACTCAAATTTGCCACTACCCCCGCTACTTATTGTTGCAGTGGGTTACAAACTGGTTGACACGTTTTGTTTGCCTAGTACAGCTTCTAAGTTATTATTATCATTAACATTATTATTTTAGAGTGTCATGCTTGTGGCAAGGATTTAAACTCTGCAGCTTCCCGGGCTACATTCCCTGTCGCTCTATGCCTGGCCAGCTGTCCCATCTACATTACCAGCCCTGATCTGTAGCATCCCTGGGGATGTTCTGCCCCATATCCCCTCAGACCACCTGACTTCCCCTCTTGCCAAAGTAGGCAGCTTGCAGCAGCTCATAGTTCTCGTTCAAAAGCCTAGATCTCTTTTCTTCTTGGCCTGAGGGTTTTCTCAATGCCTTTATGTTTCTTACACAGCAAGGCACAAAGAAGAAGTGCTATGCATTAATGCCCCCTGGTTCAGCTTTCTCCCCGGTGGGGGAGGAGCATGGGTGGTTACACACCGAGGCCTCCCTAACACCCATGGAATGACTCTGAGGCATGTTCCACATAGTTTCTCAGAGGGTCCCCAGTGCAATGGAGCCCCATTGCCCACAGCAGTAATCAGCCCATTAACACATACTTTATTGGCTTTTGTCCCTTCTCTGACTAACTTTCCACCTTTCCTCACTTGAGCTTCCTGGGATCACCTCCCAAATAAACCATATGCACCAAGCACAGTGCATACACCATGTTGCTCAGGTTCTTACAGGAGAAACTAACCTAAGACAATATTTAAATGTGCTCTACTGTGAGGCCATCCTAATGCAGGGACAAACTGTGAGAGTGGCTGATCAGGAATGGGAGGGTTCCAGAATCCGTTATCACAGAGGTAAGACTTGTAGGAACTGTACAAAGGAAACATAAAAGAAATCTGATCAAAATAGTCAAATTGGGAGAAAATATCCTATGAAAAGAGATACAACTAACAGGTTAGCTCCAGAGGGCAAGATGAAGACTAGTAAATTTGACCCAGGCAGATACAGGATCAATATAAAGACACTTTTTTAATCCTTAGATCACACCAAAATGGAACAGCCTGCTTTGTGCAGAGGCTCACATTTCCTTTCAAATATTTAAAGCAACAACATTCCCTTACTTTACACATACACACGCAATCCATGTTGTCCATACACATTTGTTTAATATCACAAACATGGGATTATATACAGGGGAATATTACTGTTTATTGCATTGAATAGCTTTTCAGATGTTTCTTTTGAGGTCGGGGAAAGGAAAAAGGAAGAGATAAAGCTGGCATTTGGTAATGGGAGAAGTCTTTAGTTCCCTCACCATTATAGGGTTATAATTTAGCACCCCTATAAAACCCAGGAATGCCTCAAATCAAAATGCATTTTTCTCTTCATACTGAGAATCTCTTAAGTGCAGAGGAACGAATAAGATTGGGTGAATTATCTATTATCTGAAAGATATTTATGATGCCCAAGGTGGGAGGGCACAGGTTCATATCTGCTCCTCACAGGAACTCAGCCGTGATAGCAAGGGAGCAGGGAGGAAATAGCTGAAATATTTGGAAGAACAGGCCCTCCTTGCCAGAGGTTACTGAGGATACAAGTGTTCTCCACGTCTGCCCTTCTTCAAAGCTACAAAGCAATGAGGTAGTCAGATTAATGAAGTATTGTAATAGAAATGTAAAGATTAGAGTGTGCCAAAGAGTGGAATACATACAGTTTTGTCCTTAAGAGGCCCGATAGGGAAGAAGCACTTTGATGTAAGAGGCGGGCTGGAGGGGCTATTCAGCTTCAGTGTCACCAAAAAAGAAAAAAAGTCAGAATGGATTAGCTTGATTTTGTTATTACAGATAGGATAATGCACAAGAAAATAGACATTACCGGGTTGTAACTCAATAGAGAATTTCTGATAATCGTGAGCTGTAAGAATCGAGGTCTAGCCAGTGTACGTTTTATCAGAGCCTCCAGTGGATTGAATTATAGCTCCCATAATGGCCAGCAGCTCTCCCATTTATATTTATGGATTCCAGTCCACCCAACAAAAGTAAAAATTAAATGGAAATTCATTACAAGAGAACATGAAAGGCCCAATGGGACTCACAAAGTGCCGGTGGTCGAATTTCAGGGAAGGAGCAACTCCAATCACTACCTAAGCAGATATCACACAATGACACTTAGGCATGTTCTCAAGAAACTTAGGCCTAACTCCAAACACCAAGATCTGTAAGCCTGAGAATGAAAGTGGTGGCTCTTTGAGCATAGATACAACAAACTGTAAAGTACCACTCATATCATCCCTCCAACACCAAGGGCTCCTCACAATAACACAACCGCCAGGACAATCGAGAGACCTGGACTCAATCTTCCCATTCTGTCTCCCCAGCATGCCTTGGTGACATTTCCAGCAGAGGGTACTGACTTCAGTCCCTGTGCTGCTGTGGGTGGGCCACAAGAACAGATGACTTTTTAAATGACATGCTGTTTCCTGTTCTCCTACTTATGTAAGTCGATTTCACTGGAAGTTTCTTTTGATGATACTAATTCCGCCAAAGATAATTAGGGAACAAGGAAGTCTGCTTTAGTATTCGTGCCTTTGGGATGTACAGATTTAGCATCGGAAGGAAAATATACTTCACTGAATGAGAAAAGAAAGGAAACTCTATTTTAAAAGAAAAATTAATGCAGCTTATGTTTTGGAATCATCCACAAAAAAAGAAAACCTTTTTATTAGGATCCCTCTGGTGATATGAACATTTCATCATTTGTCCAGTGTTTCCTGCTCAGACACAGCCAGCCAATGAAATGGGTTAATGTTTGTGAAAAGAACTTTATTTTTCAGTCATTAAACTCTCCAAGCTAGTGGTAGTGATGTTGACAGGTGTCACTCTAAATTATTAATGTTGAAATAATATATTACATTTAATTTATTTCCTTAAGTAAAATAAAATAATAATAATAATAATTAAACAGCTCTCTCTGCTTTTGGGGTAATGTCTTACACAAAACTTTCTGATTAAAGCCAAATGGGTCAGTGGTTGTCAGAAGACATTCCATGGGGTAAGATACAGTTTGTTTTGAAGACTTTAGGATAAGAGTGGCAATAAAATATCATCAAAAGGCAATGTGTTAGTAGGGAGAAACATCACAATGCATCTCAGCAACATTCCCACCTCTTATCAATAGATATATCAGATCACTCTGCCTATTCTGTGTATGTGCTATGGTCCCACAACTAACGAGGAATATAATAGGCTATTAATAAATATACTTAGAATTTAAACTTTGTAAAAATTACCAATTAAAGATTGGAAAATTTGCTTCCTTAGCCATTAGAGACTTTGCCATAAGTATTTTAATGTAGCTATTTAACAGTGCCACTTAAACCTTTAATGGTGATTATGACTTGTAAAAGAGAAAAGAATCCATAACATGTTGGAAGGCGGTTGTTCAATGTTGTGTGGTTATAGAATTGGGATAACATAAACAAATTCTGCCCAGCAGACCAGATATGATGATGTTTGACAAACTTATTGATATTGCAGCTCCTCTATGTACACACAGATAATACCAATGAGTTTCAATGAGTATGTGGGGCTGAGAGAGAAGATGAAATTAATATGTAGACAGAGAGACTTCAGAGAAAAGTCAATTATCTTCTCGGTGACTGGGGTACTTTGCATATACAAATTAAATATTATAAGTAACTGAGAATTAATTTTATACTGGAATCAATTCTGAATATTGTACTCTCACATACCTGTTATATTAGTGGGATTTTTTTTCATAACAAAAACTTAATGAAATTGGCTATTCCTCTAATGCTGAAGTTTCTAAAGCACCAAGTTACATGGAAAGAAGAAGGTAAAGGCTGTGAAGAAAAGGGAGAAGAAAATAATTGCAATTAAAAAAAAATTGACGGCTATATATTTGCTGCTATGGTCTGAGTGTTTGTATCCCCCCCACACCTCCCAACATAAACAAAATAATATGTTAAAATCCTAACTCCTAAGATGATGATATTAAGAGGTGGGATCTTTGGTCAGTGATTAGGTCATGAGGATGCAACCCTTATGGATGGGATTAATGCCTTTATAAAAGAAGCCTGAGAGAAGTTTCTTTCTCTACGTGAAGACACAGGAAGAAGACACTATCTATGAACAAGAAAGTGCCCTCATAAGACACTGAATTTTCCAGCACCTTAATCTTGGATTTCCCAACCTCTAGAACTGTGAGAAATAACTTTCAGTTTTCTATTAAGCCACTCAGCTTATGGTTTTTTCTTATAGCAACCCAAATGAACTAAAACACTTGCATATGAGGGAAAAGTACTCCCCTAAAAAGAAGAACAGCTATTGTTCTCCTTTACATAACATGTGATACTTAAAAACAATATCATGGCTGGGCGCAGTGGCTCATGCCTGTAATCCTAGCACTCTGGGAGGCCAAGGCGGGAGGATCGCTCAAGGTCAGGAGTTTGAGACCAGCCTGAGCAAGAGCAAGACCCCATCTCTACTAAAAATAGAAAGAAATGATCTGGCCAACTAAAAATATATATAGAAAAAATTAGCCGGGCATGGTGGCGCATGCCTGTAGTCCCAGCTACTCGAGAGGCTAAGGCAGGAGGATCGCTTAAGCCCAGGAGTTTGAGGTTGCTGTGAGCTAGGCTGACGCCACGGCACTCTAGCCCGGGCAACAGAGCAAGACTCTGTCTAAAAAAAAAAAAAAAAAAAAATCATATTATTTATGAGTTTGAGACAGAAAATGAATATTTATAAACTCATATAAACTCATTATCTGACTTAAAAACTAGAACATTAAAAATTCCATTGCTTCTTCATGAGGGTCTTTGTCATCCTATTCCCCAATCTTCACATTTTCCTAGATTTTATGTTCATTATTCCTTCCCTTTAAAAAAAATAGTTTTAACTATATATATCCCAAAATAGTACATATTAACTATTACTTGTTTTTAAACTTTACATTAATAAAAATGACACAGTGTTGAATATAGTCTTTTATTACTTAACTTTATCAGTAAATATGTTTTTACGATTCATCCCCTTGTTGGGTATAGCTGCTGTTTATTCACTTTTATTGATGTATAATGTTTAATTGTGTGCATATATCATAAATTTTTATATGTTTTATTAGTTTGATAGGGCTATCCTAACAAAATATAGACTGGTTGTCATAAACAATAGCAATTTGTTTTCTCACAATTCTGAAGGCTAGAAGTCCAAGATCAAGGTACTGGCAGAGTTGGTTTCTGGTGAGTCTTTTCTTCCTGGTTTGATGCCTTCTTGCTGTGTCCTTACATGGCCTTTCCTATGTGCACGCCCCTGGCGTCTCTTCCTTTTCTTATAAGGACAAGTCCTATTGGATTAGAGCCCCACCCTTATGACCTCATTTAACTTTACCTCTTTAGAAGCGATAACTCTAAATACAGTCACATTGGGTGATAGGGCTTTAACTATGGATTTGGGGAGACATAATTCAGTCCATAGAGGGTATTATCCTGTTGAAGGACACTGGAATTGTTCCTAGGATTTTGTTCTGATAATCAATATTTGTATGAACAACCTTGTGCATATTTTGGGGGACTTATGAGTAAAACTTTCTCTAATTTACATAACTAGAAGTAGAACTCCTGGCTCATCAGCATGAAAATATTCAAACTCACAAAATGGTACCAAGTCACTTTCCAACATGGTTCTATCAAGTTTTACTTCCACGAGAACTGTCTATGCATTCTCAAGGGTCCCTATCCTTACCACTAATAGTTACTGTCAAACATCTTCATTTTTATTATCCAATGGGCATAAAATTGTATTTTAGTGAGGTCTTTAATATTATTTTCTTAATTACAAAGCATTTTGATCATATTTTCATTAATTTATTCCCAATTTGTATCCTATTTTCTGTAAAATTTCTATCTTATCATATTTCCCATATTTTCTGTACGCTTGTGTCTCTTTAAAGTCTGTTAGTAGACACCGTATGTGCATCTTGGATACAAAATCTTCGCTGATTATTATATTGCAAATATCTTCTTATAATTTGTACCTTGTCATTTTACTCACTTTTGATAGACCCAAATTTTATATTTTAATGCAATCAAATTTGTCAGTTTTTCCTCTAAATTTAGTACTTTTTATATCTTGTTCAAAAATTATTCCCTAAGGTGATAAAGATATTCTCTGTGTGTTACATTTCCTAGGCCTTTTATCTCAACCCCACTGTAAAAAAAAGAAAAACACTTGAATTAAGATTTTACCAAATCCTTTCCTCATTTGTATCCTAAATATTTTAGATGAAGTACGTAAATTGGTGATTTGGATAATAAATTCTTCTAACACACTCTATTAGCACCTACTGAAGGAAATACGATGATAAATTGGATATGGTCCTTGCTCTCAAGACACTTAAAGTCTAACCCAGAAAAGCCACTGGATAGAAGCATAAGACTAGAGCATATTATTAGGGTAATTAAAAAAGGGGATTCTGAGATTCCAAACATCCCTTAAAGTAATTTAAATCTAAAATTTACTGGATTTGTATGATGTGTAAGAATAATCTCACTTATGCCTCCAAAACCTTATGAGCTTATTTCTGTACTGCTGCTGCTGTATTTTTTAAATAGCAAAATGAATCTTAAGCTTGCAAAGATACCATCATTTTTTCCAGAGGACCCCAGTCAGCAAGGAGTGCACTGGTATTTGATCTGAGACTGCCTGGCCTCTGAGGTCTTCCACAATATTCCTCCTCCTCCTCCTCCTCCTCCTCCTCCTCCTCCTCCTCCTCCTCATTGAGGAGGGAGCTAAAGCAAGATGGGACAAAAGAAAAGAATTAACTTGGGCTGTGGCATTAGAAATAGATCTTAAATGATGGGAAGATTTCAGGTCAGAGAAGAGGGGTCTTTAGCTTGGACAAAGTCATGGAGGTGGTAAGATGCAGGTCCTCTATTTCAGAGACGGCAAGTAGCACATAGTGACTCATTGTCCTCTTTTGAGAAGATTTTGGAAATATAGATGCATGAGTGAAAGTGCAAGGAATATCATTCCAAAGAAATTAATGTGGTCTACAGGGCCCCCAGTCTCCATCAAATCTCTTCTCTCCACAGCTCTCCTGCCTCCAGTCACTCTGCCCTCCTTGGTGCCCATGAGCAGCCTCAGCACAGCCCTGCTTCAAGCAGTGTGCACTTGCTTTTCCCTCTCTCAGGATGCTCTTCCCCTTGGCCTAAAATGCATCCTCCTTCCTATTACTGGGGCTACACTTAAATGTTACTCACCACCGAGGCCTTTCTTAATTTTCTTATTTAAAACAATACATCCTCTCTCTGTATATCCTTTATTCTGCTTTCTCTTTCTTCATAGCACTTATTGCTACTGAAGCTTATGTTATATTGTTATTTCCTTAATTATCATTCACTGGGCAAGAACTTCAGATGATTTTTGTCTTTACTGTAGCCCTGGTGCCTAGATTTTGCCTGGCACATAATATATGGTCCATAAATATTTATTGAATAAATGAAATAAACAAATGAATGATAAATGAATGACTGAGCAAATAAATGATAGGCATGGTGGTGTCATCAGAGGTTTTATATATTGTAATATAAACTCACAGTTTTGTAAGCAGTCTGTGACAGAAATGTAAAGAAGAGTAGGAGAGACAAGATAAAGTAAGCAGGGAGAACCTTCCTGAAGGTTTTACAATAGCTGGTGGGAGGTAAGGGGGAGCTTGGTGGTTCATAGTCTCATTTCTGGTGTCAGATTGTCAGGGTTCAAATTCCAGCACTAAGACTTCCTAGCTGGGTGATCTTGGGTAAGTCACTGAGGTGTTCTGCTTCCCTTTCTGTCTGTAAAATGGGGATAATGTTATCACTTGGCTCATAGGACTAATGGACAGTTTAAATGAGATAATGCATTGATTAAATGCTTCCCGAATGATGGCGGTCATTAATGATAATAAGCAAATAAGCTATAGCAGTGTCAGTGAGAATTGAAGGAGGAAATTAGTAAAGGGATATTGAATAGGTAGGACAAGAAGACCGTGGGATAGTACAGAAGAAAATGCCTAAAAAAGACTTAGATTTCTGTTCTGATTAGAGCATGACAATAACTTTAAGTGAAGTCCAACATGCAGATAAGGGGCTAGATTCTGAGTATGTCATACAAGGTATAATAGTAATAGGTGTTAACAGGAATAGTAAGCTTTGTTTGGAAGTGTTTGAGTTTGAGGTGTACCCACTAATTTTACATGAAGATGTCTAACTAAGACTGGAAATACATTTTAAAGGGTGAGGACAAATTCGAAAAAGTTACTTTTTCTATTCTATAAAAATGATTTACAATAAAATTTTCTTAAATAGTTTCCTTCCCTTTGTTTTGGAAATATAGTTTATTTAACCTGGATATTACTGTCTCTCTAAGTTTCATTACTCTATCAAGCATTTTTACAAATTCTGCAGCATTCATTCTATGAGTAGGCTAAAAATGTAATAGATCAAAATACATGACTCAATCCCTTCTCCTAATTCTGCCCCGGTGACAGTCCCCAATCTTTCACTGTATGGAGGAGCTGAGAAAGGATTCTCAAATTCTATGCGGATCTTGAAGACTAAATTCAAAAGTATTGTAGGGATGAATAATATGGATGTTGAAGGACCCCCCAAGAAGATAGGACCAACCCTCCAATTTGCAAACCAGAAAGCTCTTGTTTACCGCCCTCAATTTCAACCACACATTCCTACTCAGAGGAAACAGCATGCTCTGAGCCAGTTAAAAAGCAAAAAGGGGTAGTTAGAAATCTGTAATAAATGTATGTAAGTGAGATAGAAAATTAGAAAATGGCCACCTGCCAGCAGCCACATAAATTTTGGAGGAAATGCATTTCTACTGGGATGCTTTATCATAGGAATTGCAAATATTTATTAAAAGTATTAAAATAGTCAGAATGTTAAATGCTTCCTCCAGTGGTGAAATTTCACATTGCCACATTAGAAGATGGGATATTCTGATATAGCGTTTATTAAACTGACTTCATTTTATTAGTCTGTCATCTACAATAAATGGGCAGGTACCTTTAAAACAAGATCTATTGTAGATAAAAAGAGATTGGAGGGATGAGCAACATCTCACTGTGTGAACGTGCCTTGGACTATGCAAGTATATAAATCTTGCAACCTTTCTAAAATAATGCAAACAAGATTTTTGTTGTTTTGACATCAAGTTTGTTGCATTCTGTCAACACATGAAAACCAAAAGTAGTATTTGCCACTAACACTCATGCCTTCTCATGCCAAAGTCCACTTGAAAACTATTTGAATGGTTGTCCTTCATGAGTTCTTAAGTGCAACTACCAAACATATTCAAGTAAAGATGCTACATGGTCTCCACACGAACTGAAGATGGAAGGAGGTGGCCGAACTTATTGCACAAGGATAATAGAGATGACAGCCAGAGCACATCATTACTGAGTAGCACTAAGTTGAAGGGTGACAGGATGAGCTGGACAGATTACCTCCCTAAGAGGCTTGAGGTTGCAAGGGACTGACCTAATAAAGATCTTATATCACCCAGAAAAGATAGAGACTTTTCCCACTGTAAGACACTCTTCTGTGTAAGTCAGAACATTTTCCAGAGTTTACCCCACAAAAATGCTGACAGAAACTGGAGGAATCTAGACTAGCTTAAATATGAGGTGGGGTAAAGTGGAAGGAAGGAGAGGCAGGGCCTGTTGAGAAAGCCGAGTGCCTCCTGGACAGAATAATTCAGAAACCATTAGCCTTCTATGTGGGCGGAGTGGCCATACATACGTATATTTGGAATGTAAGGATTCTCAAAGGTAGGATGGTCAGCAGTCTGTTTAAGGTATTTGTTCCAGATTCATTTATTTATTCAGTGGATATTTGGAAGGGCACCTCCTACAAACTAACCACTAATCTTGGTGCTGGAAATCAGAGGTGAAAAACAGCAACTCATGATCTGCCTCGGAGATCTGACATTCTAGTGGGGAGGAGATGGGTGTTTCCACATCAATATATGATATTTCAGGGGTAATGAGTGCTTTGAAGAAAAAAAGAAAACATGGTCACAGGGTCAAAAGTAATAGACAGGACCAGCAGCATCAGCATCACCTGGGAACTTATTAGAAATACAAAATCTAAGGCCCCTCCCCAAACTACTGATCACAATACACATTTTAACAAGGCTCTAGGGCAATGCACATGAGCTTTGAAGTTTGAGAGGCCCTACAGTAGAGTTCAATCTATTTTGGACTTGATATCTTTGAGCATGAACTTGACTACTCCTCTCTCCAGTGCTGATAAGATGGGAATGGGGTAGAAATAAATGAAGCTTGTTTATTTCTCCAACTCTTCCAGCTCCACTGTACACTCAGTCTAAGAGTTCATGGATAAACGTTTCATTTGACTTGAAGGAAAAGAAACACATTTGCTGCCCAATGTCATGTCATTTATATGACATCACTCTCAATTTGCTTAGAACAGAAGGAGTCCAATAGTAAAATAATTACAACAAAGAAGTTTAAAATAAATAATATTGGTCTAAAAAGGTAAAAGAAATGTTTGAATATTAAGTAAATTACAAAAGTTGATTACTTACAATAAAATGAAGTAACAAAAATTATACAATTACACTTTTTTGTAGTCATGTTCTCTGAAATAGTATGTTTTTGCAACTTAGCATCTGTGCATCACAAATCTTTTGAATTTAAATTCTGACTTTACTTATTATTAGCTGGGTGATTCAAGGGTAACAGTTAAATTTTCTGAGCTTTGGTGTGTCCATTTTATTTTTTTAGTAAATGGTGAAAGTGGAGAGACCTGTAATAAAAGTACTAACAGGGAGATAGAACCACTGTGGCTCTTCTAAAGGGCATGTCTGACCTACTTTATCTACCCCAGTCGTAGGTCTGCATAATAAAAGTGGGGAATGTGAAGGCCCAGCAGGTGGCAGATTGCGGAAGAAGGACCTTGCTGGCAATTAGCTGACTTAAATTAGTATCTGAGAATCGCATTTACTGTGTGCTACGGTTTCAAAACCCAAGGTTTATATGTGGGAACTTGAACACACCAAGGTGATAGTATTAAAACTAGGACCTTTGGTAAGTGATTAGGTCATAAGGGTTCCTCCCTCATGAATGGCATTAATGACCACCCTTATAAAAGCGCTGGAGGGAACCCTCCCACCACATGAGGACACAGCCAGAAGGCCCTCACCAGATACCAAATCTGCTAGAATCTTGATCTTGGACATACCAGTCTCCAGAACTATGAGAAATAAATTTCTGTTCCTTATAAATTACCAAGTCTAAAGTGTTTCGTTAGGGTGGCAGAAATGGACTAAGATAGAAATTGGTACGGAGAGTGGGGCATCACTATAAAAAATATCTAAAGATGTGGAAGCAGCTTTGAAACTAGGTAATGGGTAGATCTTGGCCACCAAAGAACTGTTCTTGGAGGGCTCAGAAGAGCAGAGCTATAGAGAAACACTTAATCTTACGGATTACTTAAGTGGTTCTGATGAGAATGTAACGTCATACACTCCATAACAATGTGTTGTTCAATGATGGACCACATATACAAGGGTGGTCCCATAAGATCATAATGGAGCTAAAAAATTCCTGTCACCTAGCGACATGGTAGCCATCATAACATCACATTACTCATGTATTTGTGGTGATGTTGGTGTAAACAAACCTACAGCTCTGCCAATCTATAAAAATATAGCACATATAACTATATACAGTATAAAATACTTGATAGTTATAACAAATGACTATGTTACTGGTTTATGCATTTCCTATATTATACTTTTTATTGTTATTTTAGAGTATACTCCTTTTACTCATTTTTTTAAAAAAGTTAAGTGTAAAACAGCCTCAGGCAGGTCCTTCTGGAGGTGTTCCAGAAGCTGCTATTGTTATCACAGGAGATGACAGCTCCATGCATGTCATTGCCCTGAAGACCTTTCAGTGGGACAAGATGTGTAGGCGGAAGGCAGTGGTATTGATGATCCTGACTACGTGCAAGCCTAATGTGTGTGTGTTAGTTTTTAACAAAAAATGTTTAAAAAGTAAAAAAAAAAAAAAAATTAAATAGAAACAGGACTATAGAATAACAATCTAAAGAAAGAATTTTTGTACAGCTGTACAACGTATTTATGTTTTATTATAAAAAAGTCAAAAAGTTAAAAATAGAAAGTTTATAATGTTACAGTAAGCTAAGGCTAATTCATTATTGAAGAAAGAAATATTTTTTATCAATTCGGTATAGCCTAAGTACACACTGTTTATAAAGTATATAGCAGTGTATAGCAATGTCTTAGACCTTCGCATTCATTCACCACTCACTCACTCACTCACCCAGAGCATCTGCCAGTCCTGCAAGATCCACTCACAGTAAGTGTCTTATACAGGTATACCATTTTACATCCTTTAAAGTGTAGTTTTTCTGTTCCTTTTTATGTTTAGATATACAAATACTTACAGTTATGTTACAGTTGCCTACAATATTCAGTACAGAAACATAATGTACAGGTTTGTAGCCTAGGAGCAATAAGCTATACAGTACAGTCTAGGTGTGCAGTAGACTATACCATACCAGTTTGTGTAACTATACTCTATGATATCCACACAATGATGAAATCATTCAATGATACACTTCTCAGAACTTATTTCCATCATTAATCAATACATGACTATATGGATGGTAAAGGCAATTCTGATGAGGTCTCAGATGGAAATGAGGAAGAACAAGGTATTGGAAACTGGAGAAAAGGCCATCATTGCTATAAGGTGGTAAAGAATTTGGCTGAATTGTGTCCATGCCCTAGTGCTTTGTGGAAGGCAGAATTTAAGAGGGATGAGGTAGGGTATTTGGCAAAGAAATCTCCAAGAAAAGTCTTCATGGTGCTGCAATGCTTCTCTTGACTGCTTACAGTAAAATACAAGGAGAGAAAAATGAAATAAATATAAATTTATAATAAAAAAGCAAGCAGAACCTAAAGACTTAGAAACTTCTCAGCCTGGACATACACAGAATAAAAAAGTGTGTTCAGGAGAGAATACCAAGGGTGTGGCCAAGCATATGTTTGATAAGAAGATATTAAGTGAAGTATCCCAAGAATGGAAAAATAAGCACCACATGTACTCACAAGCAAATTGGTTTCCCTGATCATCACCTAAGCGCACATTTGGGAATAACACCAATTGGGTATCGGACTGAGGTGGGGGGTGGGGAGAGGGGATGGGTGTATACCTACATGATGAGTGCAACGCGCACTGTCTGGGGAATGGACACACCTGAAGTTCTGACTCGGGGGGATGGGCGGGACATGGGCAGTGTATGTGGCCTGAACTTTTGTACCCCCATGATGATAAGCTGAAATAAAAAAAAAAAAAGGAGATGAGTATGGCTATAAGAAAGCCAGATAATATTCATCAAGACAGTGGAAGAATGGCCCTGAAGGCATTTTTGAGATCTCTGAGGCTGCCACCACCATTATAGGACCCCACATGCCAGTGCCACACTCCTTGGCCACCCCAGCTGTGGCTCAAGCCAGCCCAGGTGCAGCTTGGGATGCCCCTTTGTAAAGTACAAGGTGTAAATCTTGGCAGCATCCACAGAGTTCCAACTGTACAGGTTTTCTAACCATAAAATTTTAGAAATAATTCCCTTTCATAGCTCAATAAAGTAAGGGCTTCTACCTAGGCAAAGATTACCAGAATACTGAAAAGTCTCTGTGTTACTTTTTCCTTAGGACAAAAGCAATGGCGATCTCTCCCTGAATATATGTGTAGGTTCTTGTGTTTCATGCATCTCTTTAGACTATGTACTCTGGACATAGCAGAAAAAGATGGAGAGGAGAATAGCCCCTATCCAGGAATGCCCCACAGGGGTATCCTGCAATGTGATTCTTAGAGAGCTGAGAAAAATTAGGAGTCTGCAAAAAGTTTCAGTAGAGAAAGAGGTGACAATAAGGGTATATATATTAATACTTGTCAAGGTATGTTGAATAAATGAGATATAGTTCAGTACAAATCTTTTGGAAAATTAGAAATAGAAGCAGGGTGTGTGTGTGTGTGTGTGTGTGCACGAACTCTGAGAGGGCTACTGAAGTACACACAGAAGAGGAGTTCTTGGTTTTTTCCTGCTCCTAATACACCAAGATGGAAGGGACCAGAAAAAGAAGGGAAGGAAGGACAAAAAAAAAAAAAAAAAAAAAAGGGAAAGGAGAAAATGGAAGACAATGGGAGAAAGAAACTAGAGGAAGTTGGAAGGAAACAAATAAAGCAAAGGGAGGGTGCGAAAACCATCTCCACGTGCTGGATACCTGCTGTGGTAGACACTGCTTTTGCAAGCTGACCTCATGGCATCCTCACCACTGCTCTATAAAGAGGCCAATGCTGTGATCTCCATTCTGAAGTTAAAGAAACAGGCTTAGAGAAAGGAAACTTGTTCATGGTCCCACCGTTGTTAGATGACTAACATAACATCCAAGCCCAGGACCATGGAGATCCAAAACCAAGGAATTCTATAGAATGTTTTACTCTATGCAATCACTCTAAGGGCACTAGACAAGAATCTCTGAAAATGAGTTAATTTATAAAACTTATATTTATTCAATGCCTCCCAAATGCCCTGGAGATATACCAGTGAGAAAGAAAATGAACCCTCTGCCTTAATGAGCTGAGCTTTGGAGAAAATTTAAATGCGGTATGGAATATAGGATATGCCAGGGTTGTTTGGGGTGAGGGCAGCTCTTTGAAGTTGAGAAGAGCTTAGTGATAAGGTAGAATGTGAGCAGACACCTAAAATAAATAAGAGACATGAGCTATGAGGAGATCCTGGGAAGAGGATCTCAAGGAGGCTGAGGGCAAGAGCAAAAGCCCTGTGGCGTTTAACAGCTTAAGGCAACAGGGTAGCAGGAAAATATACACCTATTTATAATAGTAATTTTTATGCACAAGGAGTGGTCAGTTCAACTATAAGGCTAGTCACTGGTAGGAGCATTGTACAGGAAACACTACAACATGTATAAAGTATATAAAATGCTCCAAGAATAACTGAGTTGGAAAGGGAGAGACTGGATTAGAGGAGTTGTTACAAAAGACGTCTTCACAAGTCTTGAAAAATATCTGGTAGTGAACCAGGCTTCTGTTTCCTCCAGAAAACTACAGAGAAGAAATACCAAGTAGAGTTATCCACTAGAATTTGAGGCTGGTTTTGGGTCAGGTCATATTTTGTGTTTTTGTTCCATTTCCTGCTTAAAGGGTTTCCATATTGTGGCGAATCTGTGCGTGGCTGTAATGGGGGCTTCCATCTGTGATCCTGGAAGAGATAGGTCCCCAAGCATAAGCCTGGTCACTCACTGTCTTGGGAGGAAAATCAATTCAGACCCTGGGCAGAAGGACATCCATATAGCACAACAGATAATCTCCTCAAGACCAGCTGCTCCTTGCTTTTTGGACATGAAATAGAACCCAAATTGCTGAATCTGGGACCAGCTCTGTCCTGGGTGCCACATATTGTTTTCCCTTCTGGCAAGAACAATTGATGTAGCCTTTTCTACAAGATGTACACCAGTGTGACACAACAAAAGAACACAGGCTCATCAATATGAACTTAGGTTTTTGGTAACTATACCAAAGCATCTGCCAAAATTAACTCTTGTCGATTTTAATCAAATTCCAGGAAGCTTACCTTCTGATTTTAGTGTGTTTCCTGACTTCCCCTGCACTCCTTTCTCCCTGACATGTGACTCCACTGGGGAGACCATTCCCCAGAGGTGAGCTCCTTGAGACAAAGGATCACAGCCGATTCTTCTCTGTGTCCCCAGTGCTTAGCAGAAAGTTGGGCACATAATAGGTGTTCAGTATGTTTCTGGAAGATAATTAAAATATATCTCAAGAGTCAAGATAAACATGTCACAGGCCCCCAAATGCTAGTTTGTTTTTTGGAATCAAGAAAAATATATAGGAAAAAGTGATGGGCATTTTAGGGGGAATTCAAAGAAGAATAAGATAGGATTCTAGGAAGAAAACTTTGCAAGGGGAGAGTCAAAACAGAAGCATATGAGGATGCAAATGGAAAAGCTTAATATGAATAATGGTTCCAGCACAACAGAATACCATCACCAGACAGGTTACCTTCCATTGCCAAGTGAATGGAAAAACATTAAGTGTTACAGAAGCTCAGAGGACAGAAAGATTTTTGTCTTCCTGGAGGGTCAGAGAAAGGTGTACAGGTGGGGGAGAAATGCTTGACCTAGCTCTTGAAGGAATGGGTAAGGTTTCTATAGCTTGGAGGGAGAAGGGAGGGATAGATCTGACTTAAGCAGATGCAGAAAGAAGGAGCATTTATCTGTTGAAATTACGCCTCAGAGAACAAAGCAGAGTGGTTAGAGCACAGTGCCCACACCAGGAGGATTAGTGGGAGAGAATGGCGAAAACAGAGGCGGGAACCATATTGCCAAGGAACTCGAGGGGCAATAGAAAACATTTTTCTTAACCTTTGAGGAGGCCGTAGGTCTTTGTCTTGACACTGGAAGAAATGAAAAAGAAAACGCATGCACGGCATGATTTCACTTGCAGCCTGATTTAGCAACGTCTTATCTAGTTTGCCTCTGCTGTTGCTTTTCCTAATTTCCTTACTGCACAAAGAAAATAAATAAATAAGTGTACTATAGTCTTATTTATCCTTCTTTGGACATTTCTTTACCAGGCAGATGGTCAATTAAGAGCACTAAACAATGACACTGTTTTCTCTGTAAACATTTTTTTTTTCTAATAGCCTAACAAATGTAAGTCTGTGCTGCCATACTGCTGAATACCATCTTGACTTTCTAATTACAAAGAACTGTGTCTTGATAGTTACAATTACAGCTGTAACAATGATGCTGGGCCTTGAACAATACGGGGAGAGGCAAAGTGCTTATCCGCATATTCACAAATAAAGTCTTCAATTTATGCCAGAGATGTAGATGGAGGTTAAACAATTGGAAGGGGGAAAAAGAGGTTGAAAACACTGGTTTAATGCTACAGATGTGAATTTGAATCCAATTATTCTGAAGGGGGAAAAAAAGAAACTTGAAAAGGTGCTGTTTTCTTCTGTTTTAGTAATCAATAGGTTAAGGAGTGGTTCAACTTAGCACACTAATACCTCTAATTTTGGTATTTGGTTACACTTTACTATTTTCAAAGCATAGTATCTTTTTAACTAAGTGGGTTTTTATAAAGTATAAATGAGAGCCTCCATATTAAAATAAAAGGTAACCATTCTGCAATCAGTTAATCATGAAATAATATACAATTTTTGAGCCACTACTAGATGTATCTAATACTATTTTAACGAAGAAATGAAGACACTAGCACAGTGATTAAGTTCCCTTTGGCTCTGAAGTCAGATGGTCGCACGTTAGAAACTCTGTTCTGTCTGCTCTGTCATCTGTAAAATGGGGGTAATAATGGCATCTACCTATATAACTATTACCAATGGATTATAATGAGATTTAAGTGAGTAGATATAAAGCATACAATATAGTGTCTGCTATAGTAAGCATTTAAAATAGAACAGCCAGTGTGGTTATTAATGGAAAGTAAACTTCTCAATGAGCTTTTCAAACCTTGAAATAGGAAGACAAAGGCAAGATGTCTTATAAAAAGGCACCTGCCTTGAAGAACACCAGGGGTCGTTCAATGTCCCTAGATGTGTCCACATTCATAAGGAGTACAGTCTCCCTATAATTCATTAACAAAGTTATTAGGCCAATCTAGAATTACTCTTTGCAATTGACAGCATTTAAAATTTTCAGTAGGGAGTTTTCTTTACAGCTCAGGGTTGAGTGTTAAAATTGGGATTTACCAGTGCTAGTTACACATTTTTTTCTTTAAATTATCCTCAATCTGTTATAGTATGAAGACATTAAGTGGTCTGAAAAATATACAGACAGCCACATTCTCAGCTCTGGATGAAGTAAAAAATGTACTTGCTTATTAGCCTCACTGTTACTTCAAATAATATTAGTATTAACTTATGTTTAATTGTACCCAGTAAGCATGTGATGGCTAAGCCTTTACATGCAAAGACTTCTTTAGGCCTCCCAAAAACTTTAAAACAGAGGTAATATTTTATTTTCTTCATTTTATAGAGGAATAAATCAAAGCAGATAGGTTAAGTAACTTGCTCAAAGTTAAACCATAAATAAAATGACCATAGATTTTTAAATCTCACAAGTAAACTAATAATGCAAAAATATATATAAAGGTCTCAAAGCAAATAGACAAAGACTAAGACCTACTATGTACGTTAAAATGCTAAACATTTAGTTCCAGGTTTGGTGGTGCTCAGTCACATTGCGAGGAAGATGGCCTCCCTGCTAATCATGTCCCGTTCACCTGCACACAGCTGTCAGGGTGATCTGCATAAGCGCCAGTCTAATTACATTGTCTTTTCTGTTAAAGCCTTCACTGGCTTCCTTATTTGTACAGGACGAAGGCCAAGTTCTTTAGCTTGGCACACCCGATCCCTGTGACCTAATCGTCATCTTACTTCTGAACATGCTTTCCTCATGGTCTCCTTTCAAGCTGAGAGAATCACAGTTCCCTGAATAGGCCCTGCTGCTTCACACCTTCTTGCCTTTGTCTCTGCTTTCCCCGCTGCCCAGGACAGAGGACAAACAGCATTTCTTTATAGGCCTGCCCTGAGCCCACCAGGTGGCACAGTACACATGGCCAACTTGTGTCCCCCGACTTCACTCAGTGCATCTGAGCCCTGGTATTGCACAATTTATTTCCTTGGTTTTCTCCCTTGATTAGACTTTTAAATGCCTATAGAATGGAGAAGCTGTCTTAATGGCTATTTTATCTCTATCACGTAGATCCTTGCAAATCAGTAAGTGCTCATTGAATGTTGAGTGAATGCAGAAGTTTAGAAATAAATGTCTTTATAAGGGTCCCGGGAAAACGAAGAAAACCCCACCCAACTTCACTGACCCCATGGTCAGTCTGAAAACCTAAATCAGTAGAGCCACCACACTATCCCTGCTTATGTAAACTAAGCATTTAGAGTACTACTCTTTTGTGCGCCCCTCCTTTCCTCCAAGTGATTTAGAGACCTGGGCATGAGACCTCAGAGCATATGCTTTAGGATCTGATGGGATGAGGAATAGAGATGAATTATATTAATTTTGCGGGGGGGGGTTGTTCAGCTAGTTAGAGAACTTGTGAGTTTTCTTATTAGTCCTTGAACTAGCAAGGTGTACAATTGTCGCTTCAGGTATGTAATTGTGAGATTCCCAAGACCAAGATCTGTGTCTAATCCATCTGGCTTTGATTCCACCATGTGCAGCGTCCCCAACAGCTATTTGTCAAGTGAATGTGTGGGTTAGGCAACTCACGATCGAAAGGAAGAACAAAATAACCTGAGGGCAGGTTCCCTTTATGTAAGGAGTAATCTTGGCTACTCATGCTTTCCAAATTCAGAACAAAAAGAACTCCATAAGGAGAAAAACGAACTCTGAGGTTTTCTTTCTGAAAAACTGAGGGTAGGTGGTATTTACTAAGATGGAAAGACAAGGAGAAAAAATGGTTTGGTTTGGATTCGATTAAATATGACCATGCTCATTCTGAGACCTCTCTTAGACATTGAAAGGGGGATACTGAGTAGGCAGATGGAGACACGAATCCAGGGTGCAAAGGAGAGGTCAAGGTGAGAGATGTAATCTGGGCAGTCACAGCGTGGCATTTGCAGCATGTAACTGAGTGTGATGGCTTAGGGAATGCCAGAAGACTGAGGGGCTGAAGCTCCCTTTGGAGGCTGGGGAGAAGAGAAAAATCCAGCGTAAGAATCTAAGAAGTATCAACCATTAAAGTAAGAGAAAGTGGTATTCAGAAAGCCAGTTATGAAAAGTTCCAAGAAGGGAGGAGTGATCAGCTATGTCCAATGCTTCAGAATTGTCTAATGAGATAAAGTCTCAGAATAAAACACTGGATTTAGCAATGTGGAAGAATACATTTTTGAAATTTAGATTATTTTTGTTTACTTCTTCCAGAATACATAATGTCTGTTGGCCATTTATTCTTCACTGGATAAATCATCCTTTCACGCTTTTGTGTTTGAGGCCTTTAGTACCATCCTTTCAGACTGTGCAAAGGAAAGACTTTCCTGTCTTCCTCTGTGGGGCTTAAACCTCAAGCCTCTGAAGCAAGGGTCACACATCATATGGAAAGTTGGATTCCCAGGCAGAAGTTGGTGTTTTCTTTTCTCCCATTTCCATATTACAAAGATGCTTCCAGCTTCCTGGAATTTCTATTAAGAATTTCCAGTCTCCTTGCAATGATTTTTTAAACACTAATTTTCCCTAGGACAGTTCTCTTTAGCTTTGCTTACTCCCATAAGACAGTCATGGCACTTCAATCACAGTACAAGTCTCTTGCCTCTCTGATTCCACTCCACCCTGTGCACCATCTGTAGATCAACCTTTTCAGAATAGCATATTCTTAATGATAATGGCTACAATGAATCTGTTCCATGTTCTCTACCTCAATCTCATGCACATAGTAGGCACTCAATAGATATTTGTTGTGAGGCTTGAAATCACATAATTTTCATAAATGCATTCTTAAATCTCTTCTTTCCTATTGATTAGTAAGATTTATTTTATTTTTTCTTCTCTGCCTAGTTATTTTTAAATATAATGAAAGAGTAGTATCTCCAGATACTGTGTGAAAGCATTTTAATACTTTAATAATTCCATATAATTCCAAATGATCTTTCCCCTCTCATACTTTACAGTAAATAATAAGTACACAGATGAAAAATATGTGTTTGTATCCAAGGGAAGAGCTATTAAGTATTACCAAAAGATAGAGAACAGTTTTATCTTAAGTCAGCCACATAAATACCCATTAATTTTTTAAATGATTTTATTTGGTTGATGGAGTATTACATCTCCAAATTACATAGTTTAGGTTTCCCATTACATGCTCCTTATGGATCATATGCATATTCACAAAGTTATACAGAAGATTCTATGATGGGAAAGAGCCAATTTTCATTTTCTCTGTTCTTGTTTGAAGAACCAAAACTGTTAAAGGGATAAAGCACTCAGAAGTGCCTGTTCCAGGTTAATTGTCTCAAATTGCTCATTTAAAGCACCATTATAGTACAGCAAAGCCAGTTAATCTACTCTGAAGCTTCCTTTTTTATGACCGTAGCTACATTTGGTGAAATGGCACCTTTGGCAAACACCCAAATTGGATAAAATTGCCATTTTTCTTGGAACCTGGAAAGAATAACACATGTTTTGAAATCACTTCATATCATGTGGTTCTAAATGGTAAGCTGCATGTTTGTCTTTCTCTGGAATTCACTCTCTTTGGCATTTTCTGATTTGACTCTAAATTTCCTTTACTATATTTTCTTTTAATTTGCTTTACTGATGTGAGTAAATGATGTGCTTTTGCACACAATACACAGGTAAGAGTTGGGAAGGAATGGGGGGGGTGCAGAGGAGCCTGGCAAGAGGAATTGTGGCAATATTTTTAAACATCACAACTGTGTAAGAAAATGATGTGTCCCTGCACTGACACTTGTGCACAACTTTCAGCTGATGGTACCTTTATTATTGGAAACACTGTAGTTTGAGAGCCTCTTCAATGTCGACATAACTAGCAGGTGCCGCGATCATAATGGTAAAAACATTCACTTATTAATCAGCGCACATAATTCCTCTCTAATGCTGTCAATTTAAGATGGCAACCTGATTTTTTTTTTTTTTGGAGTGGGGAGGAGGGTCAACAATTTAATGAATCTAGTCTGCATTTTAATTCCAACCTAATAATGTGCCTCCGGCTCTTTTCCCTCCCTCACTCTGAGAACATTTCTCAGGATCCTGCTATTAAGCACAATGGGATATTTACCTCCTTACCTCAGTTCTGCATTAGGATGGGAGAAACCGCCAGATAACCGGACCCCAGGTCCAAGCAGAACTAATGTTAACCTGTCACCCAGCCTCCCTGGCATCATCTTTAAATTTCCTTCTCTCCATTAGTACATACAGAATCTCCTCCCTCCTAGATTCTGACACTGTTGTGCTTTTCAGGTTTCTTTTATTAAACACCACTGGGACCCAGAGTCAGAAATATGCAGTATGTTGACATAGTTAAAATAAATAAATACAACCCATTGCCAGAAATATTAAAAAATTCATCGAAATGTGCTCCTGTCAGAGATGATTTGTTTTCATCCAAACAGGGAAGACTGATGGCTTCAGGATGGACTAGGTAGAGGCTCCGTCTATTCATTCACTCCTTCATTCATTCATGCCTTCATTCATTTTCTTATAAAAAAGCAACCCACCGCCCCTTGCTCACCATGTCAAATGCAAACAGAATAGACTTTGTTATTAGGAGAGATGTGACTCCAAGTGTCTGAGCTGCAGAGTGACAGCCGGCTCCTCTCTGAATTTCAGGCAGCCTCTGTCACTTGCCTTGACAATGAAGGAAGTTAATATATTCATGACATTACCACACATGCATTCCCAATTCACAGCATATTGTATTGTTTACCCCTGTTCTTTTGTACTACTGCATGTAGTAATTTGCCTTCCAGCAACAGAAAAATTCCTCAACTTAAAAATTTACCCTCATTTTATTTACCCTTAATAGAAAAACCACTGCTTCCTGGCCCATCCATGGCTGGCAAGACCACCTTTCTGCAGCATTGCAAACAGATAAATGTCAGATTTTACATTTTGATCAGATGTGTCCACAGTCATTTCCTATACATATTCCTCATCTTCTGCCTCTCACGCCTTCCTTAGGCAGTCATTGCCGTCCTTCTCGTGTGTTCTTAACACATTTGGCACTAGGTGGCTGGCTCTTATAAGGGAGAGAGTGCAGTGAGAGGAGGAGAAGTATGCCATGGACTAGGTATCTTTCCCTAACAATGGGGTCAACGCTGGTGAAAGTGAAGAGTATCATGACCCTCTACACTTCCACACGGTGTGCCCACGGTGCTCATTGTTTTTATCCACAGGGATACCTCCTTTGGTTTGTCCACAATTCCCAGTGGACTAGATGTGTTCCACAATATGCATAGATCTCCACCATTCATTTAAAACCCTTTACTATAAATTTGTTAATGGGGCATTCATTACTCAGCCTCTTAGGCCTAACTTATTTATTCTGACAGGGTGCAAACTTGTAATAATGTCGAATGTTTAGACAGATGGTTTTGCTATGATGAGTACTGGGTAGAGTTAGTTGTTATTCTCAGATACTGCACTATTGTTCTTTGGATTTTTTTCTACTGGGGAACCAGAACTGAAACATGCTTTGATGGCTGAGGCCAACTTTGTGGAGGTGGCTGGAGGAGGCCAGCAGTCTGGGTGAGCAAGACACAATGGCTGTTTCATTTTCCTCTCAGCGATGAGCCCTCTGCATTCCAATGCATGTCACAAAATTCCTGGGCTGAGAGAGGCTGTGAGGGGTCACTCAGTCCAATGCCTTGCCTTTTACTAGAATCATTTTTAAAACACCCTATGCTAAGAGTCTTGAAGGCAACCAGTGCCCCTCAGTCCAACTGAATGTGAAAACCCTTTCTTAGATTAGGCATGATCTTATCTGCAATTTAAAAGCATCTCCTGCTCTGTTAGGGGGAAAGCATGTGGTCGTTCTTTATATTCAAACCCTTTCACACTTGAGAATTATAATTGAGTTGCATTCTCTGAAATTCTGCTGCTCTTACAGGCTATACAAGTCGGTGTTTACTTTTGAAACCACCTGGTTCCTTTGTACTAGTACTTTATTGTTTTATCTGTGTATGTCTATCTAATTAACGTATAAGCTCATATTGGGCAGTAACTTTTATCAACTCTTATGAAGGATAAAATAGAGGCTCTAGAGCAGTGGTTCTCAATGCTGGTTAAAAATTATGACCACTTGGAAAGATACTTTAAAATACTGATGGCTGGGCTGCACCCTCAGAGCTTTTGATTTAGATAAACTAGGGTACAAAGGGATATGGTAATTTATTAGAAGCTCCTATGGGTGATTCTGTTAAGGAGCCAGGATTGAGAGTCTGATCTTGGGAAGATTGCATAACATCTCTAAGCCTCAATTTCATTATGCAAGAAATGGGGACAAAATAGCAACCATCTATTTCCTGTAGCATTCAAAGAGTTCACATATGTAAAAACCTTTACCCACAATGCCTGGGCCAGAGTCTATTCCCAATAAATGTTAGTATTATTATTGTTCAGGTTATTGTTACTATTTGGCCTAAATTACTTAGCATATTATTGGAAACTTAAAAGGCACTTAGTAAATGCATATTGACTAATATCTTTAGGCCATTTGGCCAATGAATTCACATCTACAAGAAAAAGATTTAAGCATGTTAAGGTAAGCATTTAGGTAATTCAAGTCAAAATATAGTTCACCTTACAAATTAAAATTCTTGAGGAATACGTGTTTTGGGAATTTATCTAGGTAATACTATTTGTTCACAATTTCTTCAGGCATAGAGAGTAAGTGAATTGACTGTGGCCTGAAAGATTTAGAGTGGACAAATAAAAGGGTCATAATATCTGAAAAGTAAGGTCAAATTATAAAGAATTATAAAATGCTGAGGACAATCAGGTGTTCTCAAGGAAATTTCAGCATTATAGGGTGACAAGATCATCATTAGGATGATAATAATAAAAATAATAAAAATAGCAATAGCAATAACTTTCCATATACAATATCTTAATTCATTATACTAGACCAAACTTACAAGTTATCTAAGAAATCTAGCCATTCAATTTTCCCATTTTACAGATGAGCAAGCTAAGGCTAAAAAAGGTAAAATGACTTGGCTACAAATAGCTATAAATTAATTAGAACCAAACCAATAAACTTAGAAATTGAGAAGAGGAGAAATTATTTCTCATGCAGGTGAATAATGAAAGCTTCATAGAAGTGGTGACATACAATGTATGTGTGGAAAGAAGGATATAATTTAATCAGGTGGCGGAAAAGAGTAGGACATTTTAGACAAAGGCAATCAATAGGATAAACAAAATGAGGGGCCTCGTTGACTGGATCATAATGTGCATTAAAAGGGCAATGGACAATACGATTGGAAACAAAGTTTGGGGTCAAATGTTAAAAGATCTTAAATGACAAGCATAGCAGAGATCTTGGAAAAGTCATGGCATAGGCTAACCCTAACATACAGGTTTCTTTAGATTGGCCAGAAAACAGCTTACAAACCAACCTTGAAAGGATTAAGCTGATGCAAAAATAACTTGAAATTACCACCAAAAACAAAACAAGAAAAAGAAAAAAAATGCAACATTGTTTAAAAGTAGACAACAGAATCTATACACTAAAAAAAAAGCAATAACAAGTTTCATCATTCAATAAGAGAAACACTAAACATGTAAAGAAGCAGGAAAATGTGACCAATAATCAGGCAGAGACTCTCTTGATAGAAAAAGATCCAATTATTAACAAAATGATAGAATTACCAAAGATTTTAAAACAGTTTTCTAAATATACTTTAGTCTTAAAGGAAAATATGAAAATAATGAGAAAAAGTGGAAGATACAATAGTCCCCTTCTAGCTGCCGGAAATACATTTCAAGACACCCAGAAGATGCCTGACACTGCAGACAGTACTGAACACCATATACACTGCTTTCTCCTACACATACATACCTACTACAAAGCTTAGTTCATAAATTAGACACAGTAAGAGATTAACAATAATAAGTAAAAATAAAATAGAACAATTTTAACAATGTACTACAATAAAAGTTATGTGAAGGTGATCTTTTTCTCTCTCAAAAAATCTTACTGTACTGTACTCACCCTTTTTCTTCTTGTGATGACTTGAAATGATAAAATGCCTACGTCAATAGGTGAAGAAAGGTGAATACCATAGGCATTGTGACTTAGCCTTAAGCTACTGTTGACCTTGAACACAAGTCAATCTGATAACCAAGACAACTGCTAAGTGACTAATGGATGGGTATTGTATACATGGTAGATACACTGGACAGAAGGATGATTCATGTTCTGGGGTGCATGGAGCAAGATAGTACGAGATTTCATCAAGCTATTCAGAACTGCAAACAATTTAAAACTTATAAATTATATATTTCTGGAATTTTCCAGTGGTATTAAAGTCCCAAGAAAGGATAAGGAAAATATTTGAAGAAATAATAACAGAAAAGTGTCCAAAATCAATGTCAAAAATATAAACTCAAAGTTCCAAGAAGCTTACTTATCCCAAAAAGATAAACATAAAGAAAATCATGCCAAGACATATTGTAATCAAATACATGCATATTTCAGAGATGTGACAGATTTGGTTCAAGACCACCACAATGAAGTGATTATCAAAATAAAGCAAGTCACATGAACTTGTTGGTTTCCCAGTGTTTATAAAAGTTATATTTACAATATACCATAGTCTATTAGTGTGAAAAAGCATTATGTCTAAAAAGTGTACACATCTTAATTAAAAATTACTGCTAAAACTACTAATGCTCATCTGAGACTTCAGTGGGTTATAATCTTTTTGTTGATAGAGGTTCTTGCCTGAATTTGATGGCTGCTGACTGATCAAGGTGGTGGTTGCTTATGGTTGGGGTGGCTGTGTCGATTTCTTAAAATAAGACAACAATGAAGTTTGCCATATTGACTGGTTCTTCCTTCCATGAAAGATTTTTCTGTAGCATGCAATACTGTTTGATAGCATTTATCCACAGTAGAACTTCTTTCAAAATTGGAGTCACTATTCTCAAACTTTGCTGCTGCTTTATCAGTGAAGTTTATGTAATAGTCTAAATTCTTTGTTGTCATTTAAACAATGTTCACAGCATCTTCATTAGGAATAGATTCCATCTCCAGAAACCACTTTCTGTGCTCATCCATAAGAAGCACCTCCTTATCCATTCAAGTTTTATCATGAGATCGAAGCAATTCAGTCACATCTTCAGACCCCACTTCTAATTCTAGTTGTCTTTCCACTACATCTGCAGTTACTTCCTCCACTAAAGTCTTGAACCCCTCAATGTCATCCCTGAAGGATTAACTTCTTCCAAACTCCTATTAATGTTGATATTTTGACTTCCTCCCATGGACCACAAATATTCTTAATGGCATCTAGAATGGTGACTCTTTTCCAGAAGGTTTTCAATTTACTTTGCCCAGATCGATCAGAATAATCACTATTTATGGCAACTATAATCTTATGAAATATATTTCTTAAATAGGAATACTTAAGAATTATAATTACTTCTTGATACATGAGCTGTAGAATGAATGTTGTGCTAGCAGGTATTAAAATAACATTAATATTCTTATACATCTCTATCCGAGCTCTTTGATAACTAGGTGCATTGTCAATGAGCAGCAATATTGTGAAAGGGATTTTTTTTGAGCAGTAGGTTTCAATAGTAGGCTTAAAATATTCAGTAAGCCATTCTGTAAACATATGTACTGTCATCCAGGCCTTGTTCCATTTATAGAGCACAAGCAAAGTAGATTTAGCATAATTCTTAAAGGCCATAGGATTTTCAGAATGGGAAATGAGCATTGGCTTCAACTTAAAGTCACCAGCTGCATTAAACCCTAACAAGAGAGTCAACCTGTCTTTTGAAGCTTTGAAGCCAGACATTGACTTCTCTTCTCTAGCCATAAAAGTCCTAAATGGCATCTTCTTCAAATAGAAGGCTGTTTTATCTACACTGAAAATCTGTTTAGTGTAGTTGCCTTCATTGATGATCTTAGCTTGATCATTTGGATAATTTGCTGCAGCTTCTACACCAGCACTTGCTGCTTCACTTTGCATTTTTATGTTCTGAAGAGATGGCTTCTTTCTTTAAACCTCATAAACCAACCTCTGCTAGCTTTAAACCTTTCTTCTGCAGCTTCCTTATCTCTCTCAGTTTCACAGAATTAAAGAGTTAGGATTTTACTCTGGATTATGATTTGGCTTAAAGCAATGTTGCAGCTGGTTTCTTCTTCTATCCAGACCACTAGAATTTTCTCTATATCCGCAATAAAGCTGTTTTGCTTTCCTATCATTTGTATTTATACTGGAGTAACACTTTTAATTTCCTTCAAGAACTCTTCCTTTGCATTCACACCTTGGCTAACTATTTGACATGAGAGGCCTGGTTTTTGGCCTAGCTCAGCTTTCAACATGCCTTCCTCACTAAGTTTAGCCATTTCTAACTTTTGAGTGAAAGTGAAAGATGGTAACTCTTCCTTTCATTTGAACACTTAGAGGGTTATTAGCTGGCCTAATTTCAATATTGTTCTGCTTCAAGGAATAGGGAGGCAGAAGGAAAGGGACCCAGATGAGGGAATGACCAGTGAGTGAGTGGAGAGTCAGAACACAAGCACACACACACACACACACACACACACACACACACACACACAAACAAACCTTTTATTGATTTTCACTGTCTTATATGGATATGGTTCATGGTGCATCAAAATAATTACAATAGTAACATCAAAGATTACTGATCACAGATCACCATAACAGATATAATAATAATAATTTAAAAGTTTGAAATATTGAGAGAATTACCAAAATGTGACACAGAGACACGAAGTGAGTGCATACTGTTGGGGAAATGGTACCATCAGACTTGTTTGATGGAGGGTTGCCACAGCCCTTCAATCTGTAAAACATGCAATGTCTGTGAAGTGCAATCCAGCAAAGTACAATAAAACAAAGTCTGCCTGTAGTTATAAACCAATGAAGAAAGAAGATCTTAAAATCAGCTTGAACTAAAATCACATTAATTACATGGCCTTACAGACAAAAGTAAGAGCTAGATTTCATCAGAAGCAATGCAAGACAGAAACAATAGAACAATATTTTAAGGGAAAAAAATGGAATCAAACTATCAAATTAATATTCTGTATCCAGCAAAAATATCCTTAAAAAATGAGGGTTAAACAAAGAATTTTTCAGTCAAAAAGAGTGAAAGAATTCATCACCTTTCAACATGAAGCACAGGCACGTTAAAGGAAGTTCTTTAGATCAAGAAAAAAATAATATCAGAGAGAAGTTTAAATCTACACAAAGAAACAAGAAAGATCAGAAAGAAAAATATAAATAATTATAAAAGACTTTCCTCTCATTTATTTGAAACATAATTTACTGTTTAATCCAAAAATAATAGAGTATCTTGGGAAATATAGATGTGAATAGGTAAAATTTCTGACAACAACAAGACAAAGAACAGCACAGGGAGAATAGAAAAATATTGTTAGATTATGTTTATATTATACTTAAATTGGTATAACTTAATACAGTATTCCCCTTTTATCCATGGGGGACACATTCGAAGACCCCCAATGGATACCATCCAAAACTGTGGATAGTACTGAACACCATATACACTATGTTTTTTTCTATACAAACATACCTATGATGAAGCTTAACTTATAAAATTAGGCATAGTAAGAAATTAACAGCAATAACTAATAATAAAATAGAACAATTGCTAACAATATACTATAGTAAAATTTATATGAATGTGGTCTCTCTCTCTCTTTCTCTCAAAATATCCTTTCATACTATATCACAAGTAACTGAAACTGCAGAAAAGAACACTGCAGATAAGGAGGGACTATTTTATACTTAATGTTATTTGAATGTACACTTTAGCAAGTTCAAAATGCATATTGTAAACCCTAGAATACCTGCTAATTGTAAAAAAATTTAAATAAGAAAATATAACTAAAAAGTTTAAGAGAAGATAAAATGGAATACTAAAAAACATGTCTATGTAAGCCAAAAGAAGGCAGAAAAAAAGAAAAAGAACAAAAAACATATTAAACAAAGTGTAAGAAATAGCAAAATGGTAGATTTGAATTCAACCATATCAATAATTACATTAAATGTCAATGGCTGGGCACTATAATTAAATTACAAAGATTGACATACTGAATAACCAAAGCTAAATCCAACTCTATGCTATGCACAGGTAATAGATTTATATGTACAGTTAATCAATGTTAACTATAAAAATAGACATAGAATTTAAAAGACAGAAAAATTTATACCATACAATCACCACCCTAAAGAAAGCTGGAGTACCTATATTAATACTGACAAAAGAAATTCTGATTAAGGAATAACTGAGGCATGAAAACGGATGTTTTTTAAGTGGCCAATTCATTAAGAAGATATAAGAATTCAGCATGTCGATGCAATTGTAACCAGAGCTTTAAAATATATAAAACAAAAAGTCACAGAACTGCAATAAGAAATAGACAGATCCACAATCATAATTAGAGATTTCAATACTTCCTCTCATTTTAACAGAAAAAAGTGAGTGGCAAATTTATCAACCAATTTGAACTAATTAACATTTATAAAGCATGACATGCAACAGCAAAATACATATTTTGTTCAAACATTCATATTCATTCAAATACACCATATATTGTACCATAAAAGAAGAATCAACAAATTTCAAAGAATACAGAGTATGTTATCTGACTATAAGAAAATTAAAATGGGATTTAAGTTTGGAAAAGCCTGGAAAATCCACAATTATTAAGAAGAAAACACATTTTAAATAGCTCAAGTAAAGAAAAAAAATCACAAGAAAAATTAGAAAATATTGTGAACTGAATAAATACAATGTAACAAATATGCATCAGGTGCACTAAAGTAGTATATGGGGGAAATTTTTTAGCTTAAAGTGTTTATATTAGAAAAAAAGAAAAAAAATCTAAATTCAAAAATCTAGGCTTCTATGTGAAGAAAAAGAATAAACTGAACCCAAATTAAGTAAAAGGAAAAAAATAATAAAATTTGGGGTAAAAATCAAGGAAATAAAAAACATACAAACAATAAAAAATTAGTAAAACCAAAAGCTGGCTTATTAAAATGATCAATAAATTTGATAAATGCTTAGCTAGAGTTATCAAGTAGAACAAAAAACATATTTGCCAACATCAAGAATGAAAGAGGAGACAAGATAAGAGATCCTACAAACAGTATAAGATATTATGGGGAAATTATAGAAGACTTTAAGCCATGAAATGAAAATATCAATAACATATTCCTTGAAACCAATTACCAAACCTAACACAAGAAGAAATTTAAAAACTGAAGAGCATTATGTTTATTTGTAATTATAACCTTCTTACAAAGAAAAATCCAGGCTCACATGGCTTCACTGACGATTTCTATTAAATACTTAAGGAATAAATAATACCAATATTTCAGAAACTCTTTCAGAAAATAGAGGAGGAGGCCACACTCCCCAGTTCAATTTATGAGTTCAGCATTAGTCTGACAATAATACCAGGCAAAAATATTATTAAAAAAAGAAAACTACATCTCTCATGAACATAGACACAAACATACCTAGTGTTCTCAGAGTAAATAAAATCCAGAAGTATTTCAAAGGGAAGTAACCTCAACATTGCAAAATCAGTTTAACATTTGAATACCAATCAATATATGGTATTTCACTATTTTAATAAAGAAGATAAAATATTTGCTTATCTCAATAGATACAGAAGAACATTTGACAATTTTCAAAACTCACTTACAATGAAAACTCAGCAAAGTTGGAAGAGAATTTTCTCACCCTGACAAAGGGTATATGCCAAAAAAAAAAAAAAACCTAGAGCAATCATCATATTGACACATGAAATAATGAATGAATATTTTCTTCAATATTTAGGCAAGGCAGGTTTGATCAATACTTCTATGGTATTCACTACTAGAAGTTCTAGTTAATAAAATGAGCCAAGAAAAGGAAATAAAAGGCACAAATATTGAATATAAAGAAATAAAACTTTATCCATCGATGACATCATTATACATATAGAACATCTTAAAAGTCAACAGAAAAATTTCTGAAAGTAATAAATGAATTCAGCAAAGTCACAAAATGGACAGTCAGTATTCAAGAATTAATTTCACTTCTATATACTAGCACTGGACATTGTGAAAATTAGATTTTAAATATTTCATTTATCCTGGCTTCAAAATCATAAAATTATTAGGGATAAATTTAATAAAATATATACAAGACCAGCATACTGAAAATTACAAAGCATTGCTGTAAGTAATTAAGAGATATAAATATATAAAGAAACTTATAATATTTGTGAATTGAAAGAAAGATAATTCTTTTAAGTTATCAATTCTCCCCAAACTGGTTTAAAAATCCTATATAATCCTGATCAGAATTTATGAAAATCAGAGCACGCTATTTGATAAAAATTGACAAACTAATTATAAAATGTATATGAGAAATTAAGTGGAAATGCCAAAAATCTATAATAGCCAAAACAATGTTGAAGATGAAGAACAAATATGAAGGACCCATGCTATTTGAATAAAGATTTATTTTAATTAAATATTTTACTTAATTTAATTAATCTCAACATTTTCCTCACATAATACACAGAAATTACCTCAACATGGATAATAGAACCAAACGTGAAAGCTAAATCTCTTAGAAGAAATCAGAGGAAAAAATTTTTGAAACCTTTAGGTTGTCAAAGACTTTCAAAAGACTTCCTAGACAGGACGCACACACACACAAACACACACAGACACACACATTCTAACCATGAAAAAAAAGATCAATTCTACTTCCTAAAAATTTAAACTTCTGTCATTTGAAAAACATATTAAGAAAATGAACGCAGACTGGAAAATAATACCTGCAATACATATATCTGACGAATTATTTGTATCAAATATGTAAAAAATGATCTTTCAGCTCAATTATAAGAAGATAATCAATATAAAATGGGCAAAAGAGTTGATCAGAAACTTCACAAAAGAAGATGTACAAATGGCCAATAAGCACATAAACAATAGTCAACATCATTAGTCATCAGGGAAATGCAAATTAAAACCACAATTAATTACCTCTACATACTTATTATAATGACTAAAATAAAAAAAGGCTAGCTACCAATTCTTGATGAGGATATGGAATAACTGGTACTGGAACTCTCATGTTGTTGGTGATAGTGTAAAATGGTATAACCACTTTGGAAAGCAATTTGACAGTTTCAAAAACATACACTTACTTTCTGATGCAACAGTTCTATATTTTAAATTCTTTACCTGAAAGAAATGAACCATATTTCTACAAAAAGACTTGCATGTGAATAAGCATAGAAACTTTTTCCGTATCTCAAAAGTGGAAAAAATCCAAATGTCTATAAATAGTTGAATTCATAAACCATTGTAGTATGTCCATAAAAAGGAATACTATGAAGCAATAAAAAGAAAGATACTAATGATATATTCTATTATGCTTCATGAAAGAAGCCAGATATGAAGGATTGCACACTGTAGAATTCCTTACATATACAATTCTAGAAGAGGCAAAAATATTCTATAGTAGCTAAAAGCAGTGGTTGCTTGGTAACTTGGTCAGACAATGGAGTGGGGAGACGAATTGACTGCAAGTAGACATGAAGAATTTTACTGGAGTCATAACAGTGTTCTGTATCTTGATTGTAATGGAGGTTACACATGTAGCAAAACCCATTATACTACCCATTATACTATGCTAAAAATTGGTGCATTTTTATTGTATATAAATAATATATCAATTTATTGAGTCATGTTAATTTTAAGACTTATAAACAACTGGCATTTAGTTATTAATAAATTTAGAAAGATAATTTTGCCAATAAGAAACAAACATTTTAGGAGACTAAGAAAAAAAAAGGGTACTGCAAAGACACTCTGGGACTGAAATTTGAGCCAAAATTGATCTGAAAATCTCTTTGCAACAGGCAGCTCTCAGCAAAGGAGCAAAATTTAGGATTAAGGAAGTATGGGCAGGCAGGCAATCAAACTTAAACTCACCTAGTAGTTTTACTGTGTCAGACTCTGCTAAAAATATTTCATATACTATCTTGAATGCTCATCAAAAAATATGAGATAAGCATTACTAAACTTCTTATGCAACATTCCCAAGCAACAAAACTAAAATTAGAGATGTTGAGATGTGAACTTATGCCTGTTTTTTTTCTCAAAGACACAGTAGCTTTTTTTGCTAAAGTAACAAAAAATAAATAGCCAGGCAGTGTTCATTGAAGTTGCAAAGAACAGTTGTTTCTGGTCCATTTTTAGAGTGATTTGTCTTTAAAAGTGAGTAAAAACTTCTACCTCTGAGAGCAATGTCAGAAGCTGGATGTGCAGAAAGTACTTAACATTTTTGAAATAAAATTTTTTAAAATGGAAGGGAGTTGAGGATACTCACGTTTGTTGGTTAAATTTACCTGATTTCCAGTCTTTGAAATGATTGACTTCAGCAGACCTCTTAAAATTTCTCTAATGACTAAATAATGTGGCAAAACAATAGTCTTACATTAGTAGCTTTTCAAAATTACCAGTCGAAGATTATGTTCTTTATGAAAATTATCATTTTGGTTGGCTATCTCCAGTGATATTATGCAAAGGTCTAGATTATTCTACATTTTTATAAATAGCAGTATAAGTACCACTTTGAAAATAGTATAAAGTTGGAGGGAAGAGTTCTATGAATAAAAGAGTTTAAAAATTAAAATTTTTGATGAAAGAAGAACAATGAGAGAGTAAAATAAAAAATACAACCTAAAACTAAACATTAGATTCTGTATTTAAGTTGAAAATCTGAGAGGCGCTTGAACAAACTACAGCTCATTTAGAGGAAGGCAATCAAAATGGTGAAATATTCTGAAAACACATTTCAGGAAAACCATGTGAGAAGTTAAAAATGAGAAGGTTTTGTGATAGCCCAAAAGTGTGATAGATGAAGACTGGTTTTACCTTTTTTAAACGGGATGATCAGCACATGAAGAGGGATGTCTAATGGACATACTTGTCCACAAATGAAATGGACTGTTCTACAGAGTGATGAACTTCCTACCATTAGAAGTACAGAAGAAGACAAACCTTTAGCTAGACTAAGAAGAGTGAGAAGACCCAAATAAATAAAATCAGAGGCAAAAAAGGAGACATTACAGCTGACACATCAGAAATACAAAGGATCATGGGACTATTATGAAAAATTATATGCCAACAAGTTGGATATATAGAAGACATAGATAAATTCCTGGACACACACAATCTACTGATATTGAATTATGAAGAAATAGAAAATCTGAACAGATAATGAGTAAGGAGATTGAATTAGTAATAAAAAGTCTCCCACCAAAGAAAAATACAGTGCCTGATGCCTTCAATGCTGAATTATACAAAAAATTTAAAGAAGAACTAATACTAATTCTACTCAAAGTATTCCAAAATATTCCAAAATATTGAAAAGGAAGGAATTCTTTCAATCTCTTTCTATGAGGCCTGCATTACCCTGATACCAAAACCTAACAAGGTCATAACAAAAAAAAAGAGAGCACAAGGCAAATATCCCTGATGAACATAATAGAATACTATTCAGCCATAAAAAGAGAAAAATCTTGTCATTTGCCACAACGTGGATGAACTTAGAAAACATTATGTTAAATGAAATAAGACAAGAGTGGAAAGACAAACACCACATCGTCTCACTCATATATGGTATCTAAAAAAGCTGATCCGTAGAAGGAGAAAGCAGAATGGTGGTTAACTGAGGCTTGGAAGGTTAGGGGTGGGAAGGACGGGGAGATGTTGGTCAAAGGATATATTATACAATTACAGTTAGATAGAAGGAACAAAAAAAAAATGTACAGAATAGGCAAGCGTATAGAAACAAAAACTAGACAAGTGATTACCTGGGGCCGGGGGTAGGGGAAGAGGTGGGAGAGAGAAATGAGGAACGACTACTAATAGTTATGGAGCTTCTTTATTGAATGATGAAAATGTTCTACAATTGATTGTGGTGATGGTTGCACAATTTTGTGAACATATAATACTAAAAACTATTGGATTGCACATTTTAAATGGATGATATGTGAATAATAGCTCAATAAAGGTGTTTAAGAAAAAGAAAAAAATTTCTTCACTCACCTCAAAAAAAAAAAGTGTGGGAAAGGATGGTAAATGAAAATCTTTTAGGAAGAATGTAAATGAAATTCTAAGATTCTAGGTCTTTCTTGCTATCAGATACCTTGAATGCTACAGATCAATGTTATTCGGCCACAGTTTAGTTGTGACAGATGAAGAAAAGGATGAAATTTAAAAGTGGTTTCATGGTTTTCTGAGTAAAGACTAAGAGGAAAGAAAGTGGAAAGACAAGAGGAAGGGCATATTTTGGGAGAAAGCCTAAAATTCTATTTTATACTAGATTTTAAAATTTATATTGATATGCCAGTGTTATAACCAGGTATAAATAGTTGGCTGATATTTCTTGAAAATTCAGGGCTATGTTTTATGAGGTGAAGAAGTTATAGTTTTGGAACTTATTAGCCTAGAAATATTAATAGTTGCTGAAGAAAAGAGTGTAAGTGGTATCTCAAGGAAATGGAGTACAGAAAGAGAAAAGGAAAGAGGATAAGAGTAGATCTTTGAGGAATTATTACTTTTCAGGGTTAGAAAATGGAAAGAGTCAGAGAATTAACATGAAAAGGAGGAGACAAATAGGATGTTGCCAGTCTACAGAAGCCAAGAGAGAATAGAATACCAAGGAGGCAGAGATCATTGAAAATAGTTCAAAATACTACATGGGGGCAGGTTAAAAAAGACTCTGAAAATTCCATCCAACTTCACCATCAGGTTTTGAAAATGGGAGATAATTTTCTATGAATTACAAATGTTAGTAAATAGAAGCAATGATTGGACACTATTTTTTTTTCAGTGTATTTAGTAGCAAAAGGAATAGTAAGTAAGATAACACACTGACTGTAAAACAAGATGAAAGCAATTTTGATTGGAAAACTCAGATGTTCTTATGTGTGTTTATGTAAGCAAAAACAATTAGGAAAAGGACAGAAGCTGGTGTATCCTGCGTATCCTGGAGAAACCAAGCAGTAAGGGACCAAGAGCTCACCGGTGCTGGTGACCTGGAGTGTGTTGCTAACTCTGCAATTCTCAGATTACCAATATGGTCCTGAGCTATCTACTTATAAATGACATGGAAAGGCCTACCCATGCAGTGCATATCAAGTCTAGCTTAGTGCTTGATACATAGTAACTATTATTTTTAAAAACCCAAGATTTTTTTGGAAAGAAGATGGAAATAGGAGGAAAGAGAAGGAAAGATGAAGACACCAGAGAAAATTTCAGAACGTGAAGCATGGGACAGATGGAGAAGAGGAAAGATTATGGAGGTTGTACCAGATGGCCTCTGCTTTTTCAGTAAAGTTGGAAGCAAGGTCATCTGTTCAGAATGAGGACAGCACAGTTGAGAATGAGACATCAAAAATGTAGAAAAAATGTTAGAACATTTTTTTCCTTGCAAGAAAAAGGATATGCAGTTCAAGGAGGCATAAGATATTAATACTAAGATCCTAAGAAATAAGATGTCTAAAAGTGAGGTTAGGGAACGAGGGTTTAGCAGACAATGGTAACTTTCTCATAATGTTATCAGGCCAAGCTGGGCTGCTTAGGAGTGAATGTGTAGCGGACAAATGGTGGGGTAACTCAATTTTGGGATTTGGCATGATTTAAGGCTGCTGTCAAGAGTGATTCTGGTATGTTAGAAAGAACACTGGAAGTGATTGTCATGAAGTCTTGGGGCCTGGAGAAAGCTCGTATAACTGGACGTAGGTGAAGAACTGGGATAATTGAAACAGAGTTTAGGACAGGGGCCATGGTGAAGGTGAAAAACGTGCAGGAGAAGGGAAGGACTAGAACAGCTAGAAGATAAGTTGGCTGCAGTAGGAGAGAGGAACTGTCAAATATGGATTCTTAAAGTTAGGTCAGTTGTAGAAGATGAGCACAAAGTGGTAAAAGTAGAAGGTTGGCAGATGTGCATTAATATCAAGGCATTAGAGTTGAAGACATTGGAGAATGTTATAAAGGGTATGATTTGGGACATCAATGAAGACTCTGAAATTGTTGGACTGATAGAAGAATTAAGGAAGAAAAATATAACCCATAACAACAGCAGAACTTCATGGAAAAAAGATGAGAACTACTGTTCTAAAATCTAGAAAAGTCAAACTCATTAGAAGTAGAGGGTAGAATGGTGGGGACCAGAGGCTGGAGGTTTGGAGACACGGGGAGATGTTGGTCAAAAGGTACAAAGTTTTATTAATAGTTGGCCAGGAGGAATAAGTTTTTTGAGATATATTCCACAACACAGTGACTATAGTTAATAATAATGTAATGTATATTTCAAAATTGCTGAGAGTTTATTTTAAATTTTTATGCCATAAAAAAATGTATGAGGTTCTGGATATGTTAGTTGTTTGATTTAATCCTTTCATAACGCATATATAGACCAAAACATCATATTGTTCCCCATGAATATACACAATTATAATTATCAATTTTAAATTCAAAAAAGAAAGAAAAAAATGAGGGGTTTGGACTCTGAGATTATTTAGAGTTAGGTCTAACAACTGTGAATTTAAAGACACAGTTAGAGTTCCCCAGAATCTTATAGTCAATGTAGAGAGATACGCTACATAACCACGTAAAAAGCTAAAAATAGAAGTGACTTAACTGTACAGGACTGTGGATGTTGAGTGAGCAGCAAGGCAACCCTTGTTTCAAATGTATCTCAGGAGGAGAACCCCATGAGAAGGTCATCACCTTTCATTACGGAGAATTGAAGCAGCCCCATACTCTTGGTTTTCTTAACAAGAATCAGGATCACCTAATGTCACTGCCATCCAAGGTACAGCTCCCCAGCCAGCTTGCTGGCCAGTTGGTTGTCTTAGCCAAAGAAGTTCCAGGCCAGAGCTGCTGCCTCACTCTAAGGAAGACTTACCTCAGAGAGAGCAGCGTGACCTTGGCCTTCAACAAGACTCACTCCTCGACCTCCACGGTTTCAAGGGATTTCCAGCAAACCCTTCTGGATTCCACCTCTGCCTTCCTTCCACCCCACCCCACACCCAGTCTCTGGCTTGGGCAATGGGACCCACTCCCCTGCTGTCTCCCACAGGCCATTGCTTTCCCACTGCAGCATGGTGATTATAAACTTTCAGGTAATTCATTACTTTCTGAGTAGGTCAGAAGCCAAGCCCCAGGGACCTGGCGTCCTGCTGAGCACAGCCTTTATTATGGCCTCTGGACAGACTCCTTTTCCTCAGTGGTCCTGGGGTAATCAGAGCCAGCTTCTCTGTCAGGCACAGAGGCACAGTGCCTAGGGTGCACCGTAATTTTAGGAGTCCACTAAAGTGTTTTAACTTTAATTTCCTTTAAAATCAGAAAGAAAAAAATAAACATAATAAAAAGAGAATATGTTATAATGAATCTAGCCTGGACTATATTCATCTTTATACCTACACTGTCATAAAATACAATTTTTAACTTTTTTTTTCTGGAGAAAGGGACCAGTGGAGACAAAAGTTCTTAGGGTCCCATAAAAGTCATAAAGCAGCTCTGGGTATAATCATTAACAGCTTCTTTTTTCCCTTCTCAAAATTGTCTTGATTTTATTTTAAAAATTATGCAGCGACCTTGCATATGAGAAAGAGGGAGAGAGAGGTGGGGAGATATAGGGACACAGAACTCTCAGACCTAAAGTAAAATGTAGATGAAGGCTTGTTTTAGACCCACAGTCATGGTAAAACTTATGGCCACTTTTGAGCACTGTCTCTGAAGTGTCTCTTGCATTCTTAGAATCATTCTAAGAGAAGCTAGTTCACCACCCAGGACATCAAAGGGATAAATAAAAGTAGGGATAGGGAGACTGTGGCTCCATCGCCACACAAAAGCCCCCACCCACCGTCGTCTGTTTTTTTTGTTATGTTTTGGGTGGTATTTTTTTTTTTTTTTGCTCTCACTTTCTCTCTCTCTGTCTCCCAGGCTGCCAAATTTTGTTAGAGATATTTTTGAAAACATGCTGATTGGCTCTGCCACAAATTCGTGTTCTCTAACCCTGCACTGTGGTTCAGCAATCCTTCTTTTCATCTCTTGTTAACTCTGTGACTCCTCTTTCGATGACTTGGCACAGAATAGAATGAAAACCAGGTCTCTTGGTCTTTCCATCACTCAGCAAGTCTTGGAGGACAATCTACAGCAACAATCAGGACACCAGGTCTTGTCATAGATTTGATCTCAAGTTGCTTACAGTGTAGGGAGGAAAAAAATTTGATTAACCATTTTTGTTTACATGCCTACTACGTACCAAGTATGGCAGCAAACACATAGGGATTCAAAAGAAGAATTTGACATGGGCTCTGCTTCCCTGGAAAAATTCATTTTTCAAATATATGTAAATGGTTAACAATAACTCCAAGATTGCCTCTCTTTAATTATGGGGTAGGTGGCTGACTATGCTAAGTTCACTTCAGGGAAGACTGTAGTTCTCTGCAAAAAGTGGCCCAGCCTCCACAATAGACCTCCCTTTGCACTTAATTCGGACCTCCTCCCATCTGCAGACATTTCTCCATTTAAACCAAAGTGAATATGAAATTATTTTTAAATCATTAAAACCCTTGGCCCAAACAGTTAGCCAGAGCATGTTGTTCCTTAGTTGGGAGCTGTCAGAACTGCTTAATAACAAAGCTGAACAAAGTGTTAAGCAAACGTACAAGAAGAGCCAAAGGGGCAGTTCAAATACCACCAGGTAATCCAAACCCACTGTGGATTCCGGGGAGTGCGCATCTGCAGACTCCCAGACACCGCAGTCCTGATTAGCTTTTTCATCTTACCCCAGTAAGCATGGAAATTTTTCTTGTTACTAAGAGACACGAGGAAACTATTATTTCTTTGTAAAGACAAATATCCATTTCAGTAAGTAATTTAAAGCACACGCTGTTGAGAACATGTGTGGATATTTGGCATAGAGTGGAAAGTACTAATAAAATAACTTCTCTTTAGCTGGTCTTCTCGAGACTGAAAGACAGAATTAATGGTGTCTCTTTTCTGGTATTTATCATATTACAGATGCTTATAGTTGATCAACTGTTAGAAATAAAGAAGTCTTAAGCGCATAAAATGAGGGAAAGAGGACAAGAGAAATCCATCACCATTTTCTGTCCTTACTTAGAATGTCATCAGTATTTAACTAACGCTCTTGATGTCAGCCTGGCTAATGACTCTGTCTTTCATTATTTAGATATGTCTATACCTGAATAGCGCTGGGATTGTCTCAATCATGCCTATTTGACTCTGACACTATTTGCTCCTTTAGGATTTGACTATCCTAGGGAAAAAATGCATTTACACATTTAAATGAATATTCTTTCATGACACGTTTGTGACTCTAAGAGAAGATAAGGGGTTTATGACATTATGGAGAACTAAGAATAATTTCACTCTGGAAATCACACAACTTGCTACCTGCCCCTCATCTTGGCACCGTGCAGGGCAAAGGGAAGATACACTTAGTATTCATGTCCGTAGTCAGTGCGGGGGGCCAGATGCTGTAAGGGAAAAATCATATGTGCCCCTATCTTTACCCTCATCGAGCTTACTATTACTTTTGGATAATAGATAAATATGAACAAGGCCAAAGATAAGGCTTATTTAGTAGAAGCAGGGCAAACAATGTAAAAATTTAGAGTGTTGCATCTTATGGCATAAATGAAGTTCCTAGCACTATGCCTGGTTCCTAGTAGGTATTTGTTAAATGAATGAATAAATATTTTCCATACCCCAGAAGATGGTGACTCTCAGCTATCACCTCTCCATTGGCAAATACAAGGCTTCAGTATTATTACACGTTTAGTTTTACAAACAAGTATAAGAATAATCACGTCCGTTGACTCTTACATCCAGTGATGTTTCTGAGATAAAGCAGTCTCTACTGTGCATTAGTGGCAGGAACTTTTTGATGAAGACTTTTTAATGGCTCTTCTTATGTCACTGCACTGCAGAGCCCCTGCCTGGCTTTAAATCTTTGGTATCCTTCTAATTGCCAAGAATCACTTTCCAAAATTTCCTTTTCTCTCATTTCTGCCTGTTGTAATGCATCGCTTCTGGATCAAGTTAAATAGTTACTCTCCTTTCTTTGCTTCTCTACCTTTGAAATTTTTGCAGACTGTAATTATTCCCCATCTTGGCAATGGCTTCAATGACTTATCCATTTTCTTTAATCTACCCAGATAACTGGATTCTTCTATGACTATGAGCTTAATCATTTTGGTGCTGTTGTCTAGAGTTCCTCTCATTGCTGTTCTGTTCATTTGCTCTGAAAAGAGATGCCTCAAACTGAACCCTGCATGGTGGTGGGATTTTTAAGGAGAAGATGTTTTCTTGGTATCCTCATGATGCATATTTTTTTTTTTTTTTTTTGCTATGTGGCTTTTTATGGCATTACCAGCAATTTTTATTTTCTCCAAACCTGTGCTTAAAGCTTTGCAAAGCTCAATTTGCACTTAGGGGTCTTCATTTTATTTGCATATCCTGAAGAGGGAAGGGAAGGGGGAGGAGGATGGAGAAGGGAGAGGGGAGGAGGGAAAGGAAGAGACTGTACGTATGTAAATGTGTATAGGACAGAAGACAGAAGAGGTGCCAATGGTCTCTGCATCCTTTAATTAAGTAGTTACTTTTGAGCCAATTCATTAGAGTTTACAACTCTCCTGCTTTCCTTAACAATTAAAAGATGTATAATTATAATCCTGTGTAGCAGAATTATTCCCATTTTACAGATGATAAAACTGATCACCAGAAGAGTCCAATAGCTGATGTAATGAAGCCAGGGGCGGATCTGGGACTCAGCCATAGGTCCCTGACTCCTCGTTCAGAGACTTTTCTGCTTCAAAACAGCTGCCCCCTTCATCACAGCTGTTGTTTAGAGAAGCCAATTCCAGTTTCAGATACTGAATATATAATAAAACGTAATGGTAGACTTTATATTCAGCATCAAATACTTATTGTATACTTTGTTTTATCAGATTGTTTTGCAGCCATTAAAGGGAGATAAAAAAACAAACAAGGAGTGTGGAGTGCAGCTCATGTTTTTCTTTGCAGAGCCCTGTGCTAAGCACTGGTGTCAGAAGCCAAGGACAAGCCCACTGTTCCGAGCTTTCTCTGGTAGAGTGAGAGACTAAACATCACCATGCTCTGGTGATAATAAAACAGAACACACGATACAGAGAATGCAATCGTGATTTACCGGGCTGAGCGTGCCCAAATTGTGAACAGGTTGTCTTTCAAATGCTCTCTTGAAGGAAATTATTTAGAATAATGAATCCATGTTCTTACAGGGGGAATAAAGTCTTATAAATGAGATTAAGAGTTAAAGTTCACCTACAAAAGTTTGGCTATAGATAGCTGGTATATAGTACTAGGTATCCCGATGTCTCTGTGGTAAAACAATAAAATGTGTTCTGGGATGTCTAGAACACAAATCCAAACCCCAGCCTCCAACCACTGCAGGGAATCAGGATTTCTCCAGGCTCCAAATCTGCAGCATCCCAGTGTGACGCTATTGCTGGGGAAGGGGCTCCAGCAGGAGGGGGACTGTGAGAGCCAGGACAGGGCCGTCGCAGAGAGGAAGAACCAGGCAGTTGACAGCAGAAGGCAATATGAGAGCCAGAGTCTCCTGCCAGGTAAGCCCTAGGGAGAGGTTCCTCCTTTCTTTACTCTCACCAGCCTGGGAACTGAGCCACCATTTCTCCTTTCTATGATCATTACTTGTTGCTTCAAATTTCCCTTTGACCAGAAACACTGTGGATCAGAAGAGAGGACCCAAGCTTCCTCTTCATGCTCCATTCCTGAAGCTAGCACACAGCCATGCTAAAAGTTGACTGAATTTACACCTGCTCCTGTCTTCTTTCATAAAGATCATACCAAAGGAAACAGACTCTTTGCCATGCCCTACTTTACCATGGCTCTCTCAGTACCATTCTATAATTTCACAAATATTTATTTAATACCTAAATTCACCAGATGTATTTGGCCAAAATATCAGTGGCTTAGGTTGTGGCATTATATTGTCCAAATAAATATCTTTATCCTTAAAGTAATCTATTTATATCTAAGTGTCTAGTGCAAATTATCAAGGTTTTTCTATGTAGTTGCAACAATGATGGGCTCTGTAGTAGATCAGCCTGGTTCACAAGCCTTCTGCCCTTTCTTTAATTATTTATATAATAAGAGTAATGATAATTCCTACCTCAAAGCACTGTTGAGAGGATGAATGAATTTATTTTTGCAATGGACTTATCCTAGTGATCACCGTAGAGCAAGCATTTGGTGTTTTTTCTTATTATTATCATTGTTTTCTTTGTTATCTTATTATGTTTCAGGGTTAAGTAGATTCTGCCTTTCCTATGGAATTTTATCAAAGGCATTAGGAAGGCCTCTGTGTTTCTATAGGGTCCTCTGAAATTGGGGGTGTGAGGAGATAGGCTGGTACCTGTGGATTTATAATATCCTCCAAGTCTTTTAGAAGAAGATGGGAGAACAGATAGAAGGAGTGGTCCTTCTATGTTGTCACCACTTGCAATGATTGGTTTGCCCAAACCCAGCCTTGGAATGAATGAGACATGGAGACAGCCATAAGACCAGTGGGTAGGGAAGGAGGCTGCAGATTATAATGGTGATGAGATGTGCTCTGGGGCCAACTGTTTGGGTTTGAACTCCACCTCCACCCCTTAATGCAGGTATGACCTTGAGCAACATACATAAACTCTCAGCTCTTCAGTTTCATTGTATGTGAAGAGGAGATAGTGATACCACTTACTCACAATTTTGTTATGAGGATTAAAGGAGCTAATGTATATACATTATGTATTATGGAACAATACCTGACTTACAGGAAGTACTATAGAAGGGGTTGAAAAAGATGAAGATAATAATAACAAATAGCCCTGTCCAGTGGCTTTTGTTGAATCCCATTTGTATCTAAAATTTGTTTATATGTCAACTGTGTTTATTAACTTGAGTTTTTTTTTAAAAGATCCAACTACCTTGTCATCTTTTTTTTGTTTGCACTTTTTACCATTTTCCCAATGCCATCCTAATGTTATCAACTTTAGAAAAACAAAAACCAGATGAACAGATTTCAGCCCTCCTTTGCATGAATAGGCTCTTAGTCTGAATCTGGACTATATTCAGATTTCCCCCCTTTAGGCTCTAGAATGATAAGTAAGAAATAGTCAAATCCACACCTATCTTCTGCAAGAGACATGAACCCAGTCATATTTTTCTGCACAATCTCTGCTCTGAAACAATGCTGGACTCTTTTTTGATCAATCCCTTTACATAAGATTATGAAATTCCTCCCTAAAATGGGCTGAAATCACGAGAGACCAGCTCAAAAGAGTAGGACGAAATCAGACATGTGCTCCTCCTCTAATTGTTACCTAACCTCTCTGAACTTCAGTTTTCTCCTCTGGAAAATGGGCATAATACCACCTACCATTTTGTGCACCATTTATAGCTACTGAGGCCATGAATTATTACTACAATGCTTTATCTTACTACAATCGTTGTGCTTTCTTTCTTGATGTCATAAAAATCCACATTGATGCATGGGAGTATGTTATATAGGTAAACATCATCTTACATGCGTGGTGAGACAGAAGAGGGTTAAGAACAGTTCATCTTTAAAAAATAGATGGATCACAGCCCCGCAGGAATTCCTCCACTGATATCATTTTTCCTCACCTGAACTTTTCTGATATGCTCCAGAGAGTCCAAGAGCTCACATTTGGGCTCCCAGACAAGGGTGCTGCTCTTCTTTGCTTTGAGTTTGTGCAGAAACATAAGACCCGGCAGCCAACCAAGCTGAGCCAAGGTTTGACATTCCCTGGTGAACATTAAAGAGTGTTACAAGAACAGTTGGTTGAACTGAAGGCCATCTTTCCTTCCTACAGAAGCAGGTCTCTGTAGTCAGGGAGAAACTTTTCCTGAAGTAGTTTGGGATCATCTCTGACACACAGAGAAAAGCCCAATCAAGAGCCTAGTGTCCTAGATCATAGGATGTGGCTGTAATAATCTTAGTCTAGAAAACTGTTAAAGCAGATATAACCAAATGCCCATCTCAGTCATAATACAATGAAATTAATAAAGATCACAAAAGGAAAAGCACCCATAAAATATGAAAGGCTCAACGTTACAAACTTATTGTGTACTCTCCAATGAATATCTCTTGGTACTAAATGTGTTAATTTGCTGTGTCTGCTGACCCATGAGGGTCTGTGGCAGCATTAGGAAGTCTATGAGATCCACAACAGCAGATTTTCTGTTTTTAATTTTACATTTGCAGCTTGATTATCAGTTTTAAAATACAGAAGGACAGAACATCCTGAATCATCTAGTAGACTCTCTTATAACCTAGTACTGACACAAGACTTCACTACTCAGGTTTGTCTGTGAGTTGCAGTCACCTTGGTACCAAATGGCCACATCCAGTCAGAGCATTTCTGGCTAGCCTTAGGTGATCGTGTCCTAATGGTATGAGACAGCGATCATCGTGTGCCTGCTATTGTACTCTTGTTGGATTCTTTTACTAATTATAAAGAAAAAACTTCTCTTTTACAGTGATCGACTACAATTGAAAGATATTTTCATAGAGTAGGATTTTAGCTTCATAATTTATTTAATAAATCTAGAATGTTTTGACATCATGAAAATGGCAGTGTGGTGGAATAATGTTCTGCATTAATTGTCACAGGCTAATGAGAAAAGAACAGAAGCAGATTTAATACACAAATGGGGTTTTTGTACCAAATGAACAGTAAATGACATCACAGCACATGGTACAAACTTACAAAGGTTTTATAGCTGTTCAAGTAGAGAATTCTGGTTGAATAATCAAATCATCACAGGGCGCCAAGTAGTATGAGCATATTGAACTCAAAGAAATCCATGCATGGCAGCAGTACCATTCCTGTTCTCATCAGGGTCCTGTGCAGACCATCTTTATACATCACAACTTGCAACAGCTCATGAGGACTAACCAGTAATAAACAATAAAGAATTTTTCATTAAATTAAATTTTGAAAGTATTTTTAGTGTTAATTTCTGGGTGGACTGCCACACGGATATGTCCATTAACACAATGGATTGTTGTTTAAATTAGTAATTTTTTAAAAAGGAAAAATGACTATAGTGATGGCTATAATTCAAGAAATAGTCCACCAAGCTCAACATTACAAATATACAAGTTGACAAAAAATGAAACAAATGCCTATATGTATTTTGTTTTTAGAATTAAACCCACTTAGATCTTTTAGTTCAGCAAAATAATATAACATCATCTGCCACATTAAATTATTTTGAATGGTTTTAACTATTATGTTTTTATTTGTGTATAGGGTGAAATTTTGTTTAGATTTTTTTTACAATATAAGAATTTAGGCTAAGCGCTGTGGCTCACGCCTGTAATCCTGGCACTCTGGGAGGCCGAGGCGGGAGGATCGCTCAAGGTCAGGAGTTCGAGACCAGCCTGAACAAGAGCAAGACCCCATCTCTACTAAAAATAGAAAGAAATTATTTGGACAACTAAATATATATATGTAAAAAATCAGACAGGCATGGTGGTGCATGCCTGTAGTCCCAGCTATTGGGAGGCTGAAGCAGAAGGATCACTTGAGCCCAGGAGTTTGAGGTTGCTGTGAGCTAGGCCGATGCCATGGCACTCTAGCCAGGGCAGCAGAGTGAGACTCTGTCTCAAAAAAAAAAAAAAAAAGAATTATAACCATGTTTACACATAAGGAAAACATAATCAAAAATATAATTAAGACAATAGTGAAAACTTAAGATAATGTTTTTTTTCTCCAAAGTTTTTTTTCACTTTACTCCAGTACTAAATATTTTTGTTTAATGGATAAAGGTTTTAGTAGTGAAATTTAACATTGATGAAATGCCTATTACACCTACACTATTAGGTGTTACTATTAGGTGTTACTATATAGGCATTACTATTCTCACTTAAAAAATTTAAAAAAATACTGTAAGAGAATAAATGATTTGTTCAAAGTCATAAATTATTAAATTGCACAAAAAGGATTTGAAGTAAGATATGCATGGTTGCAATTTCTATTTTTTTTTCCAAAACAACAAAATGCATGGAGACAGTTAACAAAAATAGTGAATTTTGGATTTGGAAATGACCGGTAGTCCTTATTCTTTAAAAGTAATTGAATAATAGGGCCAGGAATCTAATAAAGTTACTGTTAATCATAATGATGAACAATCACTTGCATAAGATTAAAAAGCATTCTATGCTAGCTCAGAAGTACTCGTCAAAAACAGAAAATATTTTAGCAACTGCTGCATAAATATCACTCATCCCCCATTTTTATTCATTATTTTAAAATGTCATTTATAGGGAAAATATTTGCTTTTCTTCTTCTCCACATTCCTCTTTGTTCTCCTCTTTCTCTTCCTCCTCTTTATTCTTTCTCCTCCTTCTCCTCTTCCATTTTTTTGTTCTGTCCCTTTCTCCCATTTTACATATCTCTTGATGTCATTGTCCATCTCCAGAGACATTTCTCCTGTGTTGATCTTCTAAGTAGGAAACTTTGCCTTCACGGATTGACCTAGAGTGATACCAGCTCCACTACCCAGGACAAGAGAGGAATGTTTTGTTTATCTTACAGGTGGACTATAAAACTCTCACACCTGAGAATCCAAAATTGTTTAAAACTAAATGACAGTATTTGCTGGAGGCAATAAGTATATCAGAAAGGCATAAGACCTTTTCAAATAAAAGCAAATCAAATATTTATTGAGTACCTACCCTGTGCAAGGGCTGGAGTGGTAGGTGAAGAATGAAAACAAGGGCAGGGCAAGCCTTGTGTTCAGAGAGGGCATATGCAATTTTAAATTATAGTGCAAACTAAATAATTGCTCAAGGCAATTATAGAAAAACATTAAAAGGTAATATAAGATTAATTTAAAAATAAACAGTGAAGACCAAATGCAAAGTTAAGAGACAGGTAGAATTTGAATTGTATCTGGAAATTTTATAAGGATGTGCATAGTTGGAAAAGTGAAAATATAGTAAGATTATTATTGGATTAATGTGGTGAATTATTATGATCAATTGTATATTAGACTAACCAATAAAAAAGTTCTAAGACAACCCCAAAGCACTAATGATGATCTCCATCTGGAGAAATTGGATATCATTACTAAGAGAGTAGGAATGGTAGTAGTGATAATAGTAGTAAGTATAATAGTTATGGTGGTAGTTACCACTTATGAAAAAGCTACTACATCTACTGTCAAGAACTATATCTGTTGCTCCAGATCCATCATGAATCTAAAATATGAAATGTGGCAGGTCATGCGTGGTAATTATAAATTGTTTATTTTTCCTTTAACTGTTGGATTCCATCTTTTACATATAAATATGTCTTAACTTAAATCTTAGAAATTGTCAGAGATGTAATTTTGTATAGGGAGAAATGACATTATTTTGGGACAAGGCAAAAGAAAAAAGTTTTTTTTGCACACGTGTTTCTAGTTTTGCTGCTTAATTTCGGAAAGAGGTAATTCCCCGTCAAAATTAGGCCGAGTGAAAAATGTACACACAGTAATCTTCATTTTCATTATCTAGAGTAGTTCAAAAGGCTCAAAAAATGGAACTATTCTCAAAGAAAGGAATGCATGTTCAGGTAATTACAAAGAACAGACGCATCTGGTTATCTTAATTGTTTGGGAATGTCTCAATTAGCTGAGAATGTTTTCATGATGACTTGGAGACAGTGAAAATTTTTCACAGCAGATTGGATTCAAAGGTGAGAGAAAATATAGGCAACTCACCCTGAAGTCTATTTATGACTGCAGAATCCATTCAAAGATCCATATCTTTTGGATTTTATTTGCCTCTAAAGGGAATATAAATGTAGCTTCTTGTTTGTTTGTTTAATTTCTGCAGCTTCATGGTTGGTCTGAAGAGGAGGGAGGACTGTCGACACTGGACACCCAGACTAGGGTAAGGGACGTCTGGCCTCCCATTCCCCATGTTGACTTTGGCTCCATTTCTTAATAGAAGTTGCATTCTCACTAACATTTGAGTCTCAGGCTTCCTTGGTAATTTAGGTTTGCTCTTTGAGAAGTTTAGAATGATCCAAAACTATAGGAATATCCTCAATCTTGTTTATGACTAATGATTTTTGGATACCTTGAAAGAATTCATACTGGCATACTTTGGTCAGTTACTCAGCAACATTGTTTGCCCTTGATCCATAGAATTGCCACCCAATGACCCTATCATGATTCCGCCAGGTCAAATTCAATCTAGATTGTTTTTATGAGTTTTACCTCTTTAATTTCTTTTATTGAAACAGATTTGTTAATGGCAAGAAAGTACATAATCAATTACTATGATATCCAACAAATCAGTGTTTCACACTCCCAAACTTCCTCCCAGGGTGGGGGGAAAAAAAAAAAAAACCTCTACCCAACTCCCTTTCTTCTGATTTTTTAATGTAGATTGAAAGAAATAGCCTCATCTTCAGAGGGGCAATTTCCAATGCAACTGTTTAGAAATGTGTCAAGACTTGATGTTTCCAATCTTGACAAACACTCTCTCAAGCCAGAGGAAGCTTTTTATAATTTCTAGTGAAGAGGTATGAGCTATTAGACATTCTTTGCTTAATAACTACCTTTGCATAGAAAACAGGAGATGGATTAAATCCTACAGATAGAAAGAATGCACACCCCGGGGGTTAACCTAACCAGCCAGTGGACGTCTCATTGTCCTGATCAAATCCAGATCAATATTCTTCATCTGGCAGCCCTTGGAACAGAACATGGGCTCCTCCAAATCTTTCTTACCTGTAGGAATCAGCAGGGGAAACCCAATGTTCCCTAGTAATTAACTACTCCTGAAAAAGAAGTCAGTCTCTCTCTTAATTTTTCAATGCAGTCCCCCACACATACAACGTAAATGTTTAGAGAGCGTTGAAGAGAGGGGTACAAATGGAGCTGGCAGGTATGGAAACTAGGGATGTCAGGGAAACAGATGCTTAACTTCCTTTCTCAGAGGGTAGAATATGATATCCTGGAGCTTCAATCATCTTTCAACTAATAGCCTGTAGATTTGCCTTTTCAAAAGTAGAACCTACTCCTTGCCATTTAACAGAGACTTACAGAGTTACAAGAGTCCCTAATTAATTGAGCATCTAATCAATAGTATTCCATTTTACAATTCTAGGCCCTTAAAAGCAAAAATGTCAGTGTAATATGCCCTATTTAACGCATCAAGAATTGGATCCCAAGTGCTCAGTTCTCGGGGCTTCTCTCCTGCCATAGTTTCTCACCTGATCCTTTCTTGTCCACTGTGCAAATGTTGGGCAACTCACTGCTGGATTCCATACAAACTCTTTGTGTTTTAGAAGATAACAAACCATCCCTTTTCTTACACAAGCTGAAAAGGTTTTCTTTATGAATGAAATATTAAATGGCCATAATGTAGACACATAAAACCTGTCCTTAAGGAACTACCTCTCACCCCTTGTTCCATGCCTTTTCCCCAAGCACCCTGGCTTTATAAAAACACACTATCCTGCAGGGTTTCCCATTTTCACCATCTCTAAATCTAACAGAATGATTGTTGTCTATGTCAGAAAATACAAATACTCTACAATGGTTTTTCCCTTCAACACCCATCCATCTTTCAGGATTCACTTAAGTCTACTCGCCCTAACTGTTTCGAAGGGTTTGATTACTATTCTAGATTCTAAAGACTTTCCAGCTCAGAAGGGTTATTGTATTTAGGTTGACAGTGGGTCACTTGAACATTCAGTCAAACTCAATGCTGCTTATATTGCTGTTTATCTAGTGAGATCTATAACCTCTTCTAGGACAGGAATGTGCCTTGTGTATTTAGTGCTATACTTGTTCTCAGTTAGGACAGGCTGATGGAAGACACATCCGCCAGGCTGCATTCATAAAGTCCTCCAATGGTGGTAATTGACAGATACTTTAGACCTTATGGAAATGAAAGCTGTATATTGAGGTGATGTTGGCAAGTGACTGGTTTCATCACCAAGAAGATCAAGAGAAGTTTACAATCTAAGAAATCACCTTACAGTTTTTTCCTTGCTGATTTGCTTGAGTTCTTTGTAGATTCTGGTTATTAGCCCTTTATCAGATGTATAGCTTGCAAAGTGGGCAAAAGATATGAACAGAAGCTTTTCAAAAGAAGATAGACAAATGTCCAATAAACATATGAAAAAATGTTCAATGTTACTAATCATCAGGGAAATGCAAATTACAACCACAATGAGATATCACCTTACCCTAGTTAGAATGGCTTTTTATTAAAAAGTCCAAAAACAATAGATGCTGGCATGGATGCAAGAAGGTCAGAATGCTTATACATTGTTGGTAGAACTGCAAATTAATACAACCTCTATGAAAAACAGTATGGAGATTCCACAAAGAACTAAAAGTAGACCTTGCATTTGATCCAGCAAGCCTACTACTGGCTATTTACCCAAAGGAAAAGAAGTCTTTTATCAAAAAAAAATTCTGCACAGGAATGTTTATTGCAGCACAATTCACAATTGCAAATATGTGGAGTCAACCCAAGTGCCCATCAATTCATGAATGGATTAACAAAATGTAGTATATGTATACCATGGAATACTACTCAGCTATAAAAAATGATGATTTAATAATGCCTTTTGCAACAATTTGGATGGAACTGGAGACCATTATTCTACATGAAGTATCTAAAGAATGGAAAAACAAACAGCACGTTACTTGCAATTGAATTGGAACTAACTGATGAGCACACATATGAATGGAGGGAAGTAAAACTCAATGGAAATCCAGCGGGAGGGCGAGGAGAGGATGGGTGAAAATCTACTTAACGGGTACAATGAATACTATCTGGGTGATGGGAACGCTTATAGCCCTGATTCAAGCATAACAAAAGCAATCATGTAACCAAAAACATTTGTACACTGTAATATTTTTAAATTAAAAAGAAAAAGAAATTACTTTACAGATTATCAAGACCAGTATTTACTTGTTGCAAAATAGAAAGCAAAGGTTCAGACATTGTTCCTCATTCAGCTGATGATATATTTTGGCTATCAGTTTAAAAAGTAGGTGTAGGTGACTTCATGCTACACATGCATACACACACATTGGTTCTAGGAGTGACACTAGCCAAGTGACTCAGAATTCAAAGGAAATGCCTCAAAGCAAAAGGAAGAGGACTTTCTGGGGCAACAGAGAGTGTTCAGCCTTCAGAGTTGCAGAGAACTGTCCTTAAATCTCAACCATGTGGATTAGGCAATCACCTATTCTCTCTGAGCTTCTGCTTCTTCACCTGTAAAATGGAAGTAATGATACTTTATAGAATCAAATGAGATTGAAATTCAGGTAAAACAAGGGTCTCAGGGTCTAAAAGCTACATGATACAAACAATGCATTCTCATTAACACTAATACTCAAATCTTGTTGCCCCAATATCCAACCTAAGTTCTCCAGAAAGATGGGACTTATATAGTTCCTCCTCCTCCTCAAGTATTTCCAACCCCAAAGTGGTTTTCCTCTTTCCACTGATCTGCACTGATTTTCCATCCCAGCTATAATTAGCTTAGCTGAGATTCCACAGAACTTAAGACTCAGAAAGCGCCCCAAGAGGTCCTGCTCTGAGTTGAAGCCTTGCTCTCCTCATTCACACTACAGCCGAGGTACTGGATGAGACAGAAATCACCTCCCTGTGTCACCAATGGAGTAAGAACCAGAGCCATGGCATGGTGCCAGCGCATCTGGCCTCTAAAGCCAGCGGTACCTAGTGGGCCAGTGAGCCGCATCTCTGTACTCACAGAGTCAGGAGCGACCGGCCCCTCCTTGTAGGTTTGTTTGGATTGGAGAAGGGAGAGTGGGATGCCACAACAATATTGATTGAGGCTTCATGCATTGTATCTTTTAATTTTGGAGTCTTTTTTTCCTGGAAAATTTTAACCTCCTTATCTCAGTGCTTTTAGAAAGGCCACCTGAGGAGCTAGAGCAGAGTAATCCTAGCAACCCCCACCATGTTTTACCCAGGACCGCTATTAACTTCTGGCCCAACCTCTGTGACTGCACCTGTTTGTGTGCCAGAGTTTACTTTTGATTATGATACAGTGTCTCATGGGCCCCTCTATTTCCCTCTGTGATCTGACCTCCACACAGACCTTCACCCAAGTCTGTCCATCAGTCTTTGTTCTGTCTCTGTCTCTGCCTCTCTCTATCTAAAATCCCCTACTCCCAGGAGTCTCTTCTACTCCTATGAAATCAGTGAACATAAAAGTCATGTGGATTCTTTATAATTGTACTCCTGAACTCTTTACCACTTGGCCTCATCCATGAATGGCAAAATACTCAATATTTGACACACACAAGGAAATAAAGTCAAGAGCAGGAGGTTAGGAGAAGCAAGGAGTAGGTAAGTCGCACAAGCACATCTCCAGAAAATCAAAGTGAAATTAGACAGGTTATTTCAGTCACAGTAAACTGAAGGCTGGCTGAGCTCCATCCCTGAGTATGAAACACACATACAGGCTTATTTGTTAATTGGGTAATTGATGTGCTGCTGTCAATTCAAATACAGAGTCACAGATTAAGCCAAATTTCAATAGTTCACAACTCACTTTTAGGTTTTGTTTGTTTTTACCCACCTAATATTTCTAATCAGTGCTGTTCCACATACCACATGGAAGAGGAAGAGTGGTGGGCACAGTTATAGAGGCCTCGAAAGAATCCAGAAGTGTTTCCATTTTTATAGGAAAATATCAGAATTATAGTATAAGAAGACTTAACTCCTTAAAATCACACAGTCAGATGTACTAATGTTTGTAGATAAGGACAATGGGGCAGAGAGAGGTTATAAGTGATACCAATATCTTATTCCTCAGAGTATTAAGTAGAAGCTTAATTAGTTTAAGAAAGTCTTCAGAAAAGAGAACTGAACTTATGACATTTCCTAGACTTTCTGGGCATAGTATTCAAAATAATTTCAACTGGTGAATCTTTAGTTAGTAGTTAGTATAGGTAAGACCAAGAGTATGGTAAATAATCATCATATACACTGGACTTTGGAAAGCATTGATATTTGCAACTTGTACATGGTTTATGGGGGGTCAGAAACAAGCATTTGTACATTGTTGCTTGACATTAGAAGGGACGGAGTCAAGTGTGTTAGGAACAGTACTGGACTAGAGGACAAGTTCTCATCCCGACTCTCCACAAACTGTATGAACTACAGTGAGGAATGTGCTATCTCCACGCCCTTTGCAATGGGACTTTGCAGCCCTTCTCATCACAAGGTAGCATCTATTTTTCCACCCCTTGAATCTAGGCTGGCTTTGTGACTTGATCTGACCAATGTAATATGGCAGGAGTGACAGCATGCCATCTGAGCCTGGCCTCAGGAAGCCCTGCTGTCTTTCCCTTGCCATGAGAACAAGCCCTGTCTAGTCTGCTGGAGGAGAGACCACAGGGGAGGCAGAGAAAGTTAGCCAAGTTTTGCCAACCAAGGACCCAGACATGGGACAGAACCAGCTAAGACTGCAAGGCCACCTAGCTGACCTGCAGCTGAGCTCAGATGCATGAATGAGCCCTATCAAGACCAGAACTGCCCAGTGGACCCATAGCCATGAGCAACAATAACTGGTTATTGTATAAAGCCACATCATTCGGAGAGTGGGGATTGTTCCTGCATCATTACTGTGAAAACAGACAAGTGATTCAGAGACATTTGTGTTTGACAGGACTAGCTCCCTCTATAATATAAGCACAGCTCTGACTTCTGGTGGAGTAGATTAGATGTCCCTAATTTGACTGTGGAGAAATATAGAGATATGAATATAAATAAGAATATATATATTCATCTGAGTGTGTGTCTATATATACAGTATATATCGAGACATATATGCTATATATAAGCACATGCCTGTAGATATGACCAACTTTAAACATATATATTTAACTATATCTAGATTAATAGACACAAACTGTAACATCAGACAAGATGCTTTACACCAAGCTCCTCAGTGTGATACATTCATCTTCATACAAAGGTAAATTACTCATTTCTGCCACCGAGGATTTACTAAAGGCACTATTGATAGCATATCCTGTGCACTGACAAACTGGGCCAGGGCAGATTTATTTAGTAGGTTGGGTAACTAACATATCTTGTGATTTAGCCAAACACAGGCTTTATTTACTCACCCATCTTTTTTTCCCTCCTATTATGGCTCGGGTAGCCCTGCATAAGATTTTCTCACATCAGTGATTAGTCCCTGTATCATTTTTATAGGTCTATTTTTAAAAGGTGCTTATTTAAGTGACTGGTAACTAATCATAGTTCTATAATTGACTGAAAAGTTGACTCAGTGTAAAATTCAAATTAAATTGAAAAGAAGCCCAAACCCTCATTATAAATTATTCTTCCCAGCTCCACAAACACTCATTTTACAAACAGCGAAAGCATGAAGAGACAAAGTTTGCCTTCCTGCAAAAAATATGTTCAACAATTACAGACCAAAATTTATAGCAAAGGAAGAATGTTCCTCTTTCTTTGCAGTGACACTAATAAAAGGAAAGAAATATAAGTACTGCTTAGTGTAGGCTGGGAAATGCCTAAATTTTAAAATTAGAATAGTAGCATTTTATTTCTGGACAAGCTCGACTGATCTTTTTACACAGAGCGACAGACAGGCTTAGGGGGGCATGACCTCATCGCAAAGATTTGGGCTTCAAAGGCCGCTCCTCAAACCTCTTGCTGATCACCTGCCCTTCTACCACCCCAAATTAAACATTTAAAAGTTTTGAAGCCTTCTTGCTTTACATGAAACATTTTTCTACCATCCTTCAGTCAATTACCCAGAAGCCAAAAATATCTCTTCCCCCATTCAGCCCATGGCACCTCCACTGTGAAGTGCTCTAAATCCATTAGCGGGGCCCTCTCTGCATGCGACATCATCAGAGGAACAAAGCCGTGATGATGTAGAACAACCCACGTCCATGTATATCACCAGAGTTCTAGCCTCCTGATCAGCCGGCGGGTTTAATAAACATTCCAGATGGCTTGCTCTGCCTGAAGGAAGAATGGATAATCACACTGCACTTTCCTCCACACAATAATAAAATAAGGCCATGGTAGCACAGAAGCCGGAGCCTGCCAAAAACACTGAAAGGACTGCTTAGAACAATAGAACCAAGTGATTGGAAGGCACATCAATGCCCTCACCCTTTATGAGGGAAGGTGGCCTGCTTTCCTATAAAGCATGCAAAACCAATTGTGTTATGCAACAGCTCTGCTAAAAAATAAAGAGAGTGGAAAAAAAATAACAAAAACTCCATCTAAATAACTTTCTTTTAAAAGAATTTGGTAAAAAGGCAATTTAAATAAAAGCTCAGAAACAAAATAACCTTTGCAACCCAGAATTCTGAGCTATGCATCCATAGCCAAACATATACAGCCATGGGGTAATGCTTGCAACTAGACAGCAGAAAGGGTTTGATGAGCTTTATATTAATTCTAAGGAATCTTGGGCAGGATTCCATAAATTAGAGTAATGGAGGTATTCCAGATAGCATCTGTAGAGGCTTCAAAAGATGGATTCAGCCTGGGCATGGTGGCTCACGCCTGTGATCCTAGCACTCTGGGAGGCCAAGGTGGGAGGATCACTTGAAGTCAGGAGTTCGAGACCAGCCTGAGCAAGAGTGAGAACCCGTCTCTACTAAAAATAGAAAAAATAGCTGGGTGTGGTGGTGCATGCCTGTAGTTCCAGCTACTCAGGAGGCTGAGGCAGGAGGATCACTTGAGCCCAGGAGTTTGAGGTTGCTGTAAACTAGGCTGATGCCATGGCACTCTAGTTTGGGCAACAGAGTAACACTCTGTCTCAAAAAAAAAGATGGATTCACAGAAGGAATAGAGACGAGCACCCTTGATATTCAGCTCTGAGGCCAATCCTTACAGCATGTATCTCTCATCTCCTTCTTGTTTGCTCTGAATTCCTCCCTCCTTTTGCTCCTTGAGTAGTATCTTTTGCTCTTTGGACATATGTGCCATTTGTTATAGTTAATATGCTCCTGGATTGATAACTTATATTCCCTTTTAGTTTAAAACGTTTAATTATCTTTCTATGTGATTGGATCTATCAGAGTTGGAACTTAAAATCTGCCTAATGTTTGTCAAGAAAGGTCTAGGCAGAGCACAGAGGATTCTTAGGGTAGTGAAACTATTCTACATGATGCTGTAATTGTGGATATATGTCATTACACATTTGTTCAGACCTAGAGAATATACCACACAAGAGTGAATCCCAAGGTAATCTTGGGTGATACTGATGTATCTATCAATGGAGGTTCATCAATTGTAACAAATGCACCACTTTGGTGCAGGATGTTGATATGGGGGAGTCTATGCATGTGTGGGGATAGGCAATGTATAGGAAATTTCTGTACCTTCAGCTTAATTTTTCTGGGACCCAAAAACTTCTCTAAAAAATGAAATATTAAAAAAGAAAGAAAGGTCTATGTTTTCTTACCTATTTATTAATGGGCAATTAGAGGGCATGCACTTCGAAGTCTGAAAAGCATGCCTAGAAGTCTGATGCATAGCTTTAAGTCAATTTATAATCCAAATAAAGATTTTCAAGTACTGACTAGATAGATCTGCATATCAGAGTGTCCCAAGGTTCTTTAAGGGTAATCCAAATCAAAAGATTATTTCCCTGAGGGAAAGCATCTGCAAATAAGGGGCACACGTTGCTGTATCCTAACTAGTAAGGCTTCCTGCTGTTTGTTATGAGCTGAGGGTTTTTATGGTGATGAGAAGAGGGATGAGCTGATGGAGTTTGTGAATGATGCTGCCATCTGAAGAGGAGCATACTGATTTAAGGACCTATAAGGTTTATACATGTGCCTCTATATAATATTTATGAAAATTTAGTCTTTTAAGTTAGGCTTGATATTTGGCAGCTTTTTCCTCCCAGGATATCAGCTTGTTTTATGAGGCTAATAAATTAAACATTCTGTAAGCCAAACAGTTATTTCTCTGTCTTCAATTAATTATTTAGTGCATCAAAAAGCTAATAATAAGAGCATGGTAGCATAAAAAATATAAACGGAACTATGTTATATTATGAGTCCTGTTAAGCTATCTATTCTCTAATTTGCCTTTAAATATAGTAATTTATTATAAATCAAGCTTAAGTTAGTAATTAAAAAAAGTTCATCTGAATTAAAAATAGATAAGAAACAAAACTATGTTGAAAAAGAGGAAGAATATTAAAATGTATTATAAAACTATAATAATTAAAACAGTGTGATACTGGACCATGAACACAGAGAGAGAACAGTGAAATAAAGTCCATGTCAATTTGGAACAAAATAAAGGTAGCCTTTTAAATCACTGGGGAAAAGAATGGATTATTTAATTAATTTGGTTGAGAACAGATAACCCCATCATAAATGGAAAATATCATAAGTCAAGAGTGCATTTTTGACTTACAGTATTTTTAACTTACTATGGGTTTATCCACATGTAGCCCAATTTTAAATCGAGAAGCTTGTCAAATGTGTATGGCTTTTGAGCCATCGTAAAGTTGAAAAATTGTCAAATTGAATCCTCATAAGTTAGGGATTATCTGTATGCACATTCAGTAATTCTTACATGTATTTCTCCTATAAATAAATAAGAAAAATAAAGACAAACCACGAAAAGGGTAAAATATTTGGGTAGGGAAGTTACAAAAGATTATACCCAAGTAACCAATAAATAAGTCAAGGTACATCACCTCATTCATCATTACGAAAATGAAAACAAAACCATGCAACAGAATGTCTAAAATGAAAGAACCTGACAATACCAAAATTTTCAAGAATGTGGAGCAACTGGAACTCTCATAAATTGCTGATGGGAGTATAAATTGTTCAAACTATCTTGGAAAACTCTAGCAATCTACTAAAGGTAAATATATGCATACACTGTGGCCTGGTGGCTTCACTTTTAGATATATAATCAATCAACAAGTGTGTATATGTGCAAATATATATATGTCAATGATCATACCAGCTCTAATTATAATAGAAATGGAAACAAATTTATTGTCCATCAAAGGTAGAGTAATTAGTGGCACAGTCATATAGTAATATATTATACAGCAATGAGAATGAATTAACCATTGCCTCATGCGACAATATGGGTGAATCTCACTAATACAATATTAAATAAAGATGCTAAACACAAAGGAATTTGTACTGCATGATGTCAATTACTTAAATTCAAAAACAATCAGATTTACCATTGGTGATAGACATCAGTATACTGATTACCTTTAAGAGAGGAATGATGATTGACAAAGGCATTAGAGAGTCTTCCACAGGTGCCAATAAGGTTTATTTCTTGATCTGGTTGGTGGTTATACATATGTGTTCACCTTGAAAAAAATTCAGTGATTTGCATACTCTTCTATATGTGTTTGGTACTTCACTTTAAAGTTTGGCTAATTAAAAAAGAAAGGTTGGAAAATAAACTGGTAAGATCTGTTGTGTTTGCTATTATAGTGGGGTGTTTTACACCTCTGGGAAGGGGTCTGGGGAAAAAGCAATAAATCAGACAGGGTTTCAACAGGAAACAGCACGTTCAAATTAGGATAATTGGAGAATGATCTAATAAAGGGACTATTTACAAAGGTGTGGCTGGGGTGTAGGGGAATTGCAAGGAATTGTATAGTGACCTGGGGTAGTAACAGCAGACCCATCATCCCCCCTAGTCTGAAACGCAACAGGACAAGAGAGGCGCTGGGGGAAGGAGAGAATCATGCTGCAAAAAGAAAAACTGCCTTGAGAAGCCCTTTGGCTGAGGAAGCAGCCGGCCCTGGGGAAGGACGGGCAAGGAGGGGCCAAAAGAACAAGTTCCTTGATCAGCTTCCCTGCTTTGTCAGGGCTGTCCAGAGACAGAACTTACAGAGAAAGATACGAGACGGGATTTATAGGGGAATTGGCTCACCAACAATGGAGGCTGAGAAGTCCCGGCATAGGCCATGTGCGCGCTGGGGAACCAGAAAGCCAGGCACACGGCCCAGTCCAAGTCTGAAGGCCGCGGAACCCCGCACGGCCTCGGTGTAACTCTCGCTCCGAGGCTGAAGGCCCACGACCCCGAGCTGGGGCGCTGAGGCCAGTCCCGGAGTCTGAAAGCCACAGAACATGGCCTTCTGACAGCCAAGGGCAGGAGCCAAAGGGCGTGGCATCCTTTAAAGAGAGCGAGAATTCTCCTTTCCTCTGCCTTTTTTGTTCATCCGGGGCCTGCAGCGGACTGGATGGTGCCGCCCACCGTGAGGATGGCTCTAGGTCACTCCGTCCGCCAGCTCGCACGCCGGCGCCCTCTGTTTCCGGAAACGCCCCCGCAGACACACCTGGGGCAGCCCCGTTACGCTAATCAAACGCCAACCCGCCTTTCAGCAGAAGGGTGACAAGCTCAGTGCCTGCTGAAGCATCGAGAATAATTAATGCAAAGACTGAGAATAAATGCTGCTTTTTCAGTATCTGGGCATCCTTTAATTCAGCCAAATTGATACCCCAAATCAACCATCACACTCTCCTTCCTCTCTCCAACTTCTTGACGGTGCTTACAATTTTATGAACCCAATTAGAATCCCAAGAGAACCTCTAATGTTCCCCATAGAGGTCAGCTTCTACGTACAGAAATAAGGGTGGAAAGGGATGGAGAATGGATCTAAGGGGACAGATGGAGAGTAGAAATACATAGAAAACCAACCAAATAAAAATAAGAACCAATTATTAATGGGGGAGCTTATATAGAAAATCACATGTAATTGTATCCATATGGCTGTGAACAATATTTATTTAATCACATTACACAAACACTGAACATTGAGGTAATAAAAATTGGGATGGGTATGTATAGTGGGAGAGAGAGAGAGTAGTATAAAAGCACTAAATTTTCATTTTACACACTGTAAATCTAATATATTACTGTAAAATGGAAAGAAAGTAAGTAAATAAGGACATTATTCAGATAGATGGGAATAAAAAGCAGAAAGAATATTAAGTTTTTGGGTATCACTGACTTGGGAGAGGGAATCAAAAGGTGAGAAAGACTAGGTAAAAGGTCTATTTTCTTTTAGTTGTTGCTATTGTTAAAAACCATGTAGGACTATTTAGTATTTAAATTACATGTATATACTACAGGGATAAATAAATAAAATATGAAACATTATTGAGCAAAGAAATTAGTAGATATTTTATTGTAGCTCATATAAATTTGCCTGGTTTGGGACTTTTTTTGACCATAAAGGGGCAATGTCATATGATTCAGTCTAATAAATGAATATTATTGATTGTAAATATACTGAAGATTATAATAACTAATTTGGGGGCATTTAAGGTCAGTAAGGAATTAAAATACAAGATATGAATCATATAGAAGACTAGAGGGAGGAGCTAAAAGTGATAATATTTTAAGCCCTTTAGAAAGATTATAGCCATACAAATTAAGTTTTACCTTTGTTAGACAAATTGTTCAGATTAAAATTTAAGAATAGGTATTAAAAGAATAGTAACAGAACATACATTTCAAACAGTAGATAGGAGGAATAATAAAATATCAATTGACCCAATGGAAGGTTAGAGATGAAAAAACAAAAAATCAAAAGCAAAAAAAAATGCTGAAGAGAATGACAAAATAAGATTGTAAAAATAAGTCTAAGTACATCCATAATAATAATTAAAATGGATTAATTTCAGTTATTAAGAGGCAGATGCTATCAAATTGAAATTTTTAAAAACAAATCAGGCTGTATGCTGCTCTAAGTGTTATTCTTAAAGGTAAACAGTGCTGAAAAGTAAAAAATTAAAATGAAGACATGTAAGAAGATATATCAAGTATGACTAACCAAAAGAAATATTATAATCTACAAAAGAAAGTTAGTATATAAATTCAGAAAATTTCAGATAAAATGAGTTCCAGGCCAAAATAATGATAATAACAAGGCAAAACCCCAATAAAAAGAGATGCTACATAATGAACAAAGAAATAGCCAAAAATGAATAATTATCATGACCTTTTTCAAAATATATAATCTCAATATATTTAAAGCAAAAATTGAGAGACTGACAAGGAGAAATTCATATATCTACAGAGTTGAAAATTTTAATAGAACTCAATTATCAACTAACAAATCAAACAGACAAAATGCTACATGTTTTTAACTCATAGAAAGCCTCAAGATATTTCAAAAAATATGTATTATGCAGAATAACTTTTTAGACAATACTTAAAACATAGAATTTACAATAATAAAAGAATAAAGATCAGCATATGTTTGGATAGTCAAGAATGCTCAGACAGTTCCCTAAGAACTTTTGGAGTAAAAATAGTATCATATTAGAACTTTCAAAATGTTTACAATTAATGACAAAAATTTTACTACCTAAGAAACCTGTGGTATCCAGGAAAATCACACTTGGAAAACACTGTAGTTTTAAAATTATTTATACAAAAAACAAGAAATATGGAGGCAGGGGGAATGAGTTAAGTAAAGAAACTTATTGAATAAAATAGTTAAATAAATTTAAAGTAGAATGATGATAACTATAATAATAGGTTAGATTTTTATTTTTACCAGTTTGGAGAAAAACCAATAAACTTTTTCCAGTGTTGATAGCAATACGGAGAAACAGTCACTCTCATTCACATGGTTGGTAGAAGTACACATTAACTTAATATTTCTAGAGGGCCATTTTACAATGTGTTCTAGTATTTTAAACTGAGTATTTTGGGAATATTTTATTTGGGGAATCTTATGTTCAGAAAATAATCAGACAAGTATACAGAAATGAATCACCCTTCCCAGAGAAGGGCAAAGAGAAAAACCTAATGTTTAGTGATAAAAAAAAAAATTGGTCACAGTCACTATACAAGGCTGATATAATATTACTCAATCATTTAAAATGATGACATATAGCTCTATCTATTGGCATCAACTGTGTTCAAGATCTATTGCAACGTAAAACCATCAGATTATAGAATGGTACACATAGTTCTATTTTTGTTGGGAATCAATATAATAGGTAATATGTACAATTATGTATAAGAATTAGAGAAAAGTGGAAGTGTACTGGCAAAGTGTCTCCAATAGTCTTGACATTATACAAAACCAAACCGGCCAACTCCACAGGCCGATGAGACCTTTATTACTTGCAAGATTTTTTTTTGTCTTTTGTAACTTTAGTCATATACTGTCTATTACATTTTTCTGCATTGTTGCAAACTTAACAGAATACCTTCATTGTTTCTTGGCTTGGATGGTTAAAAACTGTTTTCAGAGACTTATTCCTTAAGGAAGTCAGATAACCTGTATAATTTTTTTTATGTCAGGGCAAAGACAGTAATCCCTTTTTCACATCTACCACCAAATTCTTTGGGATGCTTGCTTTTATATTTCTATAGAAGTGTTTGTATGGCATCATTTAAGAGCAGAGTGTAGCTGCAGGGTAATTGATGATTCCTAGTTTAGAATAAAACTTACTGTGTTTATTGACTATGTTCTTCATATTGGACAGATCCGTTCCTTGAAAGTAGGAATGAGGGCTCATACATTACCTAGGTTCTGTTCAAACGTGTTACAGTATTAATGGGATGATTGAGAGAAAGAAGGAATGAGCCAACGTTTATTGGAGTCCCTATGTTCCTGATATTGTGTTCAACACATTCAAGTTCAAGAGAATGCTTTCAAAATATAGATACATATATTAAACAATTGATTTTGGGAATCTAAATTCTCTCCATGTGCTTCGCAAGTAGAATGCAGAAAAGTCTTTTGAAATCTCTAAATTTGTCTATCTGTTTCATGTAAATTGTTTCATGCAAAATTTGGTTGATGAATATTGTGACACCAAAAATAGAGTATGCTTGGGGGAGGGGTGGGCAGTGAGAATAGTCTACGCATGTTGGTGGGAGCAGGACAAGGACAGTAAAAGAGGAGGATTGAGAGGAAAAGATAAAGGCTATTGAAAATTTTTAGCATTTTTAAAGGAGGTCTTCATCATTTGTCTTTACTACCTTCTTAGAAGAGATTCTTAACCTTTACTGAAGTATTAAGAAAAGTAACAATAAAAAATAGAATGAGGGAGACAAGATAGTGGACTAGAAGCAGCCCAGGCACACTGACTACTCTCAAGAAAAGGACCAAAAGTTGCAGGTGGATGCTTACCTACAGATGGGCCTTCTTGAAGAGAGCATTGTGAATCACTGAAGAAGCAACAGCGGACAATCAGAGTGAAGGAGAAGATAACAGGGTGATCCACTCAGCAAGATCGGATGGTAACTGGGGGAGACATCCACAAGTGGAGAAGGACAGGAGGAGAGAACCCTGGGGTGCTATGCTCCCCTGTGGACATTGTGGCTTGAGCTGTGAGCCCCCACCACTGCAGACCTTCGTATTGATCGGGGAGCTGCTTGGAGTCTGTGCAACGACATTGCACTGGAGAGAGGACATGACAGGGACCTAGCAACTTCTGTTCCCTGGTCACTGCATCAGGCACCATTCTGAGTTCTCAGGTCCAGAGCACCTAGTCTACACAGGGCTCAGCTTTGCTGCAGCCACCTCCACATCACCCTGTCCAGGCCAGAGAGAGAACAGAGGGAGCAGATGCTCTTGTGAGCCCATGACTGGGAGCCAAGCACCCCTCCCCATTATGTGGGACTCTAGCAGAATGGGCACCACAGATGCCACCTCAGAAGCCACTCAGTGACAGCCTCAGTGGGTCTTGGGCAAGAGAAGAGCCCCAGCTGCCCGGTGGTAAGGCCCAGCACCCCCAGCCCTAAGGTTCCTACCCACTTCCTGGCCAGAACCACTTCCCCGGTCCAACACTCTCCAAGGTACCTGCTAGCCACAAGCCACCATCACATCTGGTCGCATGTGGAGTAAATGCCTGCAGCCCTGACATCCATGATCACTGCCTAGAGAGTATAGCTTTGCCCAGTTGCCATTGCCACTGTTGCAGGAAAACCTGGGCAGATCAATCTCCTGTAGTGCCAGCCTCTGTGGAGAGGGACTTGTCCAGCTCCCTACCTGAGCTTCCAACAGTGGCCTGGGGAGAAACCCACCACATCACACACAGATCATCCAGCTGTGGTTTAGACTGTGACAATCACAAGGGAATGGGACAACACAGAACAGCTGCCTTACAGTGCATTTGCCCCTCTCCTGCTGAGTCAATCTTCTATAATAGGTCACAAATGTGCCATCTAGGGACCTCTCCTTCTTCTCAATAAGTAAGAGAGTTCCCAGCAAAGGAGAATAGGTGTGCAATAAACTGATATGCCCTGAGGTAAGAAAGGAGGTTTCAGATGAGAAGCAACCAGCAAAAGAACACTAGTAACATGAAAAATCAAGCTAGTCCGACACTCCCAAAGAATCGCAATAGATCTACAGCAACGGACTCCAACCAAAAGGAAATTGTCGAAATGTCAGAAATGGAATTCAGACTACGGATAGCAAATAGGATGAATGTGATTGAAGAGAAAGTAGAAAACCAACACAAAGAAGCCAAAAGAACATTTCAGGATATCAATGAAAAAAATGAAAAAGCCACTGAAGAGCTAGACAACAGAAGAAAGAATATAACAGAACTCAAAGAAATGAAAGAGACATTTAGGGCACTTCAAAATACATCAGAAAGCTTTAAGAACAGGCTAAAGCAAGCAGAAGAAAGAATCTCAGAGGTTAAAGACAATGCTTTTGAATTAACTTAGTCAGAGATGCAGAAAGAAGAATAAAAAAGAATGAACAATCACTCAGAGAAATATGGGACTATGCAAAGCAGGCCAATGTAAGAATTGTAGGGATCCCTGGGGGGTAAGAAGAAAAAGCAAAAAGCATGAAAACCTATTCGAGGGAATTATTGAAGAAAACCTCCCTAGTATCACCAGAGATTTAGATTTATTCAGGTACAAGACAGTCATCACACACCAAGAAGATTCATAGCAAACAGGACATCTCCAGGACACATAGTCATCAGCCTGGCCAAAATCAAAATAAAGGAGAAAATTCTATAACCTGCAAGATGAAAGCAATAAGTAACCTACAAAGGAAAACCCTTTAGGATAACAGCAGACTTCTCAGTAGATATCATAAAAGTGAGAAAGGTTTGAGGCTTCATTTTTAGTCTTCTTAAACAGAACAATTGCCAGCCAAGAATTCTGTATCTTGCAAAACTAAGTCCCATATATGATGGAGAGAAAAAGACTTTTCCAGGTAAACAAACACTTAAGAGAATTTGTCAATACCAGGCTTGCCTTACAGAAAATATTCCAAAGTGCATTATACATAAAACAGCACAATAGTTATACGCCAGTATAAAAACACCTGAAAGCTAAAACTCACAGCTTTTATAAAACAATAGCAAAAGATAGAAAACAAAACAACAAGGAATCATCCAAGATGAGGAACACAATAGTATCCCACATATCAGTACTAACTCTGATGCAACTAGTCTTAACACCCCATTTAAAAGACACATGCTGTCTGAATGAATGAAAAAAACATAAGCCAAGAATATCCTGTCACCAAGAAACACATCTAACTTGCAAGGATTCAAATAGACTCAAGGTAAAAGGATGGAAAAAAACTTCATGCAAATGGAAACCAAAAGCAAGCAAGTGCAGCCATTCTCCCATCAAATAAAATAGACTTTGAATCAACAATGGTAAAAAAAAAAAAGGCAAAGATTGTCATATTATAATAGTAAAAGGAGCAATTCAACAAGAAGACATAGCAACCCTAAATATGTATGCATCTAACACAGGAGCCCCCAGATTCATAAAGCCAATCTATAATACTAGATCTAAGCAAAGAGATAAATAGTAGCATTATAATTGCTAGGGACTTCAAAACCCCACTGACAGAACTGGATAGATCATCTAAGCAGAAAATCAATAAAGAAAAACTGGATTTAAATGGGACTCTAGAACAAATGGAACTAACAGACATTTACAGAACATTTTGCCCAAAAACTACTGAATATACATTCTTCTCATCAGCACATGGGACATTCTCCAAGACTGATTATACCTTAGGCCACAAAACAAGTCTCAGCAAATTCAAAAAAATTGAAATCATACCATGTATCTTTTCAGACTACAGTGAAATAAAACTAGAAATCAAATCCAAGAGAATCACTTAAATACTTACAACGACATAGAAATTAAACAACCTGCTGCTGAATAATCCTTGAGTCAATGATGAAATTAAGATGGAAATCAAAAGATTCCTCAGACTGAAGAATAAAGAGGACACAAGCTGTCAAAATCTATGGGATATAGTAAAAAGCAGTCCTAAGGGGAAAGTTCATAGCCTTAACTGCCTACATCAAAAAGACAGAAAGATCACAAATGAACAATATAAGGTCACATCTCAAGGAACTAGAAAAAGAAGAACAACCCAAACCCAAAGCCAACAAAAGAAAAGAAATAACAAAGGGCAGAGCAGAATTAAATGAAGTGGAAAGCAAAGTTGTAACATGTAATCAAAATGTTTGTACCCCCATAATATCCTGAAATAAATAAATAAATAAAAATGAAGTGGAAACCAACCAACCAAACAAACAAACAAACAAATAAAAAACAACCAAAAAAGGATCAATGAAACAAGAAGTTGCTTCCTTGAAAACATAAAAAAAAATCAATAGACCACTAGTCAGAATAACCAGAAATGGAAATGAAGAGAAAGGATTCAAATAAGCTCAATCAGAAATGAAAAAAGAGTCATTAAAACTGACACCATAGAAATACAAAATATCATCCATGCATACTACAAAAACCTCTACACATCAATTAGAAAATGTAGAGGAAATGGATAAATTCCTGGAAACACACAATCTCCCAAGTCTGAATCAGGAAGAAATAGAAATCCTAAATAGACCAATAATCAGCAATGAGATTGAAGTAGTAATAAAAAATATCCCAACAAATAAAAGCCCTGGACCAAATGGATTCACAGCTGAATTCTACCAGATCTACAAAGAACAACTGGTACCTATCCTACAGAAATTATTTCATAATCTAGACATGAAGAGAATTCTCCCTAACTAATTCTATGAAGCCAGTACCACCTTGTTACCAAAGCAAAAAAGGACACAACAAAAAAGAAAACTACACACCAATATCACTTATAAACATAGATGCAGAGATTCCTCAAAGAACTATACGTAGACTTACCATTAGTTCCAGCAATCCCATTACTGTGTATCTTATCCCAAAGGAAAAGAAGTCATTTTATCAAAAAAATACCTATACTCAAATGTTTATAATAGCACAATTCGCAATTGCAAAGATGTGGAATCAACCTAAGTGCCCACCACCAATTCATGAATGGATAAAGAAAATGTGTTTATACATATTTTCATTCATATGTGTGTGTGTGTGTGTGTATGTTTGTGTGCATGTGTGCACACATATACACCATGGAGTACTACTCAGCCATAAAAAGGAATAAAATAATGTCATTTGCAGCAACTTGAATGGAATTAGAGACCATTTTCCTAAGTGAAGTATCTCAAGAAAGGAAAAACTAATACCACATGTACCCATTAATAACGGGGAGCTGATTGATGGGCACACATAGGCACAAAGAAATATAAAGGACAGCAGAAATCAAGCAGTGGGGGGGTGGGAAGCAGATAAGGGACAAAAACTATCAGATACAATGAATACCATTATGGGTATGGAAACACTGAAAGATCTGGCTTAAGTATTATACGAGGTATCCATAAAACAAAAGCATTTGTACCCCCTTAATATTTTGAAATAAGAAAAAAATGGGAAGAATTAAAATGGGACACAAATATAAAAAGTTTAACATGAAAGAATATAGTAAAGGGAAAACAAAGAACAAAAAAGAGCTGAGCCATATTAAAAAAATAGCAAAATTGCAGATGTAAATACAACAATTTCAGTAATTACAGGCAGTCCCTGGGTTACGGATGACCAAACCTACTGCTTTCCGTACTTAGGAACAGGCTCCCAAGCCTTCCCATAAGGATGATTTATAATGAAATAATTAAATTAATATTTCAGAAACTAGTTTCTTCTGTGCATACAAACAAACCCGCATGGCGTGAGCAGCTTATTGGCACAGCATCTTTACTCTAGCAGCTAGTCTCATAGACAGAGAAGCAACTGACAGAAACACAAGAACATGAAGAATCAGAAGATCCGGGCGCAGAAGGTTTATGACAAAAGAATTAGCTGAAGGCTTTCATCTCACTGAAGCCAGGATTTGGTAAGCTTGAGGAGCGAAATCCTAACATTGAGTGGTTTACAAAGGTTTACCATGCAGTTAGAACATCAGCTCTACAAGACCTTTTTTGATGAAAAAAAGAAAAAGGCTGTTCCAACAACCCTAGATACCTTTTTCAAGAAACTGGCTTCAATGGTAAGCTCCCCTCCTGCAGCAACAGAATCAAAGCCTGGTTCTCCAGCACCCACTGGGTCCTCTCCAGCGCCATCTCCATCATCACCTTCTGATTAATATTAGCCTTCTTGCCTCAGAAACGCCCCTTCCAGTAAGCAAGACATTGACGCAACATTAGGTGTGTTGTTAACCTCTAATATTCCTTTTTGAAATTTCTGTCTCTTTTCTAATTTTTTTGTATGAGTTTGTTTTTATGTTGTCTGTTTGAATTAAAAGAAAGAGTACAATCTAAACAAGTATTAATAAGAGAAAAATTTTTCAGACCATGGAAATTATATTGTGGTTTGTGCTCAGATTCATTTCTTAGATCACTGCTAATAATCGAGAATTATTAATAACTGAACATATGCTACTGGTGCAGAAAATTGTTACACATACCTAGGTAATTTCAGTCATATCTTCTGAAATTACGTAGGATTTTTTTCTTTGAGTCTACTTTGCTATTTTGACCAATATTGTGGTTGAATCCCCCAAATTCAATACAATTATTAGTCATCCAAATGTGGTTAAAATCAGTGAACACTGCTTAAAATTTTCTCAACATAAAGAGGAAAAAGTGGGTAAAGCAGTTGAGATGAGAGACCCTACTATGGGCAGTCCATGAATATTAATACTGTCTATGTAGGTCAAGAAAGTCACCATTTTATTTAGAGTCTCTCTCAATTCTCTTTGTCTCTTTCATCTGGAATGGAATGACTTGTGTGAGGTCATTTCTGCTACGGTTTATCTTTATAGACCCAAGTACATGAAATGCCTACCTACTGTATCTTTTAAGATTTTTAACACCTTATACCCAGTAAAATAATGACAATTTGGGAGTATCCTGTTGCAGTGATGCCTCCAAGGAAGATAACAAGCTGAGCATAAATCAATATCAAACTGGTTGGAGATGCAAGTTGTCAAGACCCTGAAGTAGAAGCAGTATATACAGGCATTAACCCCGGCCTTCGGCATAGTCGCTGCTAGTCAGAGTCCCCGTAGCAATGGGATAAGGTCTGGCTCCTTGATATAAAAGTCAAATTAAAAAAATGACTCTTAAAACAATTAAGTAGTTTGTAGGGCCAAGAGCAGTGCCTGTATAATGAATATTGGCCTTAAAAATGAATGACAAGAAGAATCGAGATTATGTATATCCAGAAAGAAAAATTAAACCTCAAATGTAGTCTGATCTTAAAAGTTGCAAAGGGGAATAGAGCCAAGTGGAGTAGTATGAGGTTATAAATTAGGTTAAAATTATCCAACTTCTGTTTTCAAGCAGCTAAAATAATGAGTGTCCTACCACCAACTGTCAGTGGCGTATTGGTCTGGTCATTGGACAAGAGATTTCAGACTGCTTGTTGGGAGGAGGGTGCTTGTCTGTTTGTTTGCATGTTTCCATCTTTGTCTTTCATCTCTGACTATGTTAGATGACGCTTAAACATTTGTCTTCTTTATCCTGTGATATTTTTCATCTGTGAAGATTTGTCGCTGAAACTTTTTTTTACCTTTAGTGGCTCTGGTGGCTATAGGATACTCAGAGAAGAAAAACCATACTGAATCTCAGCAGAAATGACACTCAGTGGGAAATGAACAAGGGCTCGCGTGAGGATCCTTTGGGGACAGCAGAGAACAGGGGGTTTCTAGGGTAAGTTGAGGTGAGGGAGCAGAGCCACTCACTGTGCTGGTTGTCCACCATTAGAGAGTACCCAGGGCAGAGAAAGTTTGTGTTTAGCTGCAGTTAGGCACGTTGTAAAACACTACCTTCACTTCGCAAATGGCAAATCTTGATATTCTTCTATTTCTTTCTTTTTTATCCCAGTTTTCATTTAGTTCACTTTATTTCCCTTCTTTAAGAAATCGACAACAATAGAAAAAAAATGAGTTAATAAGGAGAAAAAAGAAATATTTCTAAAGCAATTACTTCAGAAATTCTTTTCTTATAGTGGCCTAAGATTTTTTTTTTTTTTAGTTTTTGTTTAATTAGGTTTTAAATCTTTCCTTTCTTAATTACTTTTTTTTTTGGTATTAACACCTAAATATACTTCTATTCGAAGCACAAACATACAGTGATAACAATTAGCAGAATAATTACACTCTTTCTGTCAGTGTAACCTCATGGCACAGAAAGTATTACAAATCCATTTTAAAACATATTAAATGTTCATATTAATGAGGATAATAGAGAACAAGTACCAGCAAACTAAATATTGTTAATGATTTTGAGCTATTAAATTCATTACCATTTTCTTTCATAATAAAGTGGTTACTTGCTAATTAGACCTTTTTTAACTCATCATTATTGAATTCATTACATTGTGTGCAGTTAACCCTTGGAGGTCTGTGGGTGTGTGTGCACAATTAAAATCCTTTTAATATCATATTAAGGAGATATGGGGAGTTCCTACTGCTTTTCTAACAGTTGTTCCATATACTTTCCTTATGTACATTTCCTTGGCAGGACATGCCTGAAAGTTTCATATCTGTTACTGCATTTTCACGAACACATAAGACAAAAGCAACCTGAATTCATAAGGGTTATTACCATTAGTATTTAGAATAAAAATGTACCCCACTTTTTTCATTATAAAAATTAGAAATGTACAAAAAATACACTAAAGCAACTAAGCAATCATTTAGAATAGTTTTAGTGCAGCCAGTGAGGAAAGCCCTTAAGGAAATTATCTACCAATCTAAATCATGGTAGTAAAAATTAATATTGACTGATGGGAGAATTATAGTGTCAGAATTTTAGGATTTATTTTTCTACATGAAGATGATCCTACTGATCTTTTGCCCATACCAATACCCTTGGACATGTCTGCTATATACACACACACATATCTGCATGTGTGTGTATGTATATATATTTAGCTATTGTATGCATTATGTACATATATACATACATATCATGTATGTATATATGATATACATCATATCATATATATGGGTGCATGGGTGCACACACACATGTTGAGCTGCTACTTTCTTAGATGCAGTCACATTGATCCAGCTGCCTGTATTCATTTTTCTGGGGGTTTTTTTGTTTGTTTTTTTGGTGATTATATATGTGTATTTTGTCATGGCTACTAGCCTTAGGAAGGCAAGTATGACTAAGGGAGAGATTTTTGCTCTATGTAGGTGTTTAGTGTGAAAATCTAAACTGTTATCTTCAGTAGCAATGAACTTGATCTGAAAACAAAAGATCAGGTGGGTGGATTGGTGTATGAATAATGAATGAGACAGGTATTCATCAGCAGGGAAGCTCTGCGTGTGTACACATATGTGTGCAGCCTAGATGGGCAAGGTAGTGATGAACTTGGTGTTGGGGTGAGCGACAGGTAGGACATTGGCAAGGTGGCAGCATACACACTTTGAGACATTGACCGGCTAACAGATGGGGGATAGAAGAGAGAGCTCAATATGGTAGCTTTTCTCTAAGATGACCACATCAATTCCTTCCTTGGGAATTCCTGTACATATATGCCATCCTTCCATTGAGAAGTAAAGTCTACTTCTCCCTCCTCTTGAATCTGGGCTGGCATTAATGATTTGCTTACCCAACTGAATGCAGCTGAAATGTTGTTCTTGGACTCCTAGTATAGGTCATAAGAAGCTTCATTGCTTTCCCTTAGTCTTCTTAGGACTTTAATTCTTGGGGAAGCCAGCCTCCAATCAAAAACTCTAACTGCCCTTGAGACCATAATCTGTAAGAAAGCCCAAGCTCTTCATTTAGAGAGCCTACTTGGAGAGAACAATAACAAATTGACCTTAACCTTTTCCAGCTACTTCAGTGCTGGCGCTGAGGAAAAATCCTTCTGCTCACTATGGCCTCTACTGCTCTCCCACTGAAATCATATGAAGGGTCCCAAGTGAGAAACCCAGATGGTCTCTCAGCCCCAGACCTGCGCAAAAACAATAAATTGTTGTTTTAAACCACCAAACAATAGATAACATTAGATAACCAGAATATTGCCCATTGTCTAAGTGTGGACTTCAAACAACTTATTCTGTGGACATATCCAATCTTCATTTTCTCCTTTTGTAAATTTAAACAACAGCAGTAAACAATTTACAGAGCCACAGGAATTGCAGAACTCTAATGGATACCACTGAAATGCAATACAATGCGGCAATGCCCTGGAGCATTTCATCCTATGTGAATGGTATCTTCTGAAGCTGTGAAACACAATGGTCCTATCATACCTAATATTTTTATAGAGCTGTACTTTTCACAGATAACATTGTACTTGCATCTCATTTCCTTTCATGACAGACACTGGGGGTACTTAGGACAGAAAACAAGAGGTAAAGTGAACCAGTGATTTGCTCAAAGTTATATAGCTGGTAAATTTCAGAGCTCAGATAGGGACCTAAGTCCAAAGCACTTTTTTGGTCTATTGTCCTGTGTGCCTGCCTGGAATGAAACTTAGAATTTTATGTGAGCCCTAGCGTTCTATCACCTTCCTCTTACAACTCTGCTATTGAATAGTAATAAATAGCTGAGCAAAGCTGGACAGTCCCTTATTTCCTTATCATGAAAATGGGTTCAGAATGCCTTAAATTCAGTGAGATTAAAAATATGAAAGCACAATACACATTTTAAAGCATTATACAAAGATTGGATGATGATATTACTTCTGCCACTGCTATGATTACCAGAAAATATTTAACTTTATTATCAAGAGGAGAGTCTAAGTGATGAAGTAAATCAGAGAAGAGAGAGATTAACATGAGGAATAATCAGAGGAAATTCTATGAGGGAGGGGAAGAAATTAGAGGTATGTTTTGAAGAAAGCAAAAATCATTTGAGTAGGTTAATGACAACAGAGAAGAAGGAAAAGTTGGGAACATGGAGGGATGTCTCAGAGGAAGCAGTCTGGCCGGGTTTCTGAGCAGGTGCTTAGCAATGGAAGGGCACTGTGTACTGAAAAAGGCTGTCAGAGAAATGTGCTTCAAAAGAAGGGTACACAGAACATAGTCAATGACACTTAGCACATAAAAAGTCAGAGTCTATAAAGATAGATCCTCCTTTACTTCCCCCCATTCTTCTGTCTGCTTCTTTCTTCCTATCTCAGTATCCCTTACACCTTCCTACAAGCCACCACCCCTTCAAACACTCCTCCATGTGTCTTCACATTGGCATTCAGTGAGAAAATACTTAATCAAGACATGATTTCCCTTGAAGTCTTGTGTGGGAGCTAAACACACACGTGCATGAACATGCACACTCACACACACACACACACACACACACACACACACACACACCCCATCACCCCTACCACCATCACTACCAAATATTGAAACTAAAATGAATGATATCTTTGTGTTATGTTTTCATCTTACAGAGTAGAAACGATGTCCATTTTGTTTAGTTTCACTTGTTAAACAAACTTTTTTATGACAATAAGACATACTACATCTCATTTGAATAATATAACAATGCAGAAAAATCCCTAATTAAAGGCAAGCACACGTTTTACTCTGCACAGTGTAGAACTAATAAGTAAAAACACATACTCTAATACGTAAAAACTGGCATACTCTCTATGTTTATAATGATTAGAGAGTTAAGAGTGGAAGTTGAAACAATTAATAGCCTTTTCTCTCTATTTGCTACTTTTTTTCTTGAAGAACTGAAGCACAGAAAATATGTAAGTAAAGAAAGACTTGGATTTTGCAAATCAATATACTGAAAGAATGTAGGTCAGGTTGCTAGTCTTCTGAACGTGCTAAATGTCTCTCAAAATTACTTTTTAAAGGATCTAGGGCATGAGTTCTTTCCCTCTGCGCCTGCCCTGATAAAAGGTTATCAACTCTGAATCAAGATGGCTGACTGAACAAACGACTTTCTTCTCCTTCCTCCTCAACTCCCATCGAAATGACAGAAGAAATATAAAAATAAATCTGTATCAGTTGTAGGAAGCCTGTAGGGGTCCTAGATGAGTGATCAGTTAGGAAATCTGGAAGATATTTAGCAGATAAGAACTGATTGACCACAAAAGCACCCTCAATATGGGAAACATACAACCCCCACAGACAAAAAAAAGGATTTTTTTCCCAGTTTTATTCCCAACAAACTTTGAGACTAGAGACAATTGGCGAGAAGGAGCAGGTTTGATCACTTATTAAAGGGCAAACAGCTATTCTCTATTCTTAGTGCATCTGATTCCAGCATTTATTGTTTGTCAATACCTTGAGTATAAGATTTTAAATCTGTATTTCTTGCATGGGAGGAGGGTTATCTGGGGGTCTCAGCTCTGTTAATTAATGGGTATTGATATTAATGTCATTAAGACTTTGAGTTCTTGCCGCAGTCTACTTTTATTTACTTATTTTTTCATTCATTAAACAATTTGGCATTTCCAGATATTGTGCATAAACTACAAGAACCAAAATATTTTCTGGTCTATAAAGACTGACCCAAATTATGTTTCAAGTTCCCTCTGTGTGAATGATATGGCTTATAGGAAATATGTGTGCCCCTTTCATCCCGGAAGGACAGAATGTCATTCTGCAGAGCTGCTGAGGGTGTGCCAGCAGGTGCAGAGAGGACTGCAGTCTTAGTTATTTGGGAATGTGTGTGCTCAAAGAGTTAAAATGTCAGTTTTAAAAACATAAATTGTGACCAGCTTAAGATTTCAGAGATAATCTTAATGTTGAAGGGAATAGTATGGTAGGATAGGACGAAGGATCTGCTGTCTAGCTGATCAATATGTAAGTCAAGAATAAATTTAGCTGGAAACTTATCGGCATAATAAAAAAAACAGGAGTCTCAAGTGCCTTGTATTAAATGTGTTTTTGTTCTACTGGAAGTTCAGATTATATGTCATAAAAATAATAGGGCTGTATTTATTAAAACATAAATAACCAAAAATCAACAACAGTCTTTCCTATCAAAAGTTGTCATTTAGGGACATTTTACTTGTATTCCCATGATAATAATCCCTTTTCCCCCAAACTTTTCAGAATATTTTAGATTTATCTTTAGAGCCCAGGGCACATCTATTTAAATATATGTAACTGTGGCACATTCTTTCTTTTTAGAGTGAATTTGATTCTTTGATGCAGCCAAAAATCATTTGGCTAAAATTCTTGTGAATAAAATGATTGATTAAGCTGGTAATGATATTTTTGGTCAAAAATGAGACTGATTTTGCATGTGGCTTGTAAACCAATTAAAAAGGAAAGGATTATTGCTTAATAGCCACCTCTAACTCATGATTACCAATACTGTAGACCTTCCAATTGCCACTCACAGTTCATAGTGGAGAGACAAAAAATGATCAAAGGGATAAGAGGACACAGTAATAAAATTATATTCATAATCAGGGGCTAGAAGGCATGTTCAGCATTATTATTCAAGTACAGAACTGCATGTATTCAAGAGTTTTAATAATTCAGTTTTAGAGCCATATAATATTTGAACAAAATCATAGGGCTTACATCACCCCAATCCTCCACTTCCAGTCTCCCAGTACTGTCCTATCATCCCAGTGTTCTATGAGAAATTCAGGACATAACTATTCTCCCTATCTCTCTCTCCCTTTTCTTCTGTCTCTCTCACTGTATCTCTCTCTCTCTCCCTCCCCACCCTACCATCTACCATCCTTCTTTCACACACACACACACACACACACACACACACACACACACACACACACACAACACTCCTCACAGATGTGCACACATTCCTACCAGTTGCCATTCTTGTCTTCTATTTGTTACTCAGGAAGGAAAAACAAACAGCCTTATTTATTTATTTCCTATTGCCTATTTCAGTGTTGATTTACTCCCTTTAAATTTAATGTTGTATTTGAGGCATTTAATGTGGACATTTCTTTTAAACAGCCAGTTTTGCCTTTAATCTTTACAGCCTGTTTGGCAAAGCAAATTATCCCCCTTTATAAAACATAGCGGTAGAAACTGCATATTTCATTTGGTCTTTATTCTAAATATTTTTAGTAAGGGCCAGCAGATCAAGTTCCGGGTCTTTTATTGGTTTGTGTTTCCAAAGATTTATCCTAACGAACATCTTTATATTTGTTTTTTGTTTGTTTGTTTCTTTTTTTTTTTTTCATTTATTTTGCTCCATGATAAAATCTTCAGGCTCTATAAGCTATATCCTGGCAGATAATCTAAGACTTTGGTGCTTTTGCTTGATATTCTTAAAGTCTTTGTAAACTTGTATCATTTCCTCATCGTTTTAAAACAAAGTCACTTCATTTGAAAATGTCCACCTCTCTGAGAGGGGTGATGACTTTCTAAGAGATCCTACAAAAGAAGGCTACTTCCTCCTAGGATCTTTCATCCAGAAGTCCTTCTGCAGAGCAGGTAAAGGTCAAGAGGGAAAAATAAGGTGTACAGGGTAGGTGATCACTTGGTCACAAATACCTCTCTCTCTAGGACTATTGCCAAGGGTTTGCCTTTGCTACAAGAACACACTCAGCCTGTGTGAGTCAGGCTACACATCTTAGTGGGAGGGGATTTATATGGGCAATTCCTTCTGTGCAATATTATAAACACAGCCTATTATCTCCTGACTTTCCAATTCCTAGTTCTTTTTTCTAATGAATGATTCATGTATTAATAATGGTAAAAATAATACTTTGCAATTATAGTATGCTCTTTTTCTCTCCAGGGTGCTCAGTGGACATTAAGTACATAATCATTTTTTCATTCAGACTGTCCTGGGGGGTGGTTGGGAGGCTTACCGCTGGGGATATCAGCTTTATATTATCCTTGTTCTGCAAACACACATTTTTGTGCAAATGCCAATTTTCTGCATTCTTTAGGAGAAGGGAGCTAGGATGGTTCCTCATTGTGAGGTACCAGAAAACTGCGACAATGTATATTGTCGAAGTTATATTGTACAAGACTGCGAGCTCTTTGAATTTTTAGGTTGACAGGTACCTTGGGCTGATCAGTTGAGTCCCTGCTGATAACTGGTCCTCTCCTACCATGTACGTGTTAGAATGCCTTGGGCCTCAGTTCAGGGTCCTCTCTCCACTCTATCTGTACTCTCTTTTGATGTTGTCATCCAGTGCCAAAGCTGTAAACGCCATCACTATGATAATTATTCCCAAGTGGGGAAGTGGGGGTGAGACTAGAGGCCAGGAAAACAATTGGAAGACTAGTGCACTAATCCAGGTAACAGATGGGAAGGACTTAGGTTAAGACAACACCGACAGGCCTGAAGAGGAGGAGAAAGAGAGAGTTAGGATGTAGACTCAAGAGGATTTGAGGACAAGACAGGGAGAAGTAGTGAGGGCTTAGGTCCAGGTTTCTAACCAAGCAAACAGTGCATGATAATATTATTGACTAAATTTGAAAATCAGGGGAAGCACCAAATTTAAGATCTGTAGTTGATAAAATGTAGGGGAGTCTGACCAGACTATGATAATCTCCCTTCCCTTTGAACTGGCTCCCTCTCACAAAGATGGGCCCCTGGTGGTTATACTTTTAGGTAACATGGTCCCTTAGCCTTATCCAGTTGGATCTGGAATGGTCATCTAATCCAATTAGAGCCATTCAGACTCTATTTCCCTGGAATTTGGAACTGGACTGATTAATTGTCAGTCTCTGGGTGTGGCTAAAATTGAGCTAACATAAAATTTCAAACTGTGGGCTGTCCCCTCTAATAAGCAACACCAGAAGTCAGTTAGGCAGATAGGCTGAGGGAGAAATGGAAAAAGACTCTGAGGGATAAGGAGAGCTGCCTGCATTTGCAAGGACTGCCTGGTCACTGCATAAAATACTCCAGAAGCCTAGCTGCCTTTGGTTTCCTAGAATACTTTGAATTCCTAAAATACTCCAGAATCCAGTATTCTTCCAACCAATTTCTCTTCTCTCTCTCTGATTAACTTAATTTTTTTTTAAACTTGCATTCAGTGAAAATAGAATATATAGGAATGTGTGTGTGTGTATATATATATATACATGCACAAATATTACACAAATATAACTCAGCAGAGACTTTATTGTATTTTTCTCATGAATAAATGACTGAAATAATTCACTCCTCCTGCCCTAGTACTTTAAATCTATAAATATGTACTCATGGAGGCAATGTGTCCCAGACTCTGACATGTACTGAGGAGAATTCAAAAACAGTCTAACATTTGGTCCCTGCCCCAGAAAGTATTAGAAGATGTTTGGCACCTGAAAACTTAAATCGTATGAGTTTAATAATGATATAACGTGGAAGATGTCATAAGACAGTGCTATACATGATTAATTGCCAAATAGTTCAGACAATAATGCCTCGTGAGTTCAGAGGCTGAAGAGAGCCGTGGGCTGGGTGGACAGGTGAACTTCAATAAGGAAGAGGCACAGAGGTTGGAGCTTGAGGAGTGGTTAGGATTTGCACAGCCGGACAGGAGTGAGAAGGGAGTCAGCAGTCCTCCACTGACAGAACAACCGAGAACTAAAGCTATTAGGTAGGGGAATATTTAGAATCCATGTGCCTAAGAATCTTGATCTGAGAAGGAGGCTCGATGCATAGAAATGACAATAAAGAATGCTATTGTCTGCAAAAAATAATTTAGCATTTTATTTCAAAGGGAAAATGCTCTTTGGCTCCTCCCACCAAAAAAAAAAAAAAAAATGAACCAGTTTTACACCCATCTGCCTGTTTTTAAATCTACCTTGGCCAAAGGGGAACTTATTCCAATGCCAGTGACTGGTGACAAATCCCAGGCAAACAATCAGTTCCCTGAAATTGTGCCTCTGTTGTATTCTGTGGACCTACCAGTCCAAGAAAACTGCCCAACAGAAGAGAGCTTGGAAACTGTGCTGGACTCTCTGTGGCAGGCTTGAACAGCTTGGAGAACAGGAAGGAATGAGCCCGGGACTTGGCAGCTCAGCCACGGCGAGGGTAAACGGACTGAGAGTGTGAGCCATATGCAGTACATCAGGGCCAGCATGGCTAAATCTGCGCTGGCCTGTGTCTGACCCTGAAAGAAGGAAACCTTCGTAAGCGGGGGCCCAGCTCGGCTCCCAGACACATGTGTAAGCAATACCACCGCCAACCTGCTCCTCCACACGCAGGGGCAGGGTTCTGCCTAACAGAATGCAGATGGAGGAGCTCCACTTGCCCAGCCAGGACACTCCAGTTTGGGCCTCAGCTTCCTCTCTTGAAAGAGCAACACATTTCATAATGAATCTTTTAAGACACCAGTTGTAAATACAAACAAACTTGAAATCATGATCCGCTGCTGGAAGCTAGTACAGTTCAAACAGAAAGAGAAAAAGAACCCCAATGCTTCAAGACGGGTGTTCCAATTTCTACTTCCCATGCAAAATACTAATTTTCTTTTTATTTATGTTTTATTTTTATTTTTTCATCTAGTGTCCGAAGAGAAGTTTCCAATTGTTAGGTGTATTTATTCAAACCAACCTCTAGAATGAAAAGATCTGATTTGTCAGCCCTTTTCCCCTTTCAGACACTCGGGTCGTATTTCATAGGCATTTAAGCCACACGATCACAAACTGTCCGTGTCTTGTCCAGACATCAGCATCACTATTTCCATATGAATCTAGGTCAAGGCGATAGCAAAATGTTAAAAATCTGGCGTGCCAGGAAGAAAAGCAAAGCAGCCACGGGAGAGCTCAAATTCAGCTTCTAGCTTAGCTCTGCTGTGTCACAGAGAGAAAGTTAGGGCTGACCCCACCAAGTCAGCCCTTGCTATGATAGGGCCGGCATTTAAGAGCCGCACAGACAGCTGAAAAGTCCAAGTTCAAATCAAATTCTAATCTCCCAAATGCCATAAGTCTTTTCCCTCTCCTCTTTATACCCATTTACACACAGAAAGGAAAAGAAAATGAAGAGAGAGACTTAGGCAAAGCTTGTTAGCACATAAAAATCAATGAAGCTGCAAAGTCTATTCTATACAATGAAAAATTAATACAAGCTAATTAATTTTGAACTTAATTAATGTTTGTAGAGCACTTTGAGATTCTTGGATGAAAGATGGCATAAATGTATTTGGGTATTGCTTTGTGATGTCATTCTGCAAAGTTGAGTTCAGGTGCCATATAGTAATATTATTAACACAAAGAATAGTAACTACTCTCAATAAAAGAACCTCAGATGTACTAGGATTGTTTATAAATTTCTAAATACCAGTTTACATTCCACAGAGTACAGTAATTTTGGAATGGTTAGGAAGTTGGGGGCATTTTACTCTGCCCAAATGGGAGAGAACTTATGGAAGTATCCAAGTCCCTTTGAAATAATGGAGATATTGTTGACAAAAGAATCATTCCAAATTAAATGCTAGCCAGTCTCATTATAAATTTCGGCTCTAGCTAAACAGCATTGCTCATTTTTTTACATAATGTCCCACATTTTCCTACCTGTGTGTCTTTGTTCTGCTTTTCCCTACATTAGTAATGGCCTTGATCCCGTCTCCCTTTAAGTCCTGTCCATTCATTCATCAACGTCCTTCTAAAGTGTCACCCTTCCATGAAGCATACCCCAAACCCCAGAAGTTAGAATTCCTCAGTTTCTTAGAGTCCTTTAAGTCTATATTCATGCCATTCTTAAGAAATATAGTCTGTCAATCAGGATGGCAATGGTTATGCTGCAGTGACTTGAAATCTTTGTGATTTAAAACAGCAATGTTTATGTTTTGCTTATAGCAGGTTATCAAGGGAGATGAAGTAATTTGCCCAAGGTAGAACCAATATGCCATTGATGCAAAATTGCCCTGATTAGTATTATAATAGTACTTTGAAGAATATTAGATATTGACCAAATGTGAGGAATGTAACTAAAATACATTCTGCAAGTTTAATTTCTCTGAGCTTAGAACTGGTAAATTCTTTCTCTCTCCTTGAAGGACCTCCTCCCTTCTCCCTCATTTCTTCTCTTTTATTTTTTTTTTTATTTAATGATAGAGGCTGAAAGCTAGTTTTTTCTTTCAAATAAATATAAAAACAATAAATGTAAGAATTGCTCAAATGCTGGAAAATCATGTTATTTTAATCTTTAAAATTCCAGAGAAAATTACTTCTTACATTACTAAAACCTTTATACTTAGAAAACATACTTTAAAAAGTAGACATGTGAAGCCAGCTATCTCTTTTGGTGGATAAAAAGAAGTGATAAGTAAGTTTTAGGGGGTATATTTGTTTTGTTACTTATTTACATCAGTAATTTTTAAAGTATGATTACCAGTGTGACATTTGATCATTGCATATTATTATGTGAAAAAACAGAAATTCATAAAGAAAGAGATGAGTCCCATATAATCCTATCCTAGAGTGATACCTTTTTCCTGTGCCCTCACATGGCCTTTTCCCTGTAGGAGCGTATCCCTGGTGTCCCCTTCTCTTCTTGTAAGGACAGTAGTACTATTAGAGTCCCACCCTGTTGGGCTTATTTAAGTTAATTACCTCTTTGAAGACCCTATCTCTAGATACAGTCATATGGATTAGGACCCACCCATGTGACCTCATTTAATTAATTATCTCTTTAAAGGCCCCATCTCCAAATGTGGTTACATTCTGAGATACAGAGGGTTAAGGCTTCAACATATGAATTTGGGGGGAACACCATTCAGTCCATAACAGCACCAATAGGGATTATTTCCACAAATAATTGAATAATGTTAATATTTTACATAGTGTATCTAGTATATAATTTATTATTTTCTTTTTAACTTTAACAACTATCTGATTTCAGAAACTCCTTTTTATGGAATTCCTCCTCCCTCCTTCCCACCTTCCCTTCCCTCCTTCTCTTCCTTCCTTCCTTCTTCTCTCTCTCTCCCACCTCACTCAGTAAGATCTAAATTAAAACAACAACAAATAGAAAGTACATGGAATGGCATCTCCCATGAAGAGATTCTGAGATTCTGAGAACCTTGCCCAAACTGGCATGAGGAGCCTCTAGTGGGGGCTGCTAAGCAAGGGTGGGGAAATCGGAAGAGGACAGCAAGCAAGCACAGTGGGGGCACATGCTGGCTTGGGGAGGGGACCCCTAACTGGAAGTACTGCTTTTATTTTCAGACTACACCAGCCTCAATCATAATAAAAGAACAAGTGACATTTCTGGAACCCAAATCCACACCTCTGAATCAAGGAACACCCAAGATTTCTTTTCAGTGCTCTTTGCTGGTGGTCATTTTCACGTTCATCTCTTAGGGTCTGTGTCCCGTATTGCCTCAAAGGGCCCCCCAAAAGCTGTTCAGTCCCTTTACTGACATTGCTCCCCAAGGCAATCCAAAATAGCTCTGTTACTCAGGTATTAATTTTGGTGCATTCATAAACTCATTATTTGTGCACTACTCCTCTTTTCTGCTCAAATAGGCATCACACTGAAATGAGGGGAAACACCCTCCCCCTAACCATACTGTTATTAGATCACAAACAGAGGTGCTGGAGCCCCCAGATTCTTACAGACACAATTCTTCATTTGATTGGCTCTTGACAGCCACCACCAACCAGGGTTGTAACAAAGTTCCTTGGAGTTTGGGTCCAAAGGCAAAAGATTTGTGTGACATTCATAATACTAGAATCAAAATTAATTCTATCTTCTAACCAGCTACTCTTCCTCCTGCAACTTCAGGTATTCTAGTTTCTTTCCTATGGGTAGTTTTCTTCTCCAAAAGTTATGATGTTAGAGAGGCTTGGGGGTGGTTCTCATTCCCTAAATTCCCATCGTCTTGGTCCCAAGATGAGTTGTTGAATCTAGTTGTTATTCTCCCTGGAGGTTATTAGGGACTGTGCAAACATAATCATTTCCATCCCTGGAAATATGTCTATATCTACCTGAATTTGCAATAAGTGTTAAATTTAGGACACTGTTGGAATCTTGCTACAGAAAACCATTTGATAGCTTACATCTGCCCCCTGTACAAGTACAATCAGCATAGAAAGTGGTGGCCCTTCATCAAATCCAAGGAAAATGACAAAACCACCTAAAACGTTGTTAATACCTAGGCTTGGATATATTGGGCAGTTAAGTTATCCATTCAGGGATTAATATATAGGACTTCTGAAATGTATAATACTAAGAGTGCTTGGTGAAACACCGTAAATGGGATCTCAAAGTGCTGTCATAACACTGATTCCCTGCCCACATTTTAATTGGATTCAAAACTTCACTCAAGTACTTGTTATCCTATGTGATTTAGACTGAAGCTCTCACCACCCATAAACTTGCTCTCCAAATACTCCAATCACCATCTTCTGTTCATGTCTTTGGTACATCCTCCAGAGAAAACCCACCCACTAGCTCAGTGGCTGGTTCATAGTAGGTGCTCAATTATATTTGTGAAATAAATAAACACGAAAGCAAGAGAAAAGTCAGGTCTAAAATATAAGACATCTTTTTATCTTGAAATACAATCAATGAGAAGACGTTATACTTACCAGCTAACAGTGTAAAGTAAATGGGATTTTCTATCTTCCCAACTCCCAGTAGAGTTAAAAGGCATCTTAGTTTGCAATTGTATCTTCAGTTAAAGTCTATGAATTGAGGTGGACTGGACTCCCCTGAAAGTCACATCCTTCACCTTGTTCTAAGGCACATCTGAGCTGCTGTGGGTGGGGCCGGAGCCTGGAGGAGCAGGAACGGCTTGGGGGGTACGATGCGGAGGTGGGTCTCCACCACCTTTCCTTCTCCACCTTGAGCCCTGGAGAGAGGGTTGTCTGCATAGGTGTCATGAACCCTTTGATTCACAGCTTTCTCATCTGGCTGCACAATGCTTTGGTGCCTTAATAAGATTCAGCTGAAAAGAGACTTTCTTCTTTTTCACAAATTGAAAGGGAAAATCTGTTTGGATATTTTTAAGGGAAATGGGGGAAAAAAACTTCTGGGTTTTCTTGCATTTTTTTTTCCTCTTAAAGTTGCTTCTGTCCCTTAGCGGCTCTCCACCTTCATGTTTATGGCAACTAATTGGATCTTGGGGGGTCAGGGAGATTAAACAAAAGAAGTAATGAGAAGATATTTACATCTTGGAGTCATGGGCTTGAAGTCTAAATAGGACCCCACCCAAGTGACAATTATTAGCTTGACATTTTTGTTTAATTAGTATTTTAGGCATAAGTTAACAGTATTTTTTTTGCTGTCAGAGAAATTTCACCAAATATTTATGAGTTTTTAAACTTTACTTTTTATTGAGGTATAATTTACATGTAATAAAAGGCAAAGATCTAAACTCTTCAAATCTATGAATTTGACAACTTTATAAATACATAAACTATCAACCAAAATAAGGTATAGAACCTACCCATCACCACAAAACAGGTCTTTCCTGTCCCTTCCTAGTCAATTTCTCCCATTCCTAAGGGGCGCTTTCTTATTTCTGTCATCTTAAATTAGTTTTACCTGTTCCTAATCTCATTAATACACAATATATATTCTTACATATTTGGCTTCCTTTGTTCTATATGTTTTAGAAATTCATCCATTTGTTGTATCGATAGCATGTTCATTTCTATTGCTAAGCAGTCTTCTATTGCGGGGGTGCACCACGACTTATTCTCCTATTGGTGGGGTGGATTGTTCAGGTTTTGTAGTCATAAGTGAGGCTGATGTGAATGTTCCTGCACAAGCCTTTCTTATGAACACATGTCTATATGGGCAAATACCTAAGCATGAAATTGGTGGGGTATCAGGAATGCATATTATTAACTTTAAAAAAACAACTCTGCCAAACAATTTTTCAAAGTGATTTAACCGTTTTATGCTTCTGTCAGCAATGTATGAGCATTCCAGTGGCTCCACATTCTTGCCAACTTTTGGCGTGACCATTATTTCTTACTATAAAAAATCCATTGCAAGAGATGTAAAATTGTATGTTACTGCAGTGTGAATTTAAATTTAACTTATATTTCTCTCATGACTAATGATATTGAGCAACTTTTTATTTATTGATCACTTGTGTATCTTCTTTTGTAAAGTGTCTATTCAAATTGTTTGCCATTTTTAAACTAGGTGATTTGTCTTTTTATTGTTTAATTTTTAGAATTTTTGTGTATTCTGAATGAGGCCCTCATTGAGATATACATTTGGGGGTATTGTTCCAAGTTTGTGGCTTGTGTTTTCTTTTCTTAGTTGTCTATGTATTGATTGAGAGAAAGGTTTTAATAAAGTCCACTTTATAATTTTTTCCTTTTATGGCTATTGGGTTTTGTCTCATGTTGAAATATTTTTTGTCTGACCCAAGGTCATAAATATATTCTCCTATTGGCTTTTTGAGGCTTTATAGTCTTAGCTTTTACCTTTAGAACCACAACTTACCTCAATTTAATTTTTCTGGAGGGGTGATACAAGGGTCTAGGTTCTATGTATATCCATATAGACATGCAGCTGTTCCAGCACATTTCTTGTGATAGCTTTTTTCTCATACTTAAGAATTTTATCTTGAGACACTTATAGTTTCACATAATAGTAGATTCACATATGAAATAATATAGAGAGAACCCATGTATTTTTTTCCACATTTCCCCCAATGATAATGTCTTGCAAAGCTGTAGTACAATATCACTACAAGGATATTGACACTGGCTTAGTCAAGAGTCAGAACATTTCCATTGCCACAGGATTCCTCACATTATCCTTTTACAGCCACATTCAACTCCATCCAACACCCTGAACTTCTGACAACCACTAATTCGTTCCCCCTTCCTACAACTGTGCCATTTTGAGAATGACATATAAATGCGGTCCACAGCATGCAATCTGTGCGCATTAGCTTTTCCCCTCACTGTAAATCTCTGCGGATTCATTCAGGTTGTCAGGTGTATGGATACTTTGATTCTTTTTCTTGCTGAGTGGTATACTGCAGTGAGGATATACCATAGTTAGTATTAACCATTCACCTATTGAAGAATCTCTAAGTTGTTTCCAGTTTGGGGCTATTGTGAATAAAACTGGTATAACATTTGTGTACAGGTTTTTGTTTTCATTTCTCTGGGAGAAATGGCAAGGGATCCAATTGCTCAGTTGTTAGGTAGTTACATGCGTAGATTTTCAAGTAAGTGGCAAATTGGTTCCCAGAGTGGCTATGCCATTTTATATTCCCACCAGCAACGCAAGAGTGATCCAGTTGATCTCATCCTCTCCAGCACTTGGTGTTATCACTATTTTTTTTAATTTTAGCCATTTGATAGATATGTAGTGATGCTTCATTGTGGTTTTAGGTTGTATTTACACAATGGCCAATAATGTCGTTGAACATCCTTTCTTGTGCTTATCTGCCATCTCTACATCCTCTTCTGTGAAATGTCTTTTGTCAATTTTTTTATTGGATTGTTTATTTTACTGTTGATTTTTTAGAGTTGTTCATATATTCTAGCAACCAGTGTTTTGTTGCATATATGCTCTAAAAATATTTTCTCCCAGTATGTACCTATTATTTTAATCCTCTTACCATGTTACCATGGTCTTTTCTAGAGCAAAGGTTTTTAATTTTAATGAAGTCTAGTGTATAAGTTTTTCCTTTTGTGGATTGTGCTTTTGATGCCAAATGTGACTTTTTTTTTGCCTTGCCCTAGATTCCAAAGGTTTTCTTCCATTTTTAAAAAGTTTTATACTTTTACATTTTTAGTGTAAGTCCTTGATATATTTTGAGTTATTTTTTGCATAGTACATAAGAATTAGGGCAAGATTTATTTTCTTTTTGCCTATAGGTACCCAATTTCTTCAGCACCACTTATTGAAAGATTATCGTTCCTACCTTAAATTGCTTTTGCACTTTTATCAAAAATCAGTTTGGAGTTGAAGTCAGTGGAAATGGTGGAATAAGAACCTCCAAAAACCCTCTGCTTCATAAAAGCAATGCTAACACTGGCAAAAAAAAATTGTCAAAATCAACTTTTGCACTACTCTGGAAATTAACCAAGAGCTTGCAATAATTCCTGGGCATTACTTTAAGAAAAGTGACTGAATCTTGGTAAGAACAGTAAATGTTGGGGTGTTTTTACTTGCCTGATTCCTCTCCCAAGCTCTGCTGTAGCCTTGAAAACCACATGCTCACAATCATGGTGAAACCACCACCCTTAAAGCCACTGGCGGGTAAAGAAGAGAATGGGAGTTCTTCCAAAGCTTCATTTCCAACTTGCAGTGTTTGAGAAGCAACAATTCATCTGGTATAAAACGTGGCGACAGCAAAGTCATGACTTTAGTTCCCAAGGGCGTGCTCTCTGTTAGTCCCTGGGGGTGCATAAATGAGAAGATTCCAACTATATTGGCTCAAGCAGTATGCTGCCTTTGGTGGTTCAGGGAGAGACGGACATATTTAAAATCATAGGTGCTCAGTCTCGGCTCTCTTTTCTTTACATTTTTTAAATATTTTTCCAAGACAATCTTGACTAGCTTATGACTTCAACTTCCATCTATATTTTAGATATTACAAAATATGTAAGCCTTGATAACATTTTTCTCTTCAAACTCCTGCCCTATATATCTAACTGAATAGTAGGATGGTTGTCCCCACAGACAACTCAAGGTGTCCAAAGTTTATAATTTTTTCCCTCCTTCTGTAGGCCCTGTCTTGGTTCATGATGTCCTCTAAGTAAGCTTTCTAAACTTTGATTCAGGTAACCTAATTGGACTCCTCAAAAATTCTCCTACAATGTCCACAGTGTATAAGCTGCATTTCTGCCTGAGTCTTTGCACATGCTAATCCCTCAAACTAGAATGCCTTTTCTGTAGATAGCAACACGTTTTGCTCTTTCACTTCCTTTGGGCCACTCTTTTTTTAATTTTGTCTCATTAGAGGTGGCTTCTCTAACTACCTGAATAAAATAATAAAATAGCATCCATTCTTCTCTCTCTGTCCTTCTCATCTTTCATGGCACTTAACATTCACATTGTGAGTGTGTGTGTGTGTGTGTGTGTGTGTGTGTGTGTGTGTGTGTGTGCACACGCCTATTCTTTTTGTTTTAATTTCCTCTCCCTCTGGTAGAATACAGGCTACATACAGCAAGTCTATCTTGTTCACTGCTGTATCTCCAGTGCCTAGGAAGTTCTTGTCACACAGTAGCCCTCGATTAATATTCTTGAACAAATGAATGAAAGGAAGCAGATGCATGTGCTGCCCCAGCCTAGATTGTTTCCTTTCTTTTTTATTAAATAGAAACACAAAACCTTTCCTAGAAGTCCCTGGAAAACTTCCATTTTTGTCTCTTAAGCCAAAAGTGAGTTCCATGGCATCCTACAACAAGGGGGCTGAGAAAATAAGCTTTGGGCTTTTCTCCTCCCTGGTTAAATGAGGCAAGTGGGGAGGGGTGGGAACAGGTTTGGGACACTCAACATTTCCCTCCTGTTCTGCGCCTGGCTGAGTCCTGACATTTATGCTTTATCTTACAATTCAGCCATCACTGCTTGAGAATCTCTCCCGTGAGCACCACATTTCCTATGTCCAATTCATGTGCTTTTGTTAAAAAAAAAGTTCATAGAACTACTTTTCAGTGAGACTTATATCAGTCATTTCTGTTCTCTCTTCCCGAAAGTATCTTTTGCAGATTTTCATCTGGCTGACTTCTCAGCACAAGCATAGGAGAAGGCTTCCTTTGCCATCTCTGTAAAATAGTACCACCTCCCAGCCCTATAATTTTTAATCCTATTCACTTGTTTCCTTTATATCACTTGTTGATATCTGAAATTATTTATTTATGAGTTTATTTTCTGTTTTCCACAGTAGAGTATAATATTGATAGGATAGAGTTCTTTTCTGCTTTGGGCCTCAGGATCTAAAATAGTGCTGGCTTCAATAAAACTAAGGCTTATTCTAGTCCCCAAAAGTCAAATTTTGAAAATATGTTAGTAAATAAAACAATAGCAAAATGTATGCTATTATGAGTCTTTTTACCTCCCTCCAAATAAGTGATTGAGTAACACAAGTTCAAAGGCTTATGTGACCTAAAGTGTGATTATAAATGTTCAAAGACAGAAAACAAAATTTAGGGCTATGGTATTCAACTCTGAAAATTCCCCAGGGGAGTCAGAAAACTGGATTCAACATTTATCTCAATTTGAAAATATCTTGATTCATAAAGGTATAAAATTCTACATACAGATATTCAGGAAACCTTGGATAAATAATTTATACAATTTTTGACATATAAAGCCTCAGGTTTAATGGTGCTATGCTGTCTAATTGAGTAAATTGACAATCAGAGTGTCTAACTAATCAGGATTGAAGTCATTCTGAGACCATGGTCATTTGTTATTTTCCCTGGAGTTACTTTTTTATTTCTGTCCCTAGATATTAAAACAAAAAATTTAGTTTCCAAAAAATCTAATTATGAAGTCATATCATAATTGAGGATAATACTTATCCAGTTTGAGCAGTAAGCTGGGAGCTTGGCAGCTAAAAGTGCCCTGCAACTCCAAGATTCTCAATCTCTCTCCACCTCAATTTATCAAGACTACAATAAGGGATGATATAGGAGCTTAATAAGAGGGAAAATGAGAGCGATATTGCCAAAATGCAGCATCAATAGTAGATATCAGGCTGAGTGGCTAAGACTCACTGCCATTAGAGCATCACCTCACCTCTAACTCCAGGTACATGGTCCAGAGAGCACCTAATGACTCCTAGGGACTTTGTAACTGTCAATGGCTCAGATATGGCAGGTCCAAATGATGCCTTTGTACTCAGCAGCTTCATTATCACAACCACCAGGACGTTTTATCAGATGTATACTCTCTGAACTCCAATTTCCCATTTCAGAAATGCAGCTGTCAAGGGTGGCCCCTCTCCCACAGTTACCCCATAATACAGAATTCCCACAATAGCAATGGAAACCCGGGTTTTCAACTGGAAATATTGGGCATCCATTAGGACTCCAGGACTTTCTGTTGAATTTACTCCAGGACTCTCTTAAAACTACCAAAGTTATAAGAGCAAAGAAGGAAGCTCAGAAAATAATTCAGGGGCTGGGGTCAGGGAGAAAAAAAAAAGAAAATAATTCATATAAGTGTTTTCCTGCATAAAAAATGAGGACGGGGAGGAGGGTGGGGGAGGAGGAAGAACTCACTATGAAAGAGATTCAAGACTAGAAGGGCCACCTGTATCTGAGGGCTATTACCCTCTCTCTATCCTCTAGGACCAATAGGACTAAAGCCTAATTTGAACGTCTCTTCTTTTTGGCGATCTTGCCTCCCTCCATATTTAGTAAATGTTTGTGTGGTCCCTTATACTGCTTATTATCATTATCAAAATTTTCTATTAATTTATAGTCATGCTTTTCTGTCTTGTCTCTATAACTAGAAAAAATTGTACAGTCTTTTCTCCCAAAAGCGTGTGACATGGTTCTGGGACTCAAGAATGTTCTTCATGAATATTTTCCCATTTATTGTTGGATTGATTGATGGATTGTCTTCTGCATTCTGCATTAGTCTCTATTATAGCACGTGAAGCTGCCTTTGCTTTTCCATGTCCTACTGCTGCAATGCCCGCCCCCACCTCCCACGGCATCTCAGTAGAAAAATGCCACACCTAGATAGGTTCACATGTCTGAATTTCAGACACCTCAGGAAAGGACAGCCAAGATAAAAATGTTAGTTTTTGACTTGTCTCTGCATGGTGTTGATATATTGGAATCAATATACATTCTCTAGAGACCTTTACCCAATGAATCAAAAGATCTGAAATTCCCTCATCAGAGCACCTCTAATCCCTTTCCATCACTTAGCTTCAGTGCCCAAGCTGTGAGGAAGAATTAAATTGTCCCTTCTCCATACACCTTTAATACTTTTGGGGGGCATTTCAGTGTTCTGGGGAGACTCATTTCAGAAAGATATCTATAGATAGGTGGATTGTTTTTCTGTTGTTGCCATCAGCAATAAAAGAATCAACTTCATTTTTCAAACAGATGCTCTGGTTTTGATTTTTTGAGTTAAGGAAGGAAAAGAAAGACTTGGAAAAAAAACTTGAAAAGGTATTTATGTCTTTTACAAAGGTCTGGGCACCTGAGTCTAACACTTGGCTTGGTTCATAGCAGCTTCTCAATAAACATTGTTGACTGAAGTAAATTTTCATGACATTTATTTTTGGTGAAAGTGTCTTAGTACTTTTTAAGAGTAAAGATTTATGATTGCCTATATTGTTGGTTGCTTTCTTGACCAATCCATTGTTCAAACATATTATGCATGATGTCCTTCCAATAGTGTGACATGGGCAGCCTTAAGGGTACATTTTTAAGTGCACCAAAATTTCCAGTTTCTATCCCTAATCCTGTATATTTCTATACTCTCAGCTTACATAATTGCCCATGAATTATTTGTCAAGCTAATCACTAGCTCGTGTAATCAAAGATCATGTGGACATCCAATTCTTATCCTACTAAAGTCAATGAAGCAAAGCTCAGGTGAGAATAGCTTCAAACGCCATGCTAGGGATTAACTCTCACTCCCAGAGTTGGTAGAAGGACACAAAGGTACACATCTGACCCATCTTTCTCCCCTGAGGATTCTGCCTGTGAATATGACATGATCAGGCTCTTCCAGATTGGCTTATGGTGACTTCCAGATCTTGGCAAAAAGAGCTGAGAAAGCCAGTCCACAATATTTACCACAACTATAATTTTTAGCATTTTTAGTGGTCCACTCTCCATCTGTCCAATTTCTTCATCCTCCTAAGCTTGCCACCCCCTAGATATCCACCCTTCTCTCTCTGAGATCACCTCAAAGAATGGTATCAATTGTGAGATTCAAGACTCTCAATTCTTTCAATTCTAAGCATCCCATTCACATTCACTCTTCTCAGTGCTCAAAAGGAGTGTATGATAGATGTAAATTTTGGTGTGGTCCCCCACCATGTATATGAAAAAAAAAAAAAAGTTGCTCAATGCTAAGATCAGATGAGTTCCACTAGACACAGAAAAATCATGAAGTTGATGACACTTCTCTAAAATACCCCATCCCCATGTTCCTTCCCTGCTTCCTTTATTTCTATATCTTCTGCTTCAGAAGTGGCCACAAAATGCTGAGGACCTAGCCCTGCCTGTTTCCACAGACACAATCTATTCATATAATGCCCATTATTATGTTAGTTACTGTGTTACCTACTTCTAAGCTGCTTTCACTTTGAAAACACAACATAAATCTGACCTCTCCAAATTGTCTCTGAGAAAAAGAATCGAGAGGAAAAAAATCGCCTCTCTTGGGTTTTCTTACACTTTTCCTTTCCCCTCTAGGGTTTTGTCACACTTATTCCTAATGGTCTCCACTCTCCTCCCTCGCTGGGGTTCTTTGCTGCCCTTTCTCCCTGACCAGACTGTAGACAAAGATTCTGGATATTCTTAGCACAACAGAGGCAGCCTCAGGCTCTCAACAAAACTTTGCCAAAATGTAAAATAAAAAAAAACATAAAAGAAAATGATGACAGAAAATATAGATAACTTAAAAAATAGTCATATTTTCAATATGTAAGTTGTTGATTTTGAGCATTCCAATAACAGGAAAGCAGGATCTTACTTCCTGAGTACAAGAAAGGGAGGGCTCCTCCTAGCCAAGAACACACTAGTCTGGGAATTGCTGGGGTGACTCCAAAGGTAGCATTTTCTTCTCTCCCAGACTCCTGGGCTATTGTTTGTAAGCTTTGTTTTGTTTCCTCATCCTTAAGGTTCAGTCTATTTAAACCCTTCAAAATGGAACACTGTCCTGGTTCAACCCTCCTGACCAGAAAGTTAGACTCCATTTCCAGTTCCCAGTGGGAGTAAAATCACCTCTGAAATGTAGGACAGTCATGATGGACCATATAAACACGTAGAATAGCACACTGACTTAATTTCTAGTTATGTTATGCATTAGTTGTGTGACTGTGGACATATTACTTTCTTTGTGTGCCTCAGTTTCCTTATTTATAAAGTGGGAAAAATATAGTCCTTAATTCACAGCAGTTTTTGTTTGCTTGTTTTCAGGATTAAATAAATCAATTCAAATTAAGTACTTAGAAAAGGCTTTGAATCTTCTTGTTGTTGTTGACATTGCCACTCCAGAGAACAAGGAAATGATTTGTCCTTTCTTGGCCCATCTCCAGCCATCAGTGGAATTTTTTCTATCATTATATTATATTTAATTCAGATCTACAAAAACTCATCCCCAGGGAAATTATCTTGTAAATATGTGTCCATGACAGTTCCACAGTGTAATGATCCCCTAGCCTTTCAATAACAGTTCAGCTAAAAAATACTGCTTGATCACCTATTGTGTTCCAGGTCCTATGACAGGTGCCAAAGATGTAAAAGTAAGGAAAAAAGGAAATATAGCTTCATTCCTGCTCTGATGGAAAAATAAGCGTAGCTACAGATGTTTAGTAAAATTGCTGCCTGTTTTGGAATCACACAGTATGGCAGTGGATCTCCAAAGATGGTCCTCGGCCAGCTATGACTTCAGGTATTCATGCCCTTGCGCAGTTACCCCAAACGTTGGAGCTGGACAGATTGGACAGATGGAGATTCACTTTAACCAATGGAACATCGTGAAAGTAACACCATTCCAGTTTCAGCCCTAAGCCTTAAACAGGCCTGACAGGTCCCACTGCTTTTATGCTTTTGGGGGAGGGCTTTGAGCCACCATGTAAATAGTCCAGCTACCCCGCGAGAGAGACCCCATGGAAAGGCCATGAGGAAAGGGGAGGCCCTAAGACTACATGGAGAAAGAGAGAGAGAATCCAAGCCATCCTGGTATCCCAGCCAAGCTCACCTTCTAAGCCAACCCTGCCAAGGTCCCGGACGTGAAGGTGAGGCTTCCTGGACAAGTCCAGACCCAGCCAATATCACCTGGAGCAAGAGTGGCTCAGCTCAATCCAGTCATCCCACAGGCTTATGAGAGGCAATAAAATGGTTATTGTTTTAAGCCACAAAGTTTCAGGACAGTTTGTTATGCACCAACAGAACCTCTTCTCTGCCATTTACAGATGGATTACCTTGGTGCAATTATTGAGCCTTCATAAAGCTCAGTTTCCTCAACTCTAACACTGGACAATAGTAATATTTCACAGAGTTGTTGTAAGCACCAGATGTATGTAAAATTCCTGGCATCTGCTGTTAATAAATAGTAGTAATTATAGGTGATTAGAGGTTGTTAGTTTTTTGACACATTCTCAAATGATTTTTATTTCACGTTGGTATCCCGACTACCATAAGGCTAATCCACTTTGCTATTCATGTTTGTGGTGGCTGCTTCCTCCCTCTATGTGCATAAAGTCAGGGCTGAATGTGAACAGCTTTCTCTCCACCCATAAAATTCAGGAGATAAGAATCTATTATAACCTATCTGACATATTCCGTATTTTTAAAACAACCCTCTTGCTTTATTATGTACAAGTAAAATATGTATTCATTTGTTATGTTAACATCGAGTAATTAAAATTGTTAAAGCTGGCATTACCAAGTTCTCACCCTTGCCTCCAGTTTAATGCCTCCTGAGAAGCTTCGGAAGATTTGTAAAATAAATGATGTAAAACATGGGATGTTTTGGGTATGACAAATCTCATTTATTTTCACTGTCATCACTCACCCTGGTATACAATACCTGTTTCGTGCAGACTGAAATATTGCAGATGTTTTCAAAATAATATTGGGCTATAGAGAGGCCTCCTAAATTTCTCATCTGGTCAGCTTTAGTTTAAATTCTCATCCACGAAGCTTCTGCATGTGCGTGCTTTAAAAGCTTGAGCTGCTTGTGCCCTCATTCTTGGAGCCAGTTGCACACCCAATATCCAGCCACCTAGATCTTGAAAAGAGTTCCTGGCCTTCCACGAGGCACGTAGAATTGAAGAACAAGGAGGCAAAAGATAAAACTAGTTATAACTAGTCATTAGTTTTTGGTACATCAGATAATTTGTGCAATGGCTTCAGGGCTTTAATTGAATCACTTTTCCCACCTTGTCTTAATTTTAATTATGCAGCAATCATTTTTACCAACTTGTGCAAAGGAACCATATGAAAATGTGACATATGACAATATACATTTACCTAGGCTCCAGGACTACAGTGACCTACAGGCAATTAGCTACTGCCTCTAGCACTGAAACGACCAATTAAAGAGTTAACGAAATGCCCTCCAAATCACCTACATGTTCAGGTTTTCTGGACTGCCAGGAACATTGCACTTCAACTGATATAATTTTTGACTGACTGATTTAGTAAGTCTACATCTGCTAAAATTCCACACTCATGCCTGTGAAACTGAGGAGTCAGGTTTTATGAGGTGCTTTCACTGTCATTAAAGACGATCCCACCTTAGCCCTTCTCCTAACAAGACAATCTTGCACCCGTCATTAGGAGATGTGATCCTAGCTTGTCATCATGGAAAAAAATGGCTTGCTAGGTCAATGAGGATGATACTGAGTTCATCTCGGGGATGTAAGACATTCATTCTAGTGACTATAAGCCAGAAACTAAATATAAAGAAGAAAGAATGGAAAGAGGAAGGAAGGAAGGAAGGAAGGAAGGAAGGAAGGAAGGAAGGAAGGGAGGGAGGAAGGTAGGTAAAGAAAAAGGAGGGAAGGAGGAAGGAAGGAAGGAAAGAAAGAAGGAAGGAAGGAAGAAAGGAATGAAGGAAAAAAGAAGGATGAAGGGAGGGAAGGAGGAAGGAAAGAAGGAAGGATGGAAACTGCATTTTAAAACACTTTTAAATATTTCATAATAGCTATACTATAATTTGGATATGCAATAATCTAAGCAGAGAGAGAAGCAACAACCACCATCATTTTTTAATTGTTCCAGGCTTTCCTTGAGATATTATCTCTCCCAATTCAGAATATATACTAAGAGTTTGGTAGGTTGGGTACCCCTGGATGTAGGCCTTGAGGTAAGGATTTATTCAGTAAGTGGTCCCACAAAGAAAGGCCCAGGGCTGGAATGAGAAAGCAGACAAGAAAGGGAAGGAAGCCAACACAGGGTGTGTTACTGAGCAGACTGCTGCTGCGATCAACTGCAGCTCAAGCCTCCTGGGAACCACAGAATGCTAGGTTCAAACATGCAGAGATATCTCACCTGAGGGACAAAAAGTCTGCCTTATTTATCAATCATTGGCCAAGAGCTCACTCAGATTCTGCTCTAGCCTTCTGCCTGTGAAGCCTGGGCATGCTCCAACAGCCAAGAAAGCCCCAGGCAGAGTTGAGGTGCTTATAGTAGAAAGTCTCTAACATGCATGGGATGGTGAGTATTGAGATGATCTTGGTAGGACATCAAAAGTGTTTGCTATAAAAATTGACCCAAAATTAAGTATGTTTGAGCAATACCAAATTTCATGGTGGGTCTTGTAGTGGGCCAGTCCACACGGCTGATTCATTACACCTTGGATATAAAAGTGATTTGTTTGCTCGTTGTAATCCAACTTAATCCCTAAGATATGCCCTTAGTATAGAACACTTCAGAGCATCACCCTTCTCCTTCGGGATTTTATAGGATGGAGGGACAAGTGAGGATCAAGAAGCAACTTATGATCTACAGAAGAGCTCATTAATTATCTATAAATCACATGTTTTATTTGGTCAGGCACCTGACTGAACTAAATATACAGAAAATGTTAGCCAAATTCAAACAAATTGGAATACAAGGCCTAATAAATAAATTATTATGTTATGAGGAACAGACTATAACAGAAAAATTGAGTGTTATAGAAATCTTGCCCAAGTTACCATCAATCATCAGAGTTCTCCTCTAAACAACTTTAACTGTGACCTAGACGTGCACATATAAACACCACAAGGATAAAGATACAAAGTGAGAGACACATAGGCTATGTTGGATCTGGGCTTTTAGATAAAAGCCCAAATCACACAACCTAAAGGGGGCTCTTGGCTTCTGTTGTTGTTCTTACCTGAAAAGTCATTTCTAAAAGGATGTCCAGATACCACAGAAAAAGAAAATCCTTTTCCAGCTGCCTTCTTGTTCTTGATTTCCTAGCAGAAATCCCAAGAAACTATCAATCAGTCAGTCGATATATATGCAATGCTTGTATCAAGTCAAGAAATATCCACTAGGAACCTACCAGCATGCAAGCACTAGGCTCATGTCTAAGGCTCAGAGAGACCAAACTATACAGCTCTGCCATTTTACACCTTCTAGAGATGGACTGATGGATGTATTGATTGATTAAGTGATTGAACTAGTGAATGAATGAACTCTTCCAGTCCAACTTTTCTGTAGAGAGCTATTCTATAAACCCACATCACCTCTGATACTTCAAGCATGTTGCAGATACTCCATAAATGATTGCTGATGGCATAAAATAAAAACAGTGCAAAGATTTGTTCAGTGTAAGCTGCCATTGTAAGATCTACAATTCTTGAAGTGCTGCAACAGTTTTCTCAGGTAAGGACTAACGGAACACACAGAAGAGCAAAACTTTTTACAAATCCATAGCAACACTCTTTGGCTGGAGTCTACAAACCTGACTTCAAATGGTTAGGGATTTCTACCTCCTCTTAGATTTTCGAGATTAAGGAACAAATGATTTTTTTCTCACTTGTTTCTTTCCTTTTGTGCTAGATAATCCTCCACTCACAAGATGAAGTTTTGTCTCCTTTCTACCGGTCATCTTCACATTTATCTTCATATTTCAACATTCCATTTATTACATTTTTGCTAATAAAATATTCCCACTGCACTTCTGCTGCCTTTCCACATTCTCTTGAGAGTGTTAATTCATACCCAAATTAGTGCAGCCAACAGGGCATATATATTAGGCATTTTATTGATCACTTGTTTTCAGTCTGAAAGTTTGAAAAAAACTTCTTAGAATTTTAGTACATGCTTTGGGCTTGAACAAATATAAATAATTTTACTAATAGGTCAATTCCTTTATAGTTAACTTTATCATCTCTTTTGTTTTATTTATTAGCCATTGCTGTTGTTTCTGATTGAAAGCTCCCAGAAGGCAGCAATTGTGAACACAATCTTAATTACCCCTAGACAGAGTAAAGAGTCATTACCCTGTCTCAGGGTTAGAAGTCTTTGAAGTCATGCTGTCTGCTGCTCCTATCCTGTCTATAAAATTGCTGTTTCTCCTTTCTAATCATCAATGTGAATAAATTGATTTAAGAAAGCATAAAACCTGGCATTACATAGTCAAAGTATATCCCCAAAATATTAATTTTTAGCAAATAAGTAATCTATTGAATTAACACCTACTTATGCAAATTCTGACTGCAATCAGAAAGTCTCTTGAGAAAAGACTTTAGAAAAGTATGATTAAATGACACTGAAGGGTAAAGAGAAAGCCAGGAGGGAAGTACAGTTGGAGAATCTGTATCAGTTATCTCTCATCACAATAGTGCAGCATAACAAACAACCACAGCCCAGTGGCATACAACAGTAGACCTTTATTTTTGCTTTAAGTCTATGTCTTGGTTAGGTAGCTCTGCCTATCTGACCCTGGCTTGCTCATGCCGGCTGCTATGTCAGCTGAGGGTTTGGCTGCTTTGGCAGGGACTCGGTTGGGATGACCTGGCTCTAATCCACGTGGTCTCTCTTTCTCCAGCAAACAAGCCAGGGAATATTCTCACAGCAGAAGCAGGAGTCCCAGAGAGAACAAAAAAACACAATATCTCAGAAGGTCTGTGCTCAGAACAGGCACACTGTTCCTTCATTTACTCTGCGTTTTACTGGTCCAAAGCAGTCACAAGACCAACCTAAATTCAAGGGGTGAAGTAACAGACCCCATCTCCTGCTGAGAGGAGGCGCAAAGTCCCACTGCAGAGGAAATATATAGAACAAGACTGTTTACCAGAACCATCAATGGACTCTATCATTCACAAAACAATTGAAGTAGGTAAAAAGACAGTTATAAAAAAGACAAAAAACCCAACCAATTCTTTTAATTAATTGAAAACTAATGGGAGGGAGAGAAGTAACAATCATTTATTCACTTATTCAATAAACATTCAGTGGTTGTCTACACTTCCAGCTACATACATGATTAAGATATAGTCTCTTTTCTCAAATAGTTCCCAGTCTCATGAGTTTGCACGGAGCAAGCATCATTCGGGTGGTGTTTTGCACATTGAGATAGATGCTCAATGAATATTTGTTGGTCAATGATAGCATAAATGATAAAGCACAAAGTTCTCAGAAAACATTCTCTTAGACTCTGTAAGACTGTCTTTGGGTGACAAGCCTTTGGTATTTACAATATGCTAGAAAATGAAGAAAATTTAAATGTCCAAGAGGATTGATGCCCCTGTATAACTTTCCTTTTTCCTCTAAGTGGGGCAAGGGATGCACCTCAGCAGGCAGAGTCGAAGCACCAGTAATGCATCTTCCTAAGCATAAGGCAGCAACTACCAGTACGATACAGGAGCTTCTCCGAAATAAGGGACCCAACAGCCCAGAGCAGAGCAGGAGCCCCGAGTCAGGCAGTGTCCTCGGGTCCTTTAATTTCCAGGTCATAATTCAACATAATTCACAGTTAGGATGTGAATTATATTCTCCCTTCAGTATGTCATCAAGGACAAGAATGAGGAGTAAGAAAGAAATTGACAACACAAAATTATCCATGTCTTGATGTGTATGCACACACACATACACATACCACATCATACAATCACACACACACATTGCACACACGTGCATCAAACCAATCGACAGTGAAAATTCTCTGGCCTTGGCTTTGTTCTCGGAGTCATCTTTCTCAGCCCTCTCTGTGGAGGCCGCAAGAGCTGTGTGAAGGGGGAACGCCTGTGAGCTGGAGCCAAGGGCTCCCTTGATTTGAAAAGTGAATTTCAAGATGAAAATAATCAGGGAGAACCAAAGCCACACTGCTGTTTATGTGCATGTGTGATTGTGTGGACGTGAATGCGTGTGATTACGCCTCAGTGTGTCTGTGTGTGATAGGGCATTAACACCAACTCACATAAGCTGCTCTGCTTTATGAGTTGGTATTATTTTTTTTTTAAGAAAATCAAGCCATATTTTTTTTTCCTTCTCGTTCTCAAAGACGAAGCAGTTTACAGATGCTGAATCCTTTTTTAGGAATAATTCTCAATGCATCATTCAAATATCCTTTGAGCTGAGCACACGATGTGCACATCATGAATACATATAATCACTGTTCAGTCCTTTGTGAAGATTTTGAAAATAGCATCTGAAAGAGCCCATCGTGGGTCTCCATCTGAGGATGTGCATTTGGTGAGTGAGGGAGTGTGGCTGAGCTGATTCTGGCCACTTAAACTTTCTCTTTAATAGGCCTTGTTCCATCTCCTATGGTTTGAAACGCTGAACATTTCAGTGGCTCTAGTAGTTAAAAAGTAAATCACAATTTCTGGACTCCTGTAAGAACTGTATGGTTAAGTCTGTCCAGTGCCAAAGGTACTTTTGGAATTTCAACACAAGGCATACAAATAGATATTTTTTTAAAAGATTGTCACCTTCAAACTAGCTAATTTCATTTTCTTGTAGGCTTGCTCGGTCGGGGCTGATGTGATCAAATTTCCAGAGCCTGATGTTGCAAACTATATTGCTACTATTTATCTGCTAGAAACATTTGCAAATGCTCAAAGTGCAGTTCAACAACAGCAATCCAGACAGCGGTGTGTTTCTTGCTATCACTGTGACTCATTGCTAACAACGTCATGTCGAGGACTGTTTCTTTCATCTTCTTCAGAAATGTGTGACAAAGATTTTTTTTTTTTAATTATAGTTGTTCTCTGGAACTCAGAAAACTTAACCTAGATGACTGCACACCCTTCTCTATTTTTCCAATCAAGATATTGGAAGGTCTGAAGTCATTTGCTTTTTTTCCCCTTTATTTACATCTCGCTACCCTGAAAGTCTGGGATTAAGAACAGTGGATCTATAAGAATCTGTAAGAATCTATAAGATCTGTAAGAATCTTACATTCTCCAGTTTGGGGCACATACGCTTTTCTGATAAACTCTTTCATGTAAACCTGAAACTCATTTGCATAATGTGGCACCTCAAAGGGCTTCTAACTGCCCCCAACCCCTTTTCCAGATCCAATGGTCTTTAGATATTTTTGACAGGTAAAATATCCAAAATCATGTGTTCTTTGAAATAAAGAAAAAGAACATAAAACATTTATATCTCATCCCCATTTTATAAAGATTGCCTTTGAGATTCAAAGGATGAAAGAATTGTTAACAAGGAAGTGGTCCCTGTAACCCTCTATCTCCACATACTAATATTTATTATATTAAAATAAAGGAAAATAACATACTTTATTTATATATAATGTCTGTTCATTGAAAGAGCTTTCATATATATTTCAGTGTGTTATAGGTAATTCAGAAACAAAATACATCATTACCTACCCCCTAAAATTCAAATTTTTTTCTCAATTTAGAAAGCAATCAGCGAGTGCCACCTTTGCCTTCAACACAGTGCTCATATTTTGGGCCATTGTGTTTTTAAATAAGGAGTAAAATAACGTTATTGTATAAAATATTAGAATAGTTAAATATAAAATATATTAGAAAGCAAGATGCAATTCATAACCAACTTTTCCAAGTGCATGGTGATCAACAAAATAATAAATTTTTAGAGAACCTACAATATGTTGAGTTACACATGAAATCTCTGGTCTAACCTTAACTTCATGTATCTTACAATAAATTTGGGGGGAAAGCAGCAGAGGAGTGGAGAGGAGAGAATTACCAATTGGGGCTTAAGAGGGCACATTAAACCATCACAGAAACTAGCTAGAGAGAGCAGGCTAGAAGCTGCTGGATCATTTCTGGTTTTTTCTCTGTAGACATATCAAGGACGACAGCAAATCCAATGATGCCAACAGCAGGGAGAGGGCTCTGATGAGCCTCCTACCTCAGCCTTCAAGAGCCCCTGATGCAGCTGTGCACGGCACATAGAGGTGGACATTTGAGCAGCTGTGAAGAGGAGAAGAGAAAAAACGCAATCTCTCTTCAATTTTCTTTATTCAAAAGGATGTTATTACCTTTTGAAAATCACACCACCTTTCCTTACCTCTTATCTCAGTCTGCTTTATGTTGCCATAAAGGGATACCTGAGGCTGGGTGATTTATAAAGAGAAGAGGTTTATTTAGCTTGGGGTTCTGCAGGCTGTACAAGAAGCATGACACCAGTATGTGCTTCTGGTGAGGGCTTTTCTGCTGTGTTAAAACCTGGGGAAGAAGGTGTGTGAAAACGGGCGCATCCTGGACTGAAAACAATCTATTCCCAGGGACCTAATCCATTCCCTCCAGAACTAACCCAGTCTCACCAGAACAAGAATCCACTTCAAAGCTTCCAGAACAGCAGCAAGCCAGGCATGAGGGATCGGCCCCCATAACCCAAACACCTTCCAGGAGGTCCCACCTCCCAAAATCAAATTTCAGTGGAGATTTGCTGGGGATGAACAAACCACATCCAAACCATGGCACCTCTCTGGCTTCAGGTCTCATCCCTGGGCCCCTCGTGGCTTAGCACCAGCCATCTTTTAGTTTACTTCAGTCCTAAGTATGTAGTATGGTCTCAGTTGCTGGATACTGCTATTCTGGCTTCTCCTGCCTGGAATGTACTGCGCAATCTTTTTTGGCCTGATTAACCACTACTTTGAACACTACCTTCAATGTGGCATCATCAGTGCCTCGAAAGTCTGAGTTAGTTGCTCACCAACTATTTGCCCTTATTTCAGCCTATATTGACCATTCGGAGCATTTCTTACATTTCTTTATAAGAATTACATACTTACTTTGGCACAAAGTAAGCACTTAAACTGGTATCTAGCATATAATACTGAAGAAATATTAGCTATTATTATTTTCTTGCTGTTTTGTAGTTCTTTGATTCCTTGATATTCTCTTTCACCAAAATCTAAGCTAGATTCTGTCTTGTTCACAAGTGCAATTCATTGCCTAGCACAGTTCCAGGCACATGGTAAGTGGCAATAAGTGTTGTATGAAAAACATTTTAGTAATTACACATAGCCTTTGTATTTAGATTCAATACTTTATTCTCTCCCAGATAAAACTTCCCATCAAAATTGCAAACAAAATTCTCCTCTCAATAATAAAAAATAAATGAAGAAAAAGGAATAAGAAGAGGAGAATAAGAGAAGATCTGGTAGAAAACTCACTGACTTCCCCTTACCATAAACAATGGAGAGGTAGTTTGGATTTTGTGGAGCCTGTGATAGGTAGGGTGTGTGTGTGTGTGTGTGTGTGTGTGTGTGTGTGTGTGTGTGTGATTTTTTTAATACTGTAGTTTTGAGTGTATTGCTTGGATCTGAGTTCCCATTTGTGTTTCACAAGCGAGAATATGATAATTTAAGAATATTTAAATAGGAAACATCATTTTTCTTCAGAATTTGTATTTAAGATTTTTCTTTTTAAGACTTTCATGTGAACCCCAGAAACAACTGAAATACTTTGAAATCTCCTCCTGGTTTCTCATCTGTACAAGGGGCAAATAATATCTATTTCATTGAGTTCTTAAGAGGTATGATAGGCTGAAAACGGCCCCCCAAAAGATACTCACATCACGTGACTGGAAACTGTAAATGTTACTTTATTTGGAAAAAGGGTCTTTGCAGATGTGATTAAGTTAAGGATCTTTAAATGAGATAATCCTGGATTATCCACCCAGAGGGGCCCTAAATCCGGTGCAAGTGTCCTTGCAAGAGAAAGGTAAAGTGTGATTAGAGACTAAGGGAAGAAGAGAAGACACAGAGACATGCAGGAAAGGCCATGGGAAGACGCAGGCAGAGATTGGAGTGATGCAGCCTCAGCCAAGGAGCGTTTGGAGAAAGGGAAGCCCTTCCTACACATTGATTTCAGACTTCTAGCCCCCAGAGCTGCAAGAGAATAAATTTCAGTTATTTTAAGCCAGGAAGTTTGTAGTAATTTTTTACAGTGGCTGCAGGAAACTGCCATAGTGGGTCAAAGGAATTAACACATGAAGCACATACCACTAGTTCCTGGAATATTCCCATTCATTCCCTCATTCAATCATTCATTCAACAAATATAAGCATCTCCCATATCCTAGGACTATTCTTATGCTAAGAATATGAGGGCAGAGAAAGGGAAGTTAACTCTGAGAAAATTACTCTTCTTATGATTTTATACAGTATTTGATTACAAGGTGAGTTTCATCGTCACTGATTCACTAGCTTGACTTTGTGTTGCTGTCGAAATGCTTTCCTTATTCTGCTGAAACTCACTCCTAACACACACACATTTACAACTTCCACGAATACCCGAATGCTAAAGCTTCTCTTTGTGACATCCTCACCAACCCCACTTCCAGTGCCATCCCAAACTTGTCCCCAGGGATAGCAACCTCTAAAAGAAGTGGCAAATATAAAGAGGCAACTGCTCCTTACAAAGTGTTTGCAGGATTCTTTTCAATAGAAAAGCAAGCCAGCCTTCCTTCTAATTTTGCCCAATGTCTCTAAATGCTGGAACATCATTTATAAACCGGCCCTTATATATCTTTTTGACTTTTCTCTCCTATATAAATGGCTTCTGGCTTCTTCTCATGGGAAAGAGCAGAGGTTTTAGTAATTTTCCAATGGGAACACTCTCTTCAGCAACTGAAACTGACCCTAATGATATCCTACTCATGCATGGAAGATTCTTTTCTTGATGGAAGCCTTTCTGCTTAAATTTTATTATAACGGAGAGTAGGAAACAAACTTTGCAACACTATGGCACCTGCTACTTGAACACAGTATCTTGCCCCAAATAGGATTTAAATTATGATCACCCATAACATCCACATCATATTTACCTGTGTCATTGGGATAGATGAGTCCTGTTCCTTTGTTTTTTAAACTTATTCTTTACCTTTATAAAATACATTTTTCTTCAGCAGTTTCTTCTTCTACTATATTTTGTGAGGAGCCCTAGAAGAGACGTTTCTTTTAGGAAGTGACTGTTATGACAGAATTATAAACAGCCAAATGTATCCAGATTAATATAAATGTCCTGGCTGTGATGATTTGCCCCCACTAGAAGTGATTATTTAATAAGATGGAGCAATTTACCTGAGAAAAGCATTTGACAGAGACAGAAACTGTGTTGCTTGTCCAAAGGGAGGACACAGATAAATATTTTCATCTGGCTCTTGCTCGATGCCTGACTCTGAGCTAGACATCATTCACGTTTTTATCCATCACACTTTAAACATCAGTATTTTAGCCAACAGGAGCAAACCGCAAAGCTCAAGAGTGTGCACTCGGGCCCACCTAGCAGACAGTTGATTAGATGGACTTCAAGGGCTTGGACAAATGGATTCATTCAGTTCAGGAAGAAAAGTGAGCCAGATAAAAGTAATGGTGTTGACTACCAAGCAAGGCGAGGATGGGTAGCTCTGTCTTTTTCTAAATCTTGGAATCAGGCTGGGGTCGCTGATTCTAATTAGCAACAGACCAGCTCCTTATCCCACACAGGTCCCACAGAGCTGAAGAAGTGACCCTGGTCTGCAAAGTCAGAGCTTGCATTTAATTTGGGGAGGGAAATGGGGAGACTGCACTTGGCCACATCCTCCTGCTGGGTTCTCTCTTGGGTACCAAACAGCCGGAGGAGGGTAAAAGATGGGTGAAAAATAAAACACAATGGTGGAGGTGGGGGTGTATAAATTATGAACCAGACAAAGCTGCAGGAAAGCACGTAGTGAAAAAAGGCAGGAGGTAAGGGAGTGTCAGAAAACCCAAGGTGATAAAATCAAAGGCAACTTTTCAAGGCACATCAATCTGTTCCCTTTCATTTTCCTGAGCTTCCGACTTTCATAGCAATCTAAGGAACATTTAATCACTAAACATTTATCAAGCACCTACCATGTGCCAAGCCCTATATGAGGAACTTTGCTTATATAATTTTGCTTAATCCTTGCAGTAATTTCATGTGATGGGATATTTTACATATATGACATCTGAGGTTTCAAAAAAAGAAGTCCACCTCTAGTTAGTGGCAAAGTCATAATTCAACTCTAGGTTTGTCTGACTCCGAAGCTCATGCACTTTCCACTATACCAATAGAGTAAAAATAGTAAGAGAATGGTTCATTAACTTTTGCAAGGGAGTATTTTTTTAATCAATACTTTAATAAAAAGGCCAGTGCTAGGACAATGTATTGCTTTAGGGAAAATCCTTCCAAGATGAAGGTCCAGGAAAAGATGCTGTTCATTTTAATATTTCTTGTGAAATTTACAATGGGGAAAATTTGGGGGGTTCTATTTCTCAAAACTTTCAGATGATGGAGCACCTGGAAATAGGCATTTTCATTGTAAGCTAACATAGAAAATGTAAAATAAGCTTATACAATGGATACTTTGTGCTTAAGTAGATATCATGGCATATCACATGCTAACTAGCAAGCACCATTTCCAATAAAGATTTCCAGAAGTAAAATTAAAATCCAGAAAATAATGTGTTGAATATTATTTTTCTGTAGCATCTCCCTTATTGAGTGCTTACTCTATCCCACTTTAGAGTATTAGGTATTCATGCAGAATTAGGGAACTCACACTTTAGGAGATGGTTTGTCCCAAAATGGGCTTGAAGCTTTGAAATACAGGCGAACAGGCAGTGACACGAAAAAGTTACCAAAATTCTCAGAAATATCTAGTTATAAAAAGTTTGGAACTCTCACAGAGAAGCTCAAATGTTCATTTGATTGGACACAGTTAGAAATCTGAATTTACCAAAATTTATAGATAATTAACTAGAAGCAGAGTATAACAGAGCATGGAAAGAATGTAGCAGACTAACTGGGAAAATGTATTTTGTTAATATCTTCCTAAATTCCACATTTGCTTGGAATTTCCTATACATCTTAGTGACTCTAATTGGTTTTTCTCAGCCTTTTAAAACATATGCTTTTTGATGAGCCTGAATGTATTAATTTGAACTCTAAGCAAACTCTAACATTCATGTCTACCATCACCTCCTTTTGGGGGGGAGCTTCCTCCCCAAATCAGATAACTAAAAGTTTGCATTTAGCTTTTGAACCTCTCTACCAGTAATGAAATATTATAAAGTTTTGATCTTTGGAGAGTGAGTTATAAAGGATCACATATTGTATCATTTTTGTGCCCAATACTCTCCATTTCCTCTACAAATTTTTGTCTTCTCTGCTCTGTATCTTAAAGCCTGGTATCCTTGAACCACCTTATGGAGCCTCTCTTGCGCTTCCCGTTTCTCGTGTGGTTTAGCCAACAGGAAGCCCCAGTGGGAAATCAGAGAGGGGGAGGAAGGATAGGTTGTGTTTGATGTTGTCCCTTTTTCCTCCCCAGGTGTAGTCTTGGCAGTGGCTTCTATTCTGGAGAGCCCTGTCCAGTGTTGCATCAGTTTCCTACAGCAGCCATAACAAATTACCGTAAACCAAGAAGATTACAACAGAAACACAGTCTCTTCCTGTTCTGGAGGCCCAGAGTCTGAAATCAAGGAGTCAGCGGGTCTGTGCTCCTTCCAAAGCTTTAGCTGGGAATCCTTCTTTGCTCTTTCAGCTTCTGGTGGCTCCAGATATTCCTTGGCCTGCGGCTGTGTAACTCCCATCTCTGCCTCTGTTTCCACACCACCTTCTCCTCTTCTCCCCCCTCTCTGTCTGTGCATTCTCTTCTTATAAGGACACTTGTCATTGGATTTAGGGCCCACCTGGATAATCCAGGGTGATCTCATCTTGAGATCCTTAATTTAATTACATCTGCGAAGACTGTTGCCAAGTAAGGTCAGAGGTTCCAGGTGGACACATCTTTTGAGGGACCACCATTCAACCCACGACAAAGGCTATAGCACTCATGGGTCCTGGTCATTGTCTCTCCTCTTCTCCATCAAGCTCCCTGTCACTGGATCCTCCACGCTTCATCATCCCCTGTTGACAAATCCCGTTAACCCTGCCCACAGCTATGGAAAGAATCGCTGTGTGAAACTTTTCTCCATTTGCATGAAACTTTTCTCCATTTGCATTAAACTTATCCTTTTAACCATACATGGACCCTGACTAAGGGAGTAATATAAATTATATATTATTGTGTTGAGGATACATTTAAAGAAAAAAATCTAAACATGATCTTATCAACTGAGATTCTGATACTGACTCCCAGTCTCAGCCAGAGACCCCTCCGCTTAATGCAATGTATCTTCCATGACTCATTCAGAAGGATTCACCACTTAAATTTGGGAAAGCACTTACAAAAGAGCCAAAGGGCAGAGGAGCTCATTCTCTGTGCTTCTGCTATGTTACAGGAGGATATTTCCTAATTGGGTGCTTTGTAGAAAAAAGATAATCTTTATAATGAAAGTCTCCCTACCCTCCACTAAAATATAATGAACTTCCATAAACATATTTACATATGTTTTTAAAACTCCACCAAATAACAGAAAAATTCAGTTAACCAAACTGTAGTAAAACTGATTATTTGACGCTGTGGTGATCAATCACCTAATCTACTGGCCTTTATAATTTTTAAATCATTTCTTTGATATTGTGGGAATAGCAACCCATACTCATTTGTGTGTTCACTCCTTTCTGATGCTTAAACATTAGTTTTTTTTTTCTCTCATTGCTGTTCTATATGAACACATTCAAAGCATAACTTTATTTGACAAATTAAAGAACATTCTGGCAGCTTTATTTTGTATTTTAGGAATTTTTTTAAATACCCATTTTCTCATTTTTAGAATAATTGGATTGGACTAGATGACTTGATCTTTGAGCTTGCTTTCTGGAATGTCCTGGAATATACATAAATTGACTCCTCAATCATGTCATTACCATGATGTCGCAAGGAATCCTAAGGCCCTCGGGCTTCCATTGAATTGAGCAACATTGTTTAACTTTCCAACTAAATTTGGAAAGTGTTGTATGTGTCTGGATTAAATTCTATTCATGGAATCTGCCCCCTGCTGATAAAGGCCAAAACTAGTCTAAAGCTCACTGCAGCCACTGCTTCAGCACGTTCAAATCAAACATCCCACCACACCAGTACAAAAACAAGCAAATGCCCAGAAACAGGCCTTATTGCTGCCCCCAGGTTTCCCCTGTTCCGTTGCATTATCCCTATCAAATTTCATTGACTTCATTGACTTTCATGGACTTTAAGCCAGTCCATGCCTCTTCCTGCCAGGTGTGTGCACCTGAAGAACTGGAAGCAAGTCGTATGTTTAAACTATGCTGTTAGTGGAAGGCTTGTGTCATTATTCATTTATTTATTCATTCATTCATTCATGCTGGATCTCCCTCTGTGTCATTTGTGTTTTCAAAAATAATGCTTACTATTTCTTAGACAAACTTCCCCCATATCATCTCTTAAAAATGTCTAAATTGAATCTTCCCTACATAGTTCATGTAATTTAAAGGGAGTAGTGAAAGAAAAATGATATTTCACAAATGGGGGAAACGCACACACAAATGTGCATATCCATGCATATACATATGCATATGTGAAATATGTGTGTACATATTTAAAATTATGGTTTGAAAGGTGTTTGCCAAAATTCAGGGCTTCGTGTAAAAATAGCTGTGTGTCTGCATCAGTTAGTTTCTCTTGGAAACTTTAAAAAAATATAATATTTTTTGATGGCTTTACCCTGCGCTGCCCAGCTACATTAAGATAACAGTAAACTACATTCTTATGGCTGTCATAACATTTAGCTTGGTGCTGCTTGCAATGTGAGTAATCTATTAAGATATATAAGGTGCAAAATGCCGCCTTTGTGTCTTGGAGTTCTAGCTATCAGCTGTAAAAAACCAAGTGCAATTACTGCCAGTGTGGGGCCTGGCTGCCTTCCACCGCGGCCCTCGGCCAGAGGGTTTGCAGCAGTGACCCCTGGCAGCCTTGGCCACCGCCACTGGGGCCGCCCAGAGCTCCTTCTCCCCATCTCTGTTCCCTCCACTCCCTCCCTTCTCCTCTTTCTTGCTTGTCATCAATCTTACTAAAATGACAGCAGACAGATGTTAGCCTTTGCAAAGATCAAATGAAATCTATGGCTCTGGGGCTGTTCACCAAGGAGCAGAGCAGTCTACACCCGATGCAGGCACACACACTGGCAACAACCAACCTAGAATCAATTTGCCAGCCATTGCAAGTGTTTCTCCACAAGCACCAGCCACTCAGAAATGGGTTTTGACAAAATGTAGTCCTTCGGTTGCTTCAGAGAGGGTTGGTGATGGACTGTTTGGAATTTCTTGGGAGAGGGTGTGTGCATGTGCATTTGAAAACAATTACTAATGCTCGACTTAGAGAAGACAGTATTTAGTTTTGCCACAAACTCATGGTTTTTAACCCCTTCTTCCAAAAGCTGGACTGCACCAAGGACCCTCCTGCCACTTGCCCTTGAGTTTTCAGATTTCTCTTACTGAGAAAACATTACTCCATAGAATAACTATGCTGAATGTGCCCTTGTCTCATGCAATTTCTTTACATCAATGTACAGGACTATTTATCCCCAATAGAAATGTTTACCTAATCTGGAAAATGTCAGGCCATATGGTGTACATTGTATGAATTTCATCCATCCTTTTTAACTCTTTCCGAAAGTCTTTTTTTCCCCTGCTACCCCTTTGTTGTGGACCAGGCAGAAATGATTAAAGGAGGATGGAAATCAGAAGAGAGGGGTCAGGGTGGGAAGGAAGCTGGGAGAAGCACAGATGGGCAGCACGGGAGAGGCTTCTTTCTTTGCTGAATGCGACATCTCATAGACAAAAGGCCAAAGGAGTCTCAGGATCAAGGCAACTTTGCACAAAGTTAGAGTAAATCCAAAATAAAAAAGCCAACTCACATCACCAGTGACCTTAAGATGAATATGATGCATTATTAATAATAACAACCCCACAGGCTACCTGAAATTTAGAGAGACCAAATCACCTCTAGGCTATTTCCCTCATCACTTCCTAGAAATAATGAAGTCTTAACTGCATGCAGAAAAGAGCAACCCTCCGGTACTTTGAGCCGAAGCAAATGTTTCTGTAATGTATCTCTCTACAGTATCTTGGTAAAAGATAGATAGCTATTTAAAATAAGCGATATCAAGGAAGAATAAACTATTATGTTTGTGCCAATGCTTATTCATGGTTTTATAACAAGACATATCTGTTTTCTTCATATAAATCTTGACTCTATATTTAGAGTTTGCAAACAATGATTCTGGTTTTTGGCTGCCTGCCACTTCTGATAGAAAGCTGGGATAGTTGTACTACATTACTATAACATTAAAAAAATTCCCAAAATTCCATGTGCAGAACTTCCTAACAGGCAAGAGAAAAACACAGAGTATTCATATACATACAGAGAAGAAAGAGGGGCAAAGGGTTACAAATTTCAAGGTGGGGTCAAAGCACATATTATTTTTTTGTCAATCTTTCTAAATTATGGGTATCTACTCAAACTGTAGACACTGAAAAGGGATTACCATTTCAGGTCTTTTCTTGCCTTCATATCACCTCTATTAAAAGACCCCCATTCTGTCTTAGCCACTCAGTCAATTCTTAAACAACAGTTTAGCATCCACCAAACACGCAGCAAATAGTGCCAGTTTTAACAGTGTCAATAACAATGTCAAGTAAATCTGATCAATTTTAGAAGTTCAAGCTCCTTAAAGAGAGTTCTTGTTGCCTATTTTTTTTTACATATACCTAATATTTCTGAAAACAACTTAATGGATACCAGAACATTATCGTTAGCTTATTTTTTTTTTCCTGGTTCTAGGGAAAGGGTAAAAGAAAGCAATAATCTCCACGATAGACAATTCCATGGACTCTATAATCTAGTAGTATTTTGGAGGTGTAGAATTAGCTCAGGAAAATTCATTCATTCAATAGTAGTATGCTCATTCATACATTCACTCAACAAAAAAATACATGGTACCATTCCAAGCACTCTGCTAAGTACTGAGGTTGCAAAGCTCAGAGACAGGCTCTCTCCCTCAAGGATTTCCCAGATAGACGAAGAAAGCAACCAAGTAAATAGACCATTACAGCACAGTGGGATAGGTAGCAAAGAGACAGACACATGGGGCTCTACCATCTCAGTAAGTTAGAAAAACCAACTCTGCCCTGGGGTGTCAGGAAAGATGCTGGGAGGCAACATCTTCTGCGATATATTAAAGAAGGAAAAGGGAAACTGTGGCAATCCAGGACAAGGACAGAGGCATGAGAGTAGCTTGGCGTGATCATGTGGTATGAGATAGAGGGTGGGAGAGGGGAGCCAGTCGTGGTAGCAGATGAGGCCAGAGAGGTAGACAGTCAAATCCTGACGAGCCTCAGCCATCTCCAATACCATGGCCTAGGTGAAAAGAACTTCAAAAGCTGTGATGGGGCCACTAGAATTCTGGGCAGAAAAATTTTGATGGAAATGATAGGGATAGGAAAGCCTTCCAAAGATTTTCCTTCACCTGAAAATGTTAGGGATAGAGAAGCCATCCAGAGATCTTCCTGACCATGAGAAAGACTTCAAATAAATACAAGAACTAAACACAGGGGATAAATTGAAGCACTAGTCCAAGATTCATAAGTAAGCCCAAATTTTGACATCACATAAAAGGGAAAGATACCAATAGCCCTCAGTCTTGAGATGAATTCAGGAAAACACAACTGACTTGGGCAAAATCAGAAAAGAAACTTTAGGAAAGAAAAAAAAATCAAGGGAGTAAGAAGCCACGATGAGCCAGATTTTAGGAAAACCTTTCTGTTAGTCTGAATGAACTTTTGTTACTAAGTTGACTATATTGCTAGTAAGTTGTTTCTTACTGTAACAGAGGGAAAAAAGCAAGGGCAGCCGACATAGAAACAGTCACTCTGCCGAAAGTGGATAACCAGCCTGGGCTATCACAGACACCACAATTTCTAAATCACATCTAGAGAAGAAAAAAATCAAATGCATTAGTTCCATTTACAACCAATGTTGTTCAGCACACCAATTAAAAGCACAAAGTGCTTTCCCCACATTTCTTCCACCCAATTTTCAAATATTTATTGGTGCATTATACTGAACATTTCATCACAATTAGTGTGGAAGTGATACAAGCCCCATAGAACACACTGCACTTTTCATTACAAAAGTGGATGGAGCAGGGCAAAGACTAAATTGTTAATATCTTAAAAACAAGAGTATTAATTATTAAACAGAAGTAGTAATATATGGAATTAGCTGTAAGAGAAATGGAATGTGCCATTTAGACGGTTTTTAATCCCCCATAAGTGTACTTCTAATAATAACCTTATTAAGTTATAGAGATAGTTGAGCAATATATCACTGACTCAGATGTCATAAATAAGAGGTTGGCAATAGGCTCACAAAAGTCAGAATCAGAATTGTATTTGGATTGCCCTGATCCTTATTTTGAATGACTCAGGATGAGGCAAAATTGAAAATATAGAATAATCAAAAGCGTATTTTAAAATGTAGACTCATCTTCACAGCTAAAATCAAGATATAAGAAAGAGAGAGGAAAGAAAGAAAGAGAGAGAGAAGAGAGAAAAAAGAAAGAAAGGGAGAGAGAAAGAGAGAGAAGGGAGACAGTGGGAGAGGGATGAAGGAAAAAAGAAGGAAGCAAGGAAGGAAGGAGGGAAGGAGGGAAGGAAGGAAGGAAGGAAGGAAGGAAGGAAGGAAGGAAGGAAGGAAGGAAGGAAGGAAGGAAGGAGGGAAGGAACGAATGAAAGGACAAACGAATGGAGGCAGGCCAGCTGTCAGTCAGTCTCTGATCCCTGGATATGCTCAGCTCACAAATCTGCTTGCCATGAAAATATCTGTTTATAGAACCATTAAAATAGACAATGAAGAGTCATGTGTGTGTATGTGTGTGTGTGTGTGTGTGTGTGTTTTGTTTTTAGATTCGATGAAACCGTTCCTTGTCTCTCAATTCATATTTAAGGACCAAACATTAATGTTAAGTAAGATAAAACCCATATTTCTAAAATCTCAGTTATCTACTCAGTGACTTTGCAGGATGCTGAGAAGTCTCTCAGGAAAAGTTATGCATGAGCGTAAGTTATGCCCTTCTCATGTAGCAACACCCCCTGCGCTCCTTCCTCCCCACCTGCCTGCTGCCGCTTGTTCCTCGATGGGCGAGCTGGGGACAACAGTCCATGAAGGGAGTGGTAGGAAATGGCTTCCTATCTTGGACGCTTTCAAACTTTGAGTGTTCAGTCATTTATGACGGAAAGGAAGGCGTACTGAAATCTTCATCTCAGCTGTATCGAATCACTGTACCCAATTTGTGTTTCCAACTTAAACTTAATTCTAAGCTCATTTTTCTAATATGCTACACATCAGAGTGAACGCAAGCTATTTGACTTTGAATTTGCCTCCTTATATCATTCTAAAATTTTCTCTATTGAGCCTCTTTGAAACTAAAGGGTTTTTTTTCAACCTAATGTCTTTAAGATTTGAAAAAATCTCAAAATTGTACATTCTAATAATGGATTAAACATTGCCACCTATAGCTGAGATTAGGTTTTCTAAAAATGATGTGTCAAAGAATACTCATGCTTCCAGGAAAGTAGCAAAAATGTCCCCTTCAGCTCCTTCTTATTGCTCAACGTGTGAACAAAATAATAATAATTAACAAGTAATAGCAATAATGGAACACAATACTTATGGAGCCAGATGCTTCACATGCATCATATCGTTTAATCTTCGTAGCTTCCTTGTGAGATAGGTGCTACTTTCTCTCAGGATCAGCCAGCCTGCTGCTATAGGAACATCTCAACACGGCATGTGTCTTCTGGGATGAAATAAGTGTCCCTTCGTGGGCTCTGGGCTCTGCACTGCAGTCCCTCAGGGGTTAATCCATGCCATTCCAAAGTTCAGTGAAGGGACACTCAGAACTGAACAGAGGGGATTTTAGAATGTTAATCGCCGGCTCTCCTCTGATTGGCCCAGAACAAATGCAGGGTACAGTAAATTGTCCTTGTCAGCTCAGCTCACATGATGATATGCTTTATTTCTAGACATGCCTTGAATCTGTCCCCTGAATTTATGTTCAGAAAATAAACACTTCCAGACGGCAATAAAGCATTCAGTTGTGGCTAGTGATTGCACAGCCTCAGACCAACCAAAGCTCTTTTCTTGGGAGGTTTTAAGGGTTGGAGCAGTCTAGGTCCCCAAAATCATATTTCCTCCACTTACCAGCCTGGCCCAAAATGTGCTATTACAACCAGAACCCCAATAGCAGGCTTTTCCCTCCTTGTTGCTCCCCCATCTCTTACTCTCTTTTTATTTTCTACTCTCTCCCTTAGAATTTTTTGCTGGAAAGAACTTTCGCTTTGTATTCCATGTAGGCAAAAACTTTCCTTTTTGCCAACTGGTCAAATTTAAAGGAAGTTGCTTAACCTATTTTATCAACTGTCATAAACCAAGATAGATTATGACTAGGGAATATTATCATGTTTCCCAAAATTTAGGTAACCACTTACCACATTCATAATTTTTGTCCAGATCTGAGTACTATTTGTATTATTATTTACTTTTGCATAAAAAGTACTTTAAATCAACTCCCATTTCATTGCTTATTCTTGTTCTAAGGAATAAATTAGAAACCTGATGGGTATATGTATGTTTTCTAATATACGTAAAAATAAATACACCACTATTACATTATTTTAAATTCGTCAAAATATCCCTAAAGCCATTGTCCATACCACCAGTAAGCATGGCATGCACTTAGAGAAACATAAATCTAGGATAACACAAAGATCCCAAAGAAGATAAGATAACCATGATATAAATAAATAAATTACAATAGTAATAAAGATATCAAAGATTCAGGATATGAGTTTATTTCATAAAAGCTAAATTAAACAGCTGTTTCCTTTTCACCTGAGGTGGCCAATGGGACAATTTATATTTAGGCAATTTGCTGATTATATTGTGTATGATAGTCTCTGGGTGCTACTGATAAACACCCAGCCAGCCTGCAATGTTTGTTTGCACCTTGTAATTTTCATGATCACACTCCAACTCTACCTTGGTATCCTTGGATGACAACTCCTCGCAGCATGGAGCTGCTGAGACCTTGGCAAAACTAAATGGAAGAGGAACAATCTCTGAAAGAAGCAATAGACAGGACAATTCCAAGGGGAAGAGAACAGGGTCTCATGGCAGATTCAAGCTTCTGGGGATGGAGCTGGGATTTAGACGTGTCTTTAAACTAGCGAAAAGGAAATTCAGTGACTTCTTGTTCTAGGTTAAAGTCTATAGATGAATGTAAGAGCCATGGTCAGTAATTAAAACAGTGTGCTTTGGCAGAGAATAGGTTGCTTCAGATGTCAGCAGTTCAGCTATTAATACAGCTTGCTACTGAACCACAAGGGGCCATTTCCCTCCATGCCTTCTCTCTTTTATTGCAGTGACACTGCATGTTCTCTCCTATTCACGAGAGTACTACAGAAACCCACCAGAGGGGATTCTGAGAACCTTCTCATATTCTGGACCAAGATGCTATGACATTTTTCCAGTTCACTCATGGAACAACTGTAGTGTGAACATTAAATTGATATCTATTCACCTCAAGTAAATGGTGCAATTTTCTTTTCATTGTCTCTTTGCTTTTTATTAGTATTTTTCTAATACCACTTATGTTAAGCTTGAGCTAAACTTCTCATTTCAAAAAGTGAAAGAAGCTTTTGTGTTTTCTCAGTCTGACCTCTTTGATCAATACTGTCCATAAGCAAAGATCTTCTAATTAAGATATGAGAAAAACTTGGGGTTGGAGAAAATGAACTTTAAGTTAGGAAGATTAAGAGGAATGCTAATATAAGCTGTAAATTAGGACAGCCATCCAAATGAATTAGAAACATAGAATTTTATTTTATTCTTTAGTAATTCAAATAACAAATATTTATTGAGTATTCACCATATATCAGGTACTGATATATGTATCAAGGATACAATGGTGCATGAGACAGACAAAATCCCTGCCCTGCAGGAGATTGTGTAGCTATGGAAGAAAAAGACAAAATAGAAAAAAAAATGAAAAAAACAAAACCAAAAATTGACAAATAATATGAAGTAGAAAATAAAAGAATTCTACTTTAAATAGTGTGGTTTAAAAATCCTCTCTGAAGAGGTCTAAGACTCAAAGGAAAACGAGCCTGCCTTATAAAGAAAATTCTAGACAGAGGAAATTTGTGTGAAGATCATGCTCAGAAATAACATCGGTAGATTCAGGGAGTTGAAGAGAAAGCAGTGTGGCTGGAGGGTAGTGAGGGAGGGCAGCGTGGAACAAGTGAATCTGGAGGGTTAGGAAGATGTGATCCTGGAGGGCCTCATAGGCTTTGGGAAGGAGTTTAGACGTGGTTTTGTTTGTTTGTTTGTTTGTTGCTACATGTTGTGGCAGTGCCTGAAAAATTTTAATGGAAACAAACTTTTTGCAATTGGAATTTTAAGAAAATTTCAGTGGCTGCCACTTAGAAAATGGCTGAGTGGGGAGAGGGTAGACGCAGGAAGCCGTGTGGGAGGCTGTGTTCCCTAGGAGAGACGATAGTGGCTGGGCTAGCGTGAAAGACATGGAAAAGGCCAAAAAAGTGTTTGAATTCAAAGATATACGTTAGAGGTGGACCTGATGAATTCGCTCATAGGTTAGATGTGAGGATTGTGGGTAAAAGGAAGGAACCAAGGATAATTCCTAGATTTCTAACTTGAGCAACTGGAAGCGAGTTATATTTGCTGATATGTGGAAGGCTTAAAAAAAGTAGGTGAGGGAAACAACAGGCTGAATCAAACATTTAACTCTGAACAATTCATGGTTGGATAGACAGTGAGGCCCCTAAATTGTAATCTTAGGTAGGAAGTTGGATGAGTGAGCCCAGAGCTACAGATACACATTGAGGAGTCATCACATATGAACCATTCTTTCAGGGGTGTGTGATAAGACTGCATCTTCTATCTGATATTGTTCTGTTTTTATATTTGAACATTAAAAGAATACAGATATTAAGATAACATATGTTTATTCAGTTTGTAAATTCTAATCCTATTTCCATTTCTTTCATAAAAACTTTCAATATCTTGCATACCTAATTTTAAAGTGGCACACTGTACTGAATGAATATTAAGTAACTTAAAAGGTAGATCTAATATTTACAATTTCTTTGACATGCTGCATTGGTGGCCTATAGTTAATCATTGTCATCCATTTGTGACAGAGATGTCCCAATCAATGTATTAAATAGGTCAGTTATCTATTGCACAAATAATGGTAAGTATAAAGTCATCATAAAATCTCAGTGGAATACAATAACGTGCATTTATTTAGCTGGCATATCTCTTGATTGGCTGGAAGTTGACTGAAGTGGTCTAGACTCAGCTGGGTGGCTGTGCTGATCTTGTCTGGGCACACTTACGAATCTCTATAAACAACTGATTTGGCTTGGTCCAGCTGAGAAAACTTGATGAGAATGTCTTTGCTCCATTTGACTCTCATTTTCCTCCTGGAACCAGTGAACTAACTCAAGCATGGTCTTACTATAGCAATGGGAGGGACTAAAAGTCCACCTTGCAAGTACTTTTCAAGTCTCTTCTTTCATTATGTGTGTCATTGCTCCATCAACCAAGGATAGTCACGTGGTCAAACCCAGATGTTATTAAAAGAGTGGAGAAGAACAGCCACCCACTATGAAGCCAAAGCAAGTCACGTGGACAAGACCTACCTCAATGGAATGAGGAAGTGTACTCCTCCCATGGAAGTGAGGGTATGAGAATCAATATTTCTGAAGGAAAAAAAATTGACTTTCAGATACTGAGTTACTTCATGGATTTCTTGTTCAAGGCTCACTTTATTAAACTGAGATTCAAGTTCCTCTAAAACCTGATAAAAAACCTAGATACCTGATCTTTTTCATTCATTTGCACCCCTAAAAATTTCATTTGTAAACTAGTCAACATATTGTGGCTAAATATTTATATTATTGTCTCACCTCTATGCATCTGTTCAAGGAACTCCCCCTCATCAGAATTCCCCTCAATCATCCTACATCGAACTTAATGTTCAGTTTATGTGTCATCTCTTAGATGAAGGAAAGCATATGAAATTAATGCATTGAACACTGTGTCAGGCACTCTGCCAGGGTCTTTGCACATGTCCTTTTATCTAATCTTTACAATATCCTGGTAACTTGGGCATCATTTTCTGGATGAGAAAATTGAGATTCAGAAAGTGTATAACTTGCTAAGATCAAACAGTTTATAAGTGACAAAGAAAATTCAAGCCAGTCTGATTCCGAAGTCCATGCTCTTTTCCATTCCATCATGAAACAAGTCAAATAAAATTTCACCTTCTGAGAACCCTCAGTATTTATTGCTTTTAACATTAATTTGACAATTAAACATTAAATTGCTTTTAATTCATCCCTTGGAATCCTGCCATATTACTACATGTATTCTTATATAACTCTTAAAGGTATGTGTGTTGAACCTTCGCTTATATTTAAGTTCCCTTAAGGGAAGTAAGAAATATAGCCTTAAATGTCTTTATTTGCACTAGAGTACCTAGCACAATGCATTCCACATGTAAATTTTAATAAATGGGTAATTTGATGAGTCTCACCAGTTTGGGAAATTTCATTTAATATTAAGTTATATCCCATGATGTCTTGCCTACTAATGTAAAAAAAGAAAAGAAGAAATAACTGGAAAATCATTCATTTTTCATTTTTCCAAAGTAGTGGCCATGGGCTGAGATTCTTCACATTATAGAATGTGAAGTCACCACAATATATTGACTGTGTCTTCAGAATAGCTTTAACTACTTCTATTTGCACTGAATAATAATTGACTCTTTGGCATCTTTTAGGAAAAAAAAAATCATTGAATTCTAGCAGTGTTGGATTGAAAACTGGTTAAAAGAAAGGATATGGAGAAAAATTACTAGTTATCAGCTCAGAAATTAGTTGATGGCCTCTGGATCACAAGTGGCACTGGTGTTCCATAAGTTTATTAACAACCTGAAAGATGGGGTGAACAGCAAGGCTGCAAATTTATCAAAACCACATAATTACTCAGATACTAAACATACACATAGTCAAGCATAAGGGGTGGAAAGGACTTCAGAAAGACCAAAGGCAGTTAAGTAATTGAGCTCCACAATGGTGAATAGAATTCAGCGTAGCAAGTTCAAGGTAAGACACAGCAGAAGAAGCAATTCAAACTACTCATACACAGTACACTAATGGCTTCTGAATTACCCACAGCCTTTCAAGAAGGAAATTGAGATGCCACAGTTGACAGCTCAGAGAAATTGTTGACTTGACATACAGAATAAGATTTAAAAAATAACTAGGATATTGGGTTGTATTAAGATGGAAATTATCAAGGATAATATGAAAAATAGTCTTTATTATGTATTAAAATATCTTAATAGTCATTCAGGAAGTAGGGAATTAAAAAGTCACCTTGAATGTTGCCTTTAGTTAGGAAGACTTCATCTGTTAAAAAAGATAAAAGACGAACATGGGGGAAAATCCAAGGAGAATAGTAAAATCATCCAAAAAATTGTTAGAATTCCATACGGAAAGCATGAGAGATTTCATGTCTTCAGTAGAGGAAATAAAATAGTGACAAAAGATTGTGAATGGAAAAAGGAAAGCCATTGTAGATTTTTGATTTTTTTATGGTTATTTGTGGATGTGCAAGTATGCTGGCATGGGAAGATGTGAAATGGTGAATGAATTTTTACAATGTATCTTGTCTAGATTGAATACAACATAAGCTGTACACGGCATTCCAGCACCAAGCCTTGTAAACCATTGTAATGGCTTTGCTTTGTATTCTAAAAAGAAAGGAAATTTTTAATTATTGAATATTTATAACCATTGAGATTCCATAGGAGTGTTTAACAGGAAATATCTTTGCATCTAGAACTGATGAAAAAAAAAAATCTATGAGTACATTTGCTACAGAAGTGTTAGTGTCATAAGGTTATTTTTATCAGTTGGGCCACCACTGCAAGTATCTGAATCCAAGAAGGCCTTGAAAATTTGTAAGTATTAGCAGTAATAGATGTTAATTGTGGATTTATTCTTACCCACTAGCATCCATTCCTTGAAGGGAGAAAATATGATATGTCAGTCAGAGTCCTGGAAAGAAACAGAGGTCATTCTCAAACTGAGTATTTGAACAGAGTTATGAAAGGGGCTCTTTAAAATTTGTGTTTAAAAAAAATAGCACAGTGGCATAGACCTAGTAATAACAGTTTTTCTACCACCTCTTAGCACAAAGGAGCTAGGCAGAGCAGGTATCAGAACCTAGAACAGGTAGGCATATGGGAAGCATCTCCGCATATGCATGTGCCTTTCAGTAGGGGGACACAGTCACCACTGAGCAGACTGGCGGAGAGGGGACCAGGACAAATACCACCCCAACCTTTCTCTCCTTTCAGTGCATCCCACTGGCCTGGAGTTCAAAGGAGCCTGTTGATAAAGTCCACAAGAATCAGGATTCCACAAAATAGAGCAAGGAGAATAAAAGTAGAGATTAAACCTGGAAGAGTAGCAAAGAGGACCAGCACATGTTGTTGTCAGTCTCTTCATATCTCGGACTTAAGAGCATCTGACACATAAGAGATAATCAATGCCAGCTGAATGAAAGAAAGAATGAACAAAAGTAGATAAAGGTAGTAAGTTGTCTAGTAGTTCAGAATCCCCAGATAGTTGGAAATGTGTGGACACTGTTTTTTTTGTAATATTAACATAGTCCTCACAATAGAGGGAAATTAATAGGGGTGTGAAATAGACTGTTATTTTCTAACAATATTATTCTAAAATTTTGTGTACAGAGGGGTTAATACAGTCGAAGTAACCAATTAGCAATTATCAAGAGTCTCTAGACAGATGAATTGGACAAGAAAAGTTTTTTTAATTGTCTGATTAAAGATGAGAATCATGTGACTTAGTTCCTTAAAATAGATATCCGATATCAACTGAGCATCTTCCTTAGTCTATTTCCACATGTGCCTTATAATAATCTGAAGGACGATATCGGCTTGCCATGATTGCTGTGTGCAGAAAAATGCTGCGACACTCAAGTGCTGATTGAGAGTTAAAGGTATATTTTAAACAAAATGGATCTAGTTTGCTCCCTATTCTTAGTGGGGAAAGATTTTCTTTGACAGTTTTGTTCAGCAAGTTGGAGAACATAAGTTTACTTGTGAAAATTTCCAAAGCTTGAAACAGCTCTAGTTGTTACTGGGATTTCTCTCTAACCAGAAAATAAGCCCCTTCTTATTTCAAGCTATATTTCTGTCTCCTGCAATCCTAATGCCTTTAAATCCTTCATTGTCACTCAGCATTGAAGCTTTACCTTTCATGACATTACCTCTGAGTTTACACCCCTTTGCACCTTTGTTATACCTGAAATGTCTTACTCAAAACTTCTGAAGTGAAATTCCCTCAGGCATAAGGTGCACCTTCAATGGCCAACAAATAAATACTAATACAACAATAAGCGGTTTTGAACATTTCTTTTTATAGCAAACAAACAACCTGTTCAATTAGAATATTGGAGGAAGTGCTGTTTCATCGTGAGTTCAACACCTTCCTCTGGTTCTTGATGATTTCAAAGGCAGGTGTCTCTTGCTTCCCCGATCTTCCTTCAGAGTTTGTTTCTGCTTCCCTTATAGAGCTTCCTGATTCTCCCACTCCCCCACCTGTGCCTTGTTACTTCTGCACATTCTCATCCCCGTTAATAGATGACAAAGTCCACTAAGGACAAAGATGGATCTCATTCATTTCCGTAATCCCTGCAGCACCAACATTAGCACCCCCTTACCATTTACAAATTAAAGAACTTACATCATCATCATCATCACTTGATCTCTCTCTCTCTCTCTCTCTCCACCTCCCTCCTTTCTTGCATTTTGTTGGCAAAGATTAGTAGCTACTACAATTGCACACTTAGTGAGTTCAGAAAAAATAGTAAAAAATATTAATACAAGCTGCTTATAGAGCATAAATCATCTGTCAGCTCCAAATCAGCTGCTAACTATAAATATTCTTAGGAAACATCTTGCAAACAAACTCTGGATTGGCATCACAAAGGAGTAAAGGCCATGAAGAACAGGGCTTGTGTCAGGTGTTCTCATGGAATAAGTTGGATCTCGTGAAGCCAGAAGCACAGTGAATGAGATTTTACAAAGAAGATAATGACCAGGAAATGCTTTCTTGTTTTACAGAGGCTCCATAAAAGCAGTAATAACAACAATGAACAACAGCAAACATTTATTGATCATTTATTATTTGCCAAACACTATTCTAAGTGCATATCTTATTAACTAGTTTATTCCTTACAACCTCTGACTTCTTTTTTTTTTTTTTTTTTACTATTTGCTGTTAACCCAGCACCTGTCACAGCACTCAATAATAGTTTTGAAAAAAATTCATTTTTTAAAAAATATTTTCTATGTTTATGTCAGTTCTGCCACTTATTACATATAATTTTGGCCTGGCCACTTCACATCTTTGGCCTTTAAGTTTCTCTCCTAAACATTAGGGAATTAGATAATTTCTAAGATATGTTCTAATTCAATAAACGGGATAATTGTGAACTCATCAGAGTTAAACTTTTCAAGATGGGATTTGAATTAACTCAACCTAAAGGGCCCATAGGGACACAAGTCTTCTTTGGAAAATTGTTTCACATGTATTGAGGTTCCTTTATAATCAATACAACTATTTGTAAAACTGCCTTTACCATATTTCCCAAATCCACATGATGGATTCAGAGCTCTGCACTATCAACTCTGTGGGTATCAGAGTGCTGGAGTCCACTCATTACTTCTTTTCTAGAAATGTCCTGATTCTACCCTCAAGCAGCCCTGCAATCTCCTCCCATGAGCTAATAGCTGACTAAGTGCCTTGGAGAAAAAGCAACCTAGGTTTCAGAACTTTCACATCATCATGCCAGTCTCCTTCTTGCCTGCCCAAATGTCAAACTGTAAGTATACTTTTTTGACTCAAAGCACAAGATACCAACATTTCAAATACGCATCCAGCAATTTAACCATGAATTGAGTGTGAGATATTACTGGTCCAAAGCTGGTTTAAGACATCTGATACATAAAAAAGACTGTCAAATGGGTCATGAACAACTCATTCCTTTCAAATCTCCAAGCTCTATCCTTGTGTTAACCTAAAATAGCAAAAACTAGATCTGAGCCACATAATCTCATATTCCTTTCTTTCCACTTCTGAATTAAGATTTAATTGATTCTTCAATGTCATAATTAAGAGAAATCAGAACTATCAGAACATTTATTTTACTTTATCAAATTAAAGCAGAAACGCTTGTCTACTCCATTACCAAGCACTCCTTAAAGATAAACTTGTAGGTGCTAGAATAGGATTTAGAAAGTCTCTGGTCATACTTCAAGTAGGGGAAAGAACATGGCATAGAATTTAACCTGGATTGTGCAAGATTCATTCTGAAAGATGTTATCAATTGGTTAGTGGTAAAAACTAGTTCTCAGGAAGGCAGTTCCTCATCCTCCTGGGCATAGCTAGATCATATTTCCCAGCCGCCCTTGTCCTTAGGTGTTGCCATGTGACTGAGTTCTGGCCAATGGCATGTGGGAAGAAGTGTTGTACCTCTTCTGGGTCCTACATGATCCACACTTTTCCTCCCCTTGACTGTGTTTAGATAGGTTTAGGCCAAGCAAAATTAAAAAAGATTTCTTCCTTTGGATCATTTTTTAAAATTCAAATATAATAATGGTTACCATGAATCTGTAAGAAGGCACTAAACCCTGCAGAATTCCCCAAACTTATTTAGTCACAGGAATGTTTTCTGTGAAAAACACTGACCATCTTTTAAGAAAATAAAACTCCAAGGTACACAGGGTGGAAACGTTCATTAAGCATTAGAGAAGAAACATTCAGAAGTAAGAGTGGAATTAACAAGCGTGGGAATGGAGTGCAGGGATGCTCATTTCTGGTGTCTTCCAGTTATCCAGGGGCCATATCCAGAATGCTTCAGGGACAATGGCAAATACAAATACGTGCAAATACAGAGAATCACAGGGGGCAGATCCCTAGCCTTACCATCTGTTTAAAGAGTAGTCTTTCATGATTTCAATGGTGAAACCAGAATTTCAGGATTTCTCATCTATTTTTGCTACAGAGTAGTAATTAAAAATCATTTTCTCTGCATTCTGAATCCTACATGATACCAATCTAGAGATTGTAATAATTACTGAGCACACCCATTGCTGCCTGAGTTCCACATATCATTATTAATAGAAAGTACAGTGGTGATGGTGTGGTGTGGTGTGCTGGGAGAAAGACAACCAGGGTGGGGGACATGGACTGTATCCCTGGCACATGTGGGTGACTATCATACCACTCAACTATTCAGTCATCTCATTCCAAAAATGCTCCCTAAAGTTTATTTTAGCACGACTATGTACAATTCTGCAACTTGACAGTATCAAATGTAGATGTTCAGGACTTGAATCTTATCTTCCTGGACAAGATGCTAATTCCAATATATCAGGTTCATGAGGCAGAGTTGGAAAGAACTGCCTTCATTTCATAACCACACGGTAGACTGAAAATATGAGACACTAATGCCAAAGCCTTATCAGTTGCTTTATTAGCAAACCATTAATGTGAAAAAGTCTAGGATCTCCTCATTTGCAATGTGTGAGCTGATTACACAAGTATCTACATTTATTTGGATGGTGCTTCACAAATACATTTTTCCTGTATCCAAAATTCAAGTCTTTTCTTTCTTTTTCTGCTTGTGTACTTCTATAGAGCGCCAATTGTTTTGTGTAAATTACCACACCAGCTTCCTCACCCCTCTAATCCCTTCACCCCCATGGCATACACAGTTGGGAAGGCAAGGGATGTGTTGTCGAAGATTAACAACTGCCACACGTAGGACTCTTAGGTCGTGCTAGACAACGCTCCAAGCACTTTGGATATGTAGCACCAACTCATTGCATGCCCACACCGATCTTACAAGGGCTATTACTCACATTTCACAGATGAGGTGCCTGCAATGCACATTGGTTAAGAGACTGGCTGAAGAACTCACAGCCAACGAGGAGCAGAGCTGAGAGAGGGGTCCAGTGCTTCAGACTTGTTTTCTGGAATCAGAGTAGGTTGAAATTTGTTTCTATCCTGTCTAGTTATTCGACCTTGGGCAAGATATTTGATTATTCTGAGTTTCAGTTTTATCATCTGGAATGTGAAGATAATTTTCCATTGTTTGTGTTTTTGTTTATTTGATTTTTTGTTTGTTTGTTTTTGGCAAGGAATAAATAAGATACAGCATATGGAACACTTGCCATCAATTCAATACTCAATAAGTGATAGCTATAGTTACCAAATATAGGCGCCTAACAATTGAAAGCACTCCCAGGAAGAGATAAAATGTTTGGAAAGAATAGGAAGCCAAGGCCTAGCATGGGGAAGGGTGAGTGGGAAGGAGGTGAGAGAGGACATTCAAACCTGAGAGAGGGCTGCCTTTGCACTCAAATTGATCTGCACAACTTTCAATCAGCTGACACCTAGATGTGCAACCTCAGGACCCAGGATGCCCCCTGGTGGCCTGGGGGCCCTCCAGCCCTCCAGCCTGGGGTACATGAGAGCAGCTTTCTGTTCTTGCATAGGTGGGTCTCCAGAGCTACTTAGAGGAAAAGGCTAAAAAGGAAGCTGCTTCTCAGGAAGCAGCCGCCTGAGCGCTCTGTTTCTATTCCACGCTAACTTTATTAAGATATCAGAGCTGGTGCAGGTAGGTGGCTGCAGGGGAAACTAAGAGTGGGCAAAAAGGCGGGGGAAGGCAAGCACTTAATAAAAGATATTTCTTTTCCTTTTTTTAATCTAAGTCTGGCAGGAACACCGTTAAAGGGTGATTGAGAGTTGGTGGGTTTTTGTTTTTTTGTTTTTTTGTTTTTTTTTTAAAGAAAAAGCACTTTCTCCTTCTAAAGAGAAAGAAAGATGCCCATTTTCCCCAATTCACTTAGTGCACAGAATGTTTTTCTCTAGGTATTCATCCAATTAACTGGTCAGACAGGTGGAATCTGATACAGGGAATAAACAATTCTTCAAAGAGAAACCACTCAGTGCTTTTCTTTGGAGAACTCTCCCCCCGCAAATACAAACCCCCCTGCACTCCCCTTTTCCTTTTTCCCCCTTGTTCCCTATAATCCCGGGTCTGGCCTGGACATCACAGCTTCAGAACTGAGAACTGTCATCTGCGGTCTGCCACTCTCCCCACCCTGCCATGAATGACACTTTAGTTCTGTGTTAATTGCCCTACTGCAGCTCGGCTATCAGCCAGGGCCTGTCTCAGATTTACCGATTGCAGACGTGAGCGGAGTGAGTGAGCACGCATGTAGGGGTCGGGGCTCGTAGGGACCAAGTTCAAGGGCACCGAATGGTACAGATGCATAAACAAGGGAATGGTATGTAAGCAATAAAGACATAAAGGACTAGCAGTACAATAAACAGCTCTGATAACCCGGTTTGTTTACAGATAAAGAATTTACAGTCAAATCCTCAACTTGCAGCCTACATTTGTTAACACTTTAAGAGACATATAATTTCTTTACATCCCCTCTTGCTCTGTCTCTGTGCACTCTGCAAACATCTGTGACCATCTCAGGGATTTTCCCCCCCTTTTCTTTCCAATATTAGAAGTGTACAGTCATCACAACAACTAGAAATAGATGCCAAACCCCAAAATCTCAGTGTTTGGTAGCAGTTGAAATATTGCAGCAGCTACAAGTTCCAAAAGACAGCTACTGCTAACTGCTGCTGCTCTAGCGTCCCATTAAAAATCTCTATTTTTCAAGCTGCAAGATGGTCTTTTGCACTCCATTCTTCCTAATTTTATTTTAATATACGTAAGTAGAGAAAGTACCATTTCATTAGAATGCCTATAAATTTGGCTCAGTGTATGTTGTGCTAACTTTCTTTTTAAAAATAGATTTCTGAGTATAACCAAGCATTTGGTGAAATCACCATGGTGCTTCTTAACTGTCCTAGGAGGTCCCCGTCAGAAGTACAATATATTGTACTGTAACTATTGATCCAAATGGCTACATTTCTAAAGCAGAAAATGATTGTGTAGTGAGAGCAGTGCAGAGGTGCAGTAAAATGCCCTCCAGTATATAAAGACATAAAGATTAAAGTCACCCTGTAGATTCCCTTTAACTCCTCCAAATCCACTGTGTAATGTGTTCTTTTAGGATAAATCAGAAACGTGGTACAAATTAACATGACAGGGATGGCGTTCATAAATAAAAATGCTTTACAGCATTGTCCAGACGAGACCAAGTTCATTTTGCTTTAAATACATGGAAAGACTGTTAATTAAAACCCCAGATGTCAAAAAAAGAACATCTGAATATGTTGAAGGCAAAACAACACCCCCAAAATTTGTCAGACAGAACACGTATTCCGGATAAGGAACCGAGACATCAGTACACAGGATGCCCTACAGTGTTAATACCAACAGTTTTCGGGGCTATGGCTAGTCTTCAATTTCTGTAAAGTTAGAATGTTTTCCAAAGACAAGTGAAATCTGATGAATGAGATTTTAAACTGTGCTTTGCTGAAGGGCGCTTGTTGTTTAACCATTTCTTGTTTCTGCGTCCTACGGTAAGTTGCCACTTAAATAGTTCTTAAAGAAACCATACTTAGATAATACCCTATAGAGTATGGTTTATAAAGGCTAAACCAAATTAGTATTTAAGTAACTTTGTGATAGCAAGGGGTCTCTGGCTTTCATTTGGTTTCATGCTAGAAAAAGCACAAAGGAATTCTACATTTTAAAATAGCCTCAGAACACGGATGACTGAGCCAAGACTTGTACTAAACATATTGAAGTTTAGGGGAATTATTTATTGTCACTTTAATTAATAAACCAGCTTGTTTTCACCAATGTTCCCTTGTGGGTTGAAATGCCAGTTTGTGTCAAAAGGAATCCATACATTGATTGCACATACAAAGATCTGACTGAAGAATTTTAATGACTCTGCAGTGCTACCGAGGGTACCAGTCTTGGCCTTATGAGGAGCAAGTAGAATTGCCATTTATATTTCACAAGATTCAAGGGCCTTGAGGAGGTCTGTGATCTGCAGGGGAAAATGTTATACCAGGCCGTAGGTGCACATGTGTTCCTCCACCTTCACCATCATTCACCTCTGAGCGGATGCCTGAGGTGGACCAGGCTGGAATGAGAGACCTGAGAGGACTCGCTTCACTCCACAGATCTGTGGCAGGAGAAGAAAACATTCCTGGCGGGAGCTTCCCAGGCCACTGGGGCACCGGCAGTGCCTAAAACTGACAGGAGAACTATGTTGGCACTTAGAAGAAATGAAGAACTCCAGGAGCAAAATAAAAAAAAAGAAAGAAAGAAAGAAAGAAATGAGAGCTGGTGAGAATGAAGGAGGGAAGAAAAGAAGGAAGGAAGAAAACTGGGAGAGAGGAAGGGAAGGATGTAGAAAGGCAGGCAGAATGTCCTTCCTTCTGGCTCCAGGCATTTGCACAAGAACAAATGCCATCTTGTATTGAAATGGAGTGTACAACCTCATTATATGATTATTCGGGGATTGATTAGTTTCTCTGATCAACAAAAACAAAGCAATTAAAGGCATGTCTACAAATTACCCATTGAGTATTGGATGAATCCTTCTCTGAGAGGCTTTTGGGGGCCACCAATGGATTTTCATTTGGTAACGCACTGGTATCCCCCTTCCTTTTTTTCTTTCATCAGTCAAAGCCATTTGTGAAGACTTGGGACCTGGCATAGTCTCATGAAGCTGAGAACTGTACACCTGAGGTTTAGAAATAATGGATCTCTGACAGGGTGAGCAGTGTATTACTACAGAAGTTTGTATTCTATTAAGAGTTAGTAAATGACCAAGATCTGGACTAATCCCCTGCCAGGGTTCATTTTCATTACAGGTTCCTGCTATTTTTCCAGTGTCTTTGGCTCTGCCCTTCTTGCTACATATAGAAAACCTATATCAAGATGGTTGTCATGGCAATGAAAAGATTTGCATGTGTCTTATCTATCTATTTAAATACCTTCTTATGGTTTATAACTACTATAATACATCCCTCCAGCTCTCCTCATCACTAATTTAGAGCTAGCCTGGTGTGTCTGAGGTCATCTATAGCATCTGAAGCATGTTGTCTAGACAACTATGAAGCCACTGACCATGGGGGTAATTGCTTTATGCAAATAAAAAAGGTATAGTGGTGCAATGTGCCATGGGCAGCCTTGAAATCTGAATGAACAGCTGTGATCATGGGCCCTCTATGGGCCTTTGTTTCAGGACAGACACAACGTGAAAGAACTTTCAGTTTCCTCCCCTGGCTCACTCCCTTCTTCCTTGTCTCTTTCCTTGCCATACTCTACTAATTCCAGGGGTTGGACCCTCATTTCCAGTTTTTAATTCTACCTACACTCAATGATAAATTTTGTAGACAGTGGGTCTTGAAGTAAAAATTTCAAGTACAGTAAGATTCTGATTTATTGGTCCAGGATCCTCAACGTTCTCTTCTTCAGCCTTCTTATGTTAGAAGCCCCGTTTATTCTTTGTCATTTGGCAAACTAAATAAATACAATCTTTGTTATAAAAAAGCATAGCTCACACTTGTGGCAAAATACCATAAAACAATAATCTTCCAAAGGGACAATAAATAAATGAAAAAGAGACCCACAACCCGATACCACCCTATAAACAGCACAGTGCACGAGAAGTAAAACCGACTTGCTCACATTCAATCTTGTAAAAGGATGTGTCTTTTTTAGGCCTCTTTTACTAACATCTACTTTTAAAGGTCCCTTACGAACTGTTTGGTAACATTCTTCTAGCAAATTGTGTTTCTGTGCTTACAGAGATTTAAATAAATAAATAGATAAATAAACCCCCAAAATCTTATCAATAAAGTCTGATGGTTTGGTAATGCAGCGATTTTCTATTTGCTTTTGAATTCTGTGGCCATACTCACAAGCTAAGGATTCTTAAAAATAATTTATATCATTATTTGTAGGCTTAGGTAATGCTAACCTGCTCTTGGAGTAGCACATTAAGGACCATTTTACCCTGACAATAAAGTGAAACTGTGTTTACATATTGGACTACAATCACTGTTTGACTAATCTGTAAAGGGTAGATTTTTCTATTGCATTTCAATAGCTCATCTGCTTCAAACTGTTGTGAACTTTCTAAAGATGTGTTTTCATTTATAATAGCAGATCTTGCAGTGTGGTAATCTGGAATTGAAGTTTCAGTGACAGATTCATTCAACTAGCACTTTGCATGAGGCATTATGTAAACATTATTTTTTATAAAAAAAAAATATAAAAGTGACAAAACCTTCCAAAGATAATTTCTGCAATTTAGTAAACTAAGGATTTCAAGTCAGGCATCAGTTTCCGGGTGTTTTTCATAATGGATTTCACGGGAGATGACCTGACAGGCAATCTCATGATCTGACTGGTGCTTTGAGGCATATATACAAACTGCCAACAAAAGCTCTGGGAGTCACCTCCCTTTCACAGGACATGCCAGGCAAACGAAGCACTGCAAATGTCCAGAGGTCCAGACTGACCCCTTCACCTCCTGTCTCGGAAACATTCCTACGCCAAGCCGTTCATTCTTGACAACAAACAGAGCAGGGCCGTGGAACTTGTCTTCAAAGAACAGGAAAGAAGGGGAATGGCAATGAAAGCAGCGTGTCTGGTGCAGAAGGGACTGGCAATGACGGAGAATCAAATTGCAAACCCTGTGTCCTACCAGAGGAGTGGAGGAGAGGACAAAGAGGAAGACGAAAGAGAAGAAGAAGATATTAATAGTAGTGGCAGGTGAAGCAACCGCTCTACCTTTGACTTGCTTCTCAACTCCCTTTTATTTGCTTTGCCTTTTCTCCTCCACTCTACTGTCCCACCCACAGGCACCCCGCCCCAACACAATCATATTACATTATATACAACACACTGCTCAAATTGATGGTTTGTGCAGGAAACACTAATTTGTGTTGAGGTCTCAGAGTATGGCTGTCCCAGCAATGCATTTAAACACTCAGTTCCTTTTCCGGAGGCAATTATTTGCTTATTTATGTCCCCTTAGCCTATATCCCATTGAATTACAGTCTTCAGGTCTTATTCCCATAACTCCCATTAGCCCGTGTCCAACACCTTGTAAAGGTTGGACACTGTCATTTTTCCTAAACTAGGACCATTTTTATATGTATCTATTGTTGAATGAATGAATTCATTTCAGCGTCATACATAGACACAGGTCCTTTCTGTGAATGCAAATCGAAACAGAATTGGTTAAGACAAAAAATACGCTTCTAGCTCAAAGTATATGGTAGCATATGGCTTTGGTAATTTTTTTTCCGAAGTATCCACTTCACTGTGAAATCTTTGGTTGGTGAGTAATAACTTATCAAATAGAACCAGCCAATACAGTGCTCATCAGCTTCACTGGAGTGGGTTGGAATGTCAGGAAAAAAATGTACCAGGGAAGGATTCAGAAGAACAAGATTGCTGTACTGGCCTTGGCACTTACTAACGTCATTCTGATCTGTAACTTTTTATCAAACAGAAACAGCCGATTTGCAGCTGGGCAAGTCACTTAAACTCTTTTCACCTTAGTTTCCTTACTTGTATATGGAAGCGCTTTGAAATGGTAAAGTACCACATTAAATGCATGATAATATTATCAGAACAGTTAATCACCATTATCACCTCTTGGACCACTCAAATATAAGGTTGACATTTACATGGCTGCAAAATACAAATGAATAAAAAGAAAAATGTGATTGTTTTATGAATTTATTTAGCAACAGCATTTAAACAGGAAGATATTATCATTAATATTAATTACCTGGAAAATAGACAGGTAAATATGCTAATATGCCAGGGCGAAAAATACATAAGAATAAGAAATATCAAATTAAAAGCCAGAGTAAATTAATAGTTTTTTGTTTTTATTTTTTGTAGGTTTTTTTTTTTAGGATATAATTTAGAATTGAGGAAGGAAGGCATCAAACTCAACTTCATTTTTCACAAAGATTTTAAAAATGTAGCTTATTTTATAAGTCTTTTATGAATAAAAATCAGACCACTACCAGTAAATTCCATTGAATCATTTTTTACTACTTGGAATTTTTAAGTCCTTTGGATACTTTCTATTTGAATTAGGCCCTAGGCCACAATTTTTGTTTTACAACTGTCTACTTATCCAATTGATATATATTTTTCTGATAATTATACCCAAAGTAATATCATTTGGGTTTACATTATTAAACTGTTTCCAAAGACCTATGAAAAAAGACAACAAACAAAAATGTTGGCTATATATTATGACTTTGTAAGCATCTATACATCTTTAAATTTTAACTAAAAAAAACTTTAAAATGGAATCATGAAAAACAGTTTACTTTCATAAAAAGGGTTTGGGATAATTTAGGCACTTAACTAGATATATTCAATAGGATGTAAACCATATCCTAATTTCCATTAACATAGATATTTCAGACAAAAATATTAAATTGAATTAAATTGCCTGGATAATAGACCTAATTCTGTATTTCATAAATTGTCAGATAAGGAATGGAGATCTTCAGGATTCTTATGACTCCTACCTTCAGTGGCAAGTCAAAGTCTCTAGGCACCCTTCCCTTTCGACACAGGAGTTTATGACTTGATTCAAAATATATTAAACTGTAGGTGGGCAAAGTCATAATATTGGACAGTGCCCAACGTTGGTGAGGGTGTAGAACAGTATAAATCAATCTACCAATAGAAGTAGACTAAATTGAAACAATGTATTTGGAAAAGTTTGCCATTACCTGGTAAAACTGAACATTCGTATATTCTTCAATCCTTCAACTGCATTCTTAAGTAGCAAAACTCTTGGGAACCAGGAGATACATGCCAGATGTTTATAGCAGTATCATTCATAGTAGCCAAAAATTCTAGAAAAAAATAAATATCCATGTATCAGAAAGTAAATAAATTTACTATCACATATGAATACAATAAAATCCTAAATAACAGTGAAAATGAATGAAATACAGCTATAAGCATCACCATGTATAAATCTTTCAAAATTAATGTTAGATGAAAATAAAAACATCTGAAAGAATATACACAATATGAATCCATGTATATAGAGCTCAAAAATAACATGTTATTTAATGATATAAACAAAGGTGGCAAAAGTTTAAAGGGAAGCAAGAAAATAATTACATAAAATTTGTGTAGCAGTTATCACTTGCTGGAGAAGGAAGTCACTGATAAAAAGGGGATTGATAATAACAGAGTAGATGAAAACATCCCAAGAAGACCATGTAGCATGAGAAGAGGAGGACAAAGCCATGATTCTGTGGAATAACAATATGGATGGCAGGTGGAGGGGGTTTTGGAGGTGGAGGGGAGGTTGTTATAGGCAGGCATAAGAAGAAGAGGATAAAGGACAAAAAGCACTGAGAGGAAGACATGAAAAGATAGGAAAACCAAGAAAGTGTGTTGTTTTTGAAAGCCAAGCAACCCTCTCTTGGTCAAGAATCCTGAATAGCCAATGGTTTCAAAAGATGAAAACTGGGGGATGCTCTTTAACTAAGTAATCAAGAAGTCACAGGGCAAATTTTAAAGCAGCATCAGTTAATTAGTGGAAGCAGAGCCTGACCAGTACGGATTGCAAAGGAAATGAGCAGTAACAAAGAAAAGACAAAGTTCTGTAGACACCTTGAGAGAACTCAACTGCAAAGATGAGATGTAAGACAGGGTGGTAACCAGCAGGGACCTTAGGACCACATAACTTCTGTTTGTTTGCTTGTCTGTTTTGCAGTTAAAACAGACTTGAACTTGCATGAGATGATAGGAAAAGTTAGTAGAGAAGAGAGGTGAAAATACAGGACAAAGAAACCCTCATTGGAACATAAAAATGAATTCCCACTCCGTCTGAACATAGTTAAAATTTTAATGATCTAATTCTCACAAAGATTACAATGATATACATTTGCCTTTCAAATGAGTGCCAGACATCACACACCCAATGAATAACAGTCTCGAAAGTCCCAAAGATTGTGACAGTCTAAGTTAGTGTTTTGTACTTGCTATCACACTCCGGAAAACAACTTTGACTCCTATCTCCCACCATTTTTTTGCTTGGTTAAAAAAATAATCTACTTCTGAAGGTGAAACTAAGAGCAAGTTATTTTGCTCTAATTGTATGGGCCTTTACATGGGGAACATGAACTCACCAGGAGAAAATGAAAACAAAAGCTAGCTTACAGCCAACTCCCACCACTTCTGCATCTGGTGGAGAAAGCGAAGGCCCCCTGTGCAGAAGAGAGCAAGGGCCGGATGCTGCACCACACCAGGCCTCATGCTGAAGCCTCATGTTAGGAGCAACATGGTGTGGGTGGGGAGGGAAGGGAAGTTAACATACACCGACCAGCCTGTGGGGTCCCTTTCTGAGCAGCACTGCCTCAGTCTTACCCAATCAGAATGCCAATTCTATGAGTAGGTCCCAGTCTATGAAAAGTAATTACATGGAACAGAACCAGGCAGGCTGCTGAAAGAAGATGGCTTCACCTTTCGAGGGGACTCAAATGGGCATAGGAGGGCCATTTATTGAGAACAGCCAGGCAACATAGACCAAACTCCCATGCACAAATAATCCACAGATTTTCTGAAATTATAAACCTAAAAGGCAACTACCCTCTGAAAATCCAAACAGAGCATAGTCCTAGTCGATCTATAACCATGTAATGAAATTGTATAATCTTTTTTATAATGTTGAGACTGAAAGCATCATCTAATTCAGAGAATAGTCAATTGACTCAAGAGAGAGATGCTTGCAAGCTTCAAGGTAGCATTTTATGGAAGGCCCCAGACACACAGGAAGATTTTATTAGGAACCATTATCAATACAGCCCCTACTGGAAATGATAAGTTCAGCTTGCCAAAAATAAGTATGCATGAATACAATTGTGGAAGGCGGAATTCTAAGATGACCCCTAATGAGTCACAAGCTTGTATAATCCCTTCCCCTTGAGAGGGAGCCAAACCTGTAACTTGCTTTGACCAACAGAATAGAGCAAATATAATCACTCTTTGGATTACCTTACCTTACATGGCAAAGATGAAAGGATTTTATTGATTTAATTAAGGGATCCAATATATTGACTTTAAGAAAATAAAAACCCAGACTATCCTGGTGGGCCAGACCAAATGACGTGAGCTGCTTAAAGAAGGTCTTATGGTTAGAGACCCTCTCTCCTGCTGGCCTTAGTGAAACACACCACCAGGAATTCTATAGCCACAAGGACATTAATTCTGCCAACAGCCTGAGGGAGCTTGGAAGCATATCTTTCCTCAGTCGAGCCTCTGATAAGAATGCAACTCAGGCAACATCTTGATTGCAGCCTTTTGAGATCCTGAACAGAGGATCCAGCTATGCCATGCCCTGACCCCTACCTCACAGAAAGTGTGACATAGTGTTTGTAAGTTTGAGCTCATTTGTTAAGCCGTCATAGAAAACTAATAAAACAGTCAAATCACTCCCGAGCCTATCTTTGGTTCTGTATCAGTCAAGGTCTTAGTTATAAGCAAACAAAAGTCAACTCTGGTTAATCTATTAATGGTTATCGCATAGCTCACAGAATCTCCCAGAGGTCTAGGCAAGCCAGGTTTGGAATCTACGCATCTAGGAACAATTCTCCAAATCACACCGCGGGAGTGGCCCCACGGAGGTATCATGGCTGCAGTCACTGGGCACTGGCCCCAGTTCACAGCATCAGCATCACCTAAGCTGGACATGGGAGTGGACTTCTAGGGCCACTGCTGCTTCTGAAAACCACAGGTAGCAAGTGACTACTGCCAGCCATATGAGGATGGCATCTGCAAGATTCCTGTTTTTCTATAAATATATTAGTAGCTTTAAAGTTAATGACGAGCCAGCATGTCTGAACTGCAGTATTCAGGTCAGATGCCTAAGGTAGAGGCCCTCTACTTAGCTGCAAGGACACTTAGGAAAGTGACTATCTGGAATTTTGAGCTTGCATACTAGGCAGCAGGCTCTATTAATTAAAGTGGATATTCCCCAAATAAAGGAAAAGATTTCAGATGCTAGGAGGCCAAAAAGAATTAAATGTTCAAAATAGGTTACTCCACACACTCCTCTGTCTCCAGAAATTTTCATATCATCTTTTAATATAGTAATTCTAGCTCTGTTTGGGTAATTTCATAGAGTAGCTTTGGCAAATGGCCCGCTACCAGCTCCATCCCCCAAATATACAATCCTGAGAACATTCAAATGAATAAACCTATTGTAACTCAGGACAGGGCAAACGTAGCACTCAGTCAAATTAGTGTCTTGTTTGGTTTTCTCAAAGCGTTAAATCACTGCACAAGACCTGCAATGGTTTTCATGAAATATGTTTTATTAATCTGGTAATGATGTTGAGTGTTTGTTGTCTAGAGCAGGGCTGCCAGGATTCTAGGCTGAAGATACTTGTCCGTGACTATTATCCCATCACTAATCATCGTTGATAAACATTGACAATATTAATCAGCCTCCATCTGATCACAATCCCCCGTTTAACCACAGTAAAATCTCTGTTGTTGATATATTGGCTTTTTTTCCTCCTTCATTCATTTTGCTCATTTAAAGCCTCCCTTCCCGGCCTCTTCATTCCTAACAGATCCTGACAAGTGGCACAAGGCAGGGTTATATCCCATGATTGAAATTGCACTGATGTTGAATGACACAGGACAGAGGAGGGTGGAAATACACTGAGGGGAAATGCCCACCAATCCAGGCTCCACGATAACGTATCCTGAAGGAATGTGTGTGGGCTCTTAATTCTGCTCCCAGAGAGGTGGAGAGGGCAATGTGGTTGATTCCATGGTATAGATGAAGGGTGAGTAAGAAAAATTCCTTACTCACATACACAGTGCTAACAGATTAAAGTTTAGGACACTTTCTATGGACTATAGACCCCTTTTTTTTTTCCAGCAGAGAGAGGAGAAAAGTGAAGATGGAGGTGGGGAAAGAAGCAAGTGGAGGTTGAGAAATGGTATGTTGAGATCGGAAGCATGTTTGAAGACTGTAACAGAGCAAACACAGTCCACAAAAAGGAAATGTGGGATATTACAATGATTGTTATGGCATTAGACTTTTTTTAGATGTAAGAAATATGTCCATATGAAATATATATTAAACAGAATTTGGTGCTTAACAATCTCCAGGCTCCCTGGCTTTCTCACACAACTGACCCCTATAATAGTAAAAGAGAGATGTAGACAAAATAACAAAGCACACAGAAAAGTACAGCTTGGCCCAGCGATGACCCTTTACAGGCAGGTACAGCAAGACTTTTCTACCCCAGAATGTCCCACAGACCTTATTACCTTTTCTTCTGCTGCTCTTGACGTAGGTGGAAGGTGGTGGGTGCAGAGATGAGGGGTGTTACAAGAGGAGGGAGTTCTTGTTTGGTTTTGGTGAGATTTTCTTGTTTGTGTCGAACTCAGTTGAATATACAGACTTTTGTTGTTGCTTTGCAATTCTCTACAGAAGCAGTCCCCAATCTTTTTGACACCAGGGACTGGTTTCATGGAAGACAAATTTCTCCATGGACTGGAGGGCCGGAGGGTGAGATGGTTTGGGGATGATTCAAGTGCATTACATTATTGTGCAGTCAAACCTCTCTGCTAATGATAATCTGTATTTGCAGCCACTCCCCAGTGCTGGCATCACTGTCTCAGCACAACCTCAGATCATCAGGCGTTAGATTCTTATAAGGAGTGAGCAACCTAGGTCCCTCGCATGCGCAGTTTACAGTAGGGTCCATGCTCCTATGAGAATCTAATACTGCTGACCTGATAGGAGGTGGAACTTATGCAGTGATGATGCAAGTGATGGGGAGCAGCTGTAAATACTGATGAAGCTTCACTCACTCACCTCCTGCTGTGTGGCCTGGTTCCTAACAGGCCACAGACTGGTACTGGTCCACGGCTTGGGGGTTGGGGACTGCAGCTTTACAGCATAAGGTAAGACATGCCTATTAGGAAATGGATTTTTCTAGAATTCCAAGGGGAAAACAGAGTTTAACATCATTTCAGAACAAAAAGTCATGTAATGATGACTTAAGTTGAACCATGAGAAATTGTCATTTTGGAGGGTCAAAAATGGTCATATAGTGTCAGTCTCCTGCTTTTTATGTAATCCTGTGTGCTAGGCACTGTGGAAGAAACCAGGGGTGCAGAGGTGAACAAACTGGCCCTGAGTAGGGCAGCAGAGCCCACAGCCTAGTGGGAGAGAGAGACTTTACTCAACTAATTGCACAAATGGTTGCATGATCAGAAGCTGTGATAAGTGCCAGCAACTTACTATGAAGGTCTGTACCAGAGGACCTGGAGCTGGGGGTGAAGAGGACCTGAGATCCTCACTGAGGACATGAGAGGGGTGGTCAGAGGTGGGAAGGGCAGAGCAGAAAGCAGCCCTTTCCTCTTCAGACAGTGTGAAGCTTTGTTGTAAGCATCAGGGACCAAGAAAACTGACCATGCCAGCCAGCCCGGAGCCTTCTAATAGGTGAGATGGTAATGAACGGACAGACTGATATAAGCAGAACAATCTCAGATAATAAGTGATCTGAAGGACGTAAACAAGGGGTTGAGAGAGAAAATAACGAAGGATGATCACTAGAATGGTCAAAAGGGCCCCTCTGAGGAGGTGACGTTTATGCTGAGACATAAAGGACAGGAAAGAGCTTTCTACACAGGAATACAAGAAAGAACATTCTAGGCAGACAGTACAGAATGAGCTAAGACCATGTCACAAGAAAACACTTGCTCAGTGGCTCAGAAGAGTGAGGAGAGTGACGGACGACGAGAGTGGAGGTGAAGCAGCACACTTGGATCTCCTAGGCGTGGCAGGGAGTTAGCCTGTGTCAAAAGTGCAAGGAAAACAGAAAGTCCTATGCACAGGGACTATTGTCTGAGTATTTTAGGTTGCAACATGTTCTCCACTTAATTAATTTAATTCTATAGTACATAGATGTAACCTCCATGTAGCTGGGTACTTTACATGTGTAGGGGCAATATTTTTGAAAGGCATGTCCATTTTTAAATAGGTAATAATAATAATAGCACTGAAGAGTGACATTGGAGAAGGAGACTCAGCAGCCCTCACTACTTACTGGATACCTGCCAAGGGCCACACCACGCCAGGCATGACTGACATGCATTATCTCATTTAATCCTCACAACAAAGCTGTAAGGCTGCTACCATCCTCTATAACCCATTTAAAGAGGAGGAAAATGAGATACAGAAAGGTGTTCATTGAATATGCCTCCATGGTACTATTGGATTGACTTTTGACTGATCGTATCACTGTACCTCCAAGTGAAAAACATAATTCAGCATAATTTCAGAAAGGAAATACTATTGCCTATTTCTCCTCCAAAAAACTGACCATTCATTTTAACTAACCCCAAATATTAAACTGCAAATGAGGAGCCAGGGCACAAATTGCAACATTTTTATTAGTTAAATCTTGGGAAAATCTCTCAGCATTTCTGAGCTGTTGTTGTATTCAAAAAGAGCAATTTGACTTAGATTTGCCCAGTAAAATACAGGTTGCCTAGTTATATGTAAATTTCAGATAAACAAATGAATAATTTTTTAGTATGTCCTATGCAACATCTGGCTATATGTATTTTATGCAAATATGATGCCCTGTATTTTTATTTGCTAAATCTGGCAATTCTGGTTTGACTATATCAAATGGGCTGGCCCAGCAAAGCATGTCAATCAATGATGAAATTTTTAAATAACTGGTCAAATGAGAAAAAGAGAGGCAATTAATTTAGCTATTCATACTGCTAAATTTTTTCATTATAAAGGATTATCTTCTTTCTGAAATGTTGTCCTTTTACTTTTGGGAAATTAAAATGTTTGTTTTTCATGAAATGCTGTTAGCAGTTTTAGTGTTGCTATTTTGTTATTTTCTAATTTTCTTAGGAAAATAAAAAGATAACCTGACACATTAATCTCTGCTATGATTTAATTTGTTTTTATTGAGGTATAATTTATAGATAGTGAAGTAAAATCATAATGTACATTTTACAATTCAAAAGATTTTCTAAAATGCCTATTTCCAATTTCTTACACACAGAAGTTTCCCTGTGCCCCTCCTCCATCAATTCCCACCCACTTCATCAAAGGCTACTGCTTTTTTCTTTTTAAAATATGTTCATCATGGATTATTTTATCTGTTCTAGACCGTCATAGCAGTGAAATCTTATAATAGATACTGTTTTGACTGGCTTATTCAATACAGCAAAATATTCCTGAGATTCTTTGATGTTGTTGCAAGATTTGCAGTTATATTTTTATTGCTTAGTAGTTTTCCTCTGTATAGACATACCATACTTTGCTTATGTATTCATCTGGTACCCAATATTTGGATTCTTTCTGGTTTGGTGTTTTTATGAAAACAACGTGCTATGAAAATTTATATAAAAGTCTCCGTAGATATACGCTTTCATTTCCTTTGGGTACATACAGAGAAGTGAAATTGTTGGCTCATATGTTATGAGTGTGCTTAACTTGATATGAAACTGTCAAACTGTTTTCCAAAGTGGCTGTACCAACTTATACACTCAGCAGCAGTGAGTGACGTTTCTATTTCTCTATATCCTTGTCAACAATTGGTATTGTCAGCTTTTTCAATTTTAGCCATTCTAGTGGATGTGAAATGGTGTCGTTTCATTATAGTCTTAATTTGTATTTTCCTAATGATTAGTGATATTGCCATTTTTTCTCATGTGTTTATTGGCTATCATATATCTTTTTTATGAAGTATCTGTTTAAATATTTTCCTTCTATTATGGCTTTAGCTTCATCTCAGAATTTTAATATATTTTCTTTATGTTATCATTTATGTCAAAATAGTTTTTTGTTTGTTTGTTTTATTTGATTTACCGTCTAAAATTCTGTTGCTTAATTTCCAAATATTTTGGGATTTTCAGATTTTTTTGTTATAGATTAGTAATTTAACTCTTTTCTGGTAAGAGAGCAGACTCTGTATAATTTTAGCCCTGTGGTATGAAGACTTCTTTTATGGCCCAGCAGGTGATCTATATTAGTGAATAGTCCATGATCACTCAACAAAAGTGTGTATTTTGTTGTTATTGTGTGTGTAGTGTTTTATAAATGTCAGTTAGGTTAATCTAGTTGATAGAGTTGTTCAGCTCCTCTATATAATTAATGATTTTTGTCTACTTATTCTATAAATCTATTTATGCTCTATTACTAGTACATAAAATAGTTTCTATTCTATTACATTTCAGTTCATCAGTTTTCTGTTGCAGTATCTACTCTGATCTTAAGTGAAACAGGCAAATTTTCTATTTCAGATATTGCCATTTTTACCTCTGAAAGCTCCATTTGTTTTTCTCTTCTATCTTCCATTATTTTTGTCATTATATTTATGTTTTCCTCTAAATTCTTTAGAATATAAATAATAGCTGTTTTAAAGCCCTTGAGTATGCTTCATCTACTCAGTAATTTCTGGGTATTTTTTAATTGATCAAATTTTTTCCTAGACATGGATCATATTCCCCACTCTTAAAGCATCAAGTAATTTTTTTATTAAAGCAGGATGTTGAGATTGCTACGTTGTTGAGAGTCTAGACTTTGTTTACTTTCTTTAAAGAGTATTTAGTTTTGTTCCGCGAGGCACTTAATTTTCTGCAGATTAGTTTGATCATTTCAAGGCTTATTTTAGTGATTTTTTTAAAGTAGGTCTTAATTTTTCCTACTCCTAATCTGTGGCTTTTCTAAAGTCTCAAAAAATGCCTCAGGTGTTCAGTAAGATGTTCTTCACTTTGGCTGATCTGAAATCCTGTCACTGTGGAACCTCGGCAGTATCTGTCCAACCCACAGTTCCCCCAGAAACTGCTCTCACCAGCCCTTTGTGGGGTTTCCGCGTGTGCACGTGCAGCTTAGTCTTAAGCCAAAGATCTAAAAAGACCTCTCTCTGCTTATTTCTCGTGCTCCTTCTCTGCACAACTTGGTCCCCTCTGGAGCCCTGCCCAGCGAATTTCCTGCTGCCTCCAATTATGACATCTGCCTATGTAGCTACTACTCTGCTTGCTATCTCCCTCCCTGTACCTTGATTTGGAAAGTGCTTCCAGGCAAAAAGCTGGAATAATTATAGGGGTTCACCTCATTTGTTTCCCCTTCTCAGGGATCAAAGTACTGTGCTGCCTATTGTCCAAAGTCTGAAAACATTTGCTTCGATTATTTTGTTCAGATTTATAACTTTTTATGTCAAGGGGGTGGGCCCAGTACCAGTTACTCTGTCACTGCCGGAAGCAGAAGTCCACATTCCTTCTAATAATTTTTAAGGTATGAAATATCTTTAAAGTCTAGGAACAAATGATTTGATGATTCCTTACCCTATTATCAGATCTAAAACTGTAAGTCATTCTAATATTTGGCAAACATACCAAACATCTTCTGTGTGCCTGTCATTGTTAGGTGCAAGGAATCAAAGGGGAATAACCTGTGATAACAGAACTCCTATCCTTGGGAAGGTTGAAACCTAAGAAACGGAAGCTATTATAATACGGTATGAACTATCCTATATAATTATAAATGTGCCAAAAACATATTTGATAGTAGGATTATTTTTTGGACAGAGTAGGTATCAGGGCTATCTATGATTTTATGTCCCCATGGATTGCAAGAGATGAAACTTTCCTCAGAAAATTTATGTATGATTTAATATTTGGCTTCTCCCCGGTAATCTAATTTGATAACTAGTGATGAAAATTATTTCCATTTCCCTTGCTTAAAAGACAAATTATGAAGAATTTTTACTTTTAAATAAATGCAGGGTATGAACTAGAACCAGATGAACCCCAGTTTCTTATTATTTTGATTTTGGCATTCGATATGCCTCTGTTGTCTCACATTAGGTCACTGCCAGGGATCTCAGATCTCCAGGCATCTCTGAGCATGATAAATCTAGGGCCAGGGCAGGCTAGCTTTTTCTTATAATAGCTTTATTGAGGAACAATTTATATGCCATAACATTCACCTTTAAAAAATGTACAATTCAGTGGGGCTTTTTTTTTTTTTTTGTATATTCACAGAATTGTGCAGCCATCACTGCTATTTAAAGTTAGAATATGTTCATGACCTGATTCCATTAGCAGCCAGTCCCCATGTCCCCCTCCTACCAGCGGCTGGAAACCACTAACCTTTTTTCTGTGTCTATAAATTTGTCTGATCCGGATATTTCTAATAAATGGAAACACACTATAATATATATGGTCTTTTGTGACAAGCTTCTTTAGTTCATCATGTTTTCAAAGTTTATCCATGGTGTAGTGCATATCAAGTCTTCATTCTTTTTTATTGCTGAATTAAAAAAATGGCTTCTTTATTCATGGATATACCACATTTTGTTTATCCATTCAACAGCTGATGGAAATTAGAAATGGTTCTACATTTTGGCGATTATGAGTAATGCTGCTATGATTATTCATATGCAAGGTTTTGTGAGGATATATATTTTCATTTCTCTGGGATATAAACCTAGGAGTATAATTACTAGGTCATATCATAAATCTGTATTTAATAGTTTGGGGAATTTTAAAATTGTTTTCTAAAGCAGCTGCACTATTTTGCAATCTCACTAGCAAGGTATGAGAGTTCTAATTTCTCCATATCCTTACCTACACCATTTTTGACTGTCTATTTGATTTTAATCATCCTATCATATGAAGTAGTATCTTGTTGTAATTTTAATTTCTCTAATGACTAATGATGTTGATATTTTTATAGGTTTCTGACCATTTGTGTATATTTTTAAAGAAATATTTATTCAGATCTTTTGCTCACTTTTAATTAAGCTGTCTTTTTATTGTTGAGTTGTAATAGTTTATTATGTAACCTGGGTACAAGTCTCTAATCAGGTAGATAATTTACAAATATTTTCTCCCATTTTGTGGGTTGTTTTTCTTGATGATGTGCTTTGAAGTACAAAATGTTTTAATATTGATGAAGTCCTGTTTGTCTGTTGTTTCTTTTTTCATTCATTATTTCTGTGTCCTAAGAAACTATACCTAACTCAAGGTCACAGAAATGTACTCCTATGTTTTCTTCTAAGAATTTTTTATTTAATTTTCATATTTGGTCTTTGATCCATTGTGAGTTAATGTTTGTGTATGGTATGACAGAGGGGTCCAAATTAATTATTTTGCATACAGATATCTAATAGTTTCAGCACTATTTGTTGAAAAGACTCTTTTTCCCCATTGAATTTTCTTGGTGCATTTGTTGAAAATAAATGAATTGTAATGTACGTCCATTTATTGGACTCAAATCTCAGTTCTCTATTCCACTGATTGGGGGTCCCATAACCTCCAATGAGTACCAACTTTTGTACTTGATGATTTGCGTTGCTTTTGCTTTTCCAAGATTCTGTCTTTGAATTTTGATAGTTTGATTATGACGTGTCTAGGTAAGTTTCTCCTACTTATAGTTTATGCAGCTTCTTGGATGTGTAGTTTAATGTTTTTCATGAAATTTGGGAAGTTTTTAGCCACTATTTCTTCATATGTGCTTTCTCTTTCTCTTGTTCCTCTCCCTCTGGACAACCTTTATGTGTAAGTTGGCATGCTTGATGTTCCACTGATCTCCAGGGCTCTGTTCATTTGTCCTCATTTATTTTTTCTTTATCTTCCTCAGACTGCATAATCTCAATTAACCTATCTTCAAGTTTCCTGATTCTTTTTCTGCCACCTCAAATCTGCTGTTGAGCAACTTTAGTGAACTTTATATTTCATTTATTGTATTTTCAAACTTTAGATTTTCTGTGTGGTTCTATTTCTATTTTTTTTCTCTTTACTGATATTGCCTATTTGGTGAGAGAATGTTCTCATGAATTTTTTTTAACTGCTTACACATAATTTTCTTTAGTTCTTTGAACATATTTATAATAGTTGATTTAATGTCTTTATCTTATAAGGCCAACATCTTGGTTTCTTTAGGGATAGTTTCTATTTGCTATTTTGACCCCAGTACATTAGCCATATTGTCCTGTTTATTTTTATATATTATTGTTATTGGAAACTGTACATTTTATAAATAATAAAGTGTGGCATCTCTAGAAATCAAATATTCCCTTCCAGTTTTTTTAAATTTTATTTCCAGTTGTTTCCTATTTTGTTAGCTTTCTTTTTTAGTGACTTTCCTGTACTAATTTTTTAAAGTTTATATTTTTTGATACGTGGAGACACTGAAGTGTCTGCTCAGTTAGTGTTCCACCAGTGATTGGATGTAGATTTTCTTAAATTCCAGGAACCAATTATTATCCCAGCCTTTGCTAAGAGGTTGTGTATGTGTGTTGGGTTCACCTTCAACACTTTGGTAGTTTATAACTCTACTTTAGCCTTCAAAATTTCTGCTGTGTATAGCCCCAACTTTAGCCAGAAGTGAGAAATTAGGCTCTTCTTAATATTTTTTTGGACACGCACACAGCTTTTCACATGCCTGTGGCCTTCTTGATCCCTAAGAATATTTTGGAGCTTTTCAAAGCCTCTTATAGGTACCATATTTTCTTAATTTTCATTTTAGGTTTTATGGTCTGCCTCTTATATACTTCCAGTGGTATCTTTACCTGAGGCAACTGCAATGTTAAAGAATTGTCACTGTTTGTTTTCAACAAACACTGTGGGGAAAGTGTTTTTCCCACTGAGTGATCATTGAGTCAGGTTAATTAAACATGGGTCCTGTGTATAAGGCTTTTTCATAGAATTGCCAGAAAGTCAAATAATGACAACTCTCTGAGGATGGAGCTTTGTGCGAAGCTCCAAATCTATCCCCACCCCCACCCAGTGGCAGTTGGCCTGCTGATTGTGACAGGTTTCATAGTTGTGAGGCTGCTAGGTGGTGGAGCCTGGGCTTTTGGTGTACCCATCACCCAAGGAGCATACATTGTACCTCAAAGGTAATTTTTCATCCCTCCCCCCGCTCTTGACCTCCTCCCTTATCAGTCTCCAATGTCTATTATACTGCTCCGTGTGCCCTTGTGTAGACACACCAACATTTTAAACCTTAATATAAATATAGCATGAATATTAGATTATAAATTCAAATTTTATGAGGAATACATATTTTTTGTTTTTTTAAGTTTAATTCAATTTGTATGGTAAGCTCAGATTCATTCATGCTGATTAAAATTTAGTCTCACTAAATTTACATAAAGTCTTTCCTTGTATCTTTGTGTAAGTACTTTAAAGTTATCTAACATCAAGGTGGGGAAAGAAAGTATGCGATCTTCCATCTTGTTCTGTAGGTTGATAACCACTGAGATGCTCACTGACCCTTAAAGTCCTCATACTTCAGTCCATTTATATCACTGCTAAGACATTCCAGTTTGTGTGGTCCTTCAGGTCTAGATATGCTACATGCTATGCTATATCCTCTGTGTTCTCAGAAAATACTAGGCTCAAGTCACATTGGGACATGAGATCTCTATGAGGTCACATCTACCAAGACAAAACAAGATATTCTCTCCCTTCTAGGGGCTCTACTTAAGATAGTCTTAGTCTCCTCAAATCAATCACGTAGGGGGAATTGGTCATACCCTGAATTCCACAAGATGGAAGGGCACGAAACAGAGACCCACAAACATCTAGGTTCTTTTTGCTTTTCCTCTTATCCTTCTCCTGTTTGGACTGGGAATAGTTAGTCTCAGAGTGGAGGCTTTGTTCTGATTTCATTTTTATCCTTCCACGTCCATTATATACACTCTGTGTTCCTTCCATCTTCTTTAAAGCCTGGACTTTTGAAACTAAAAACATGAAAAAATTTCCTTCTTGTTGGTTAGCCCTTTCCTTTTTTGAGATAAGCTCAGAATTGTCTAGCTGTTACCTAAATTCATATCAATAACAGTTAGAGGAGAGTCAAGTTAGAAGGTATATCTGAGGAAAAAATGGTTAATATTTCCAAAATACCATCTTATCACACTAAGGAGGACAACTGCACATCTGACAATCTGCAACCAATTTCTTTTTTCACTTAAGGGGATATGTTTAAACTGCAACCTAATTAATTTTCATCAGTTATATTAAAAAAGATTTCAGAATATATTGATACTCAGGAATATTTGTTGATATTTTGGGACACAATCTTTTCAGCCCTTTCTATCATTTTGGTAGAACACTACATTTCACAACATTATAAAGTGGAGCACTGAAGGAATGACGAAGCAGATTTGGATCCAAATATAATTTTCACCTGAAAAAAAAAAAAACAAATTTATTGTTCAGAAATAGGTGTGTTATAGAAAAAGACATATTCTTTAAATTGCATATGCAAAATCTCTTTATTCCCTATCATGATTATTACAGGTCACTTTTATCTTCATTTTTACCATTAACAGTCAAGTGGAAGAGATTCAACTTATCTTTCCAATCAGTCTACCTCTAACCCCCAACTCTGTTAAGTAATTAACTATGTCTTTATTCATACATGTAAAAGTCTAGGAAGTTTGCTATTTGAAATAATCTTAGAGACCCCTTTACATAGAGCAAAATATCCTTATGTGTAACATAAAGCACACCCCCAACTCTATTTTTGTCTTTGTAATTTCCATTTTTCATATAGTATGGTCCATAAAGCACAGCTAAATTAACAGTAATTGCTCATTATATTTTTTGTGCAGGCCCATAAAACCTGAATCAAAGCAGACTTGTTTTATCTATATTCAGATTATACTTGAAGTTTTTCACAAATCAAACTGGACCATCCAGCTGACCTCATCTGAACAGGTGATCTAGCTACACTCACCATTTTACATGTTCTGAGGGCCTGGCGCTCCTTTTGCTTCTCCTCTGCCAAACACTTTAGGCATTTCTTCTTGGAAGGAGAGTGCATTTGGTGCCCTTGTTTGAAACCTTATCAACTTCTAATAGTCTTTTTTTTTTCCTATTCTCTGTGGCTTGGAGGAAGAATTTCTTGGTTTTCAACCCCATTGCGCTCCTGTATTATTCTTCTAACAATTACCATCCCTGTCCTTTTTTTCCACCTTCTCCTCACTTCCCTCAAAAGTTTATAGCAACTTTAAGCTATGTTCATGAAGAAACACAGAGGTCTAGTGAAAGAACACTGTATTTTGTTCTCATATTGATCACAGTACTATACAGCTGTGTGTAAAAAGATCTTCCTTAGAAACATAGAATGTTATGTCCAATAGAGTCCTTAAAGGCCATAGACTTAATCTTGGGTCTGTAGACAAGTAAGTAATCAAGAACTCAGCATGACCAAATAACTTGCTCAAGATCAAAAATCTAGGAAATAATGGAGTCAGCACTAGAATTGGAGCTTCCTTACTCTCATTCTGGCACTCCTGCATGTATAAAATTCTACCGAGTCTAAGTTAATCTTCTCTTGTTGATTAGGTGGCTAAATGTCTACCATGTAAGACGCTGCTGATTCACTAACCTACCCCACATTTTTGAAAGACTCCTTCATCACTTCTATAGAAGGTGGAAAAACGTAGATACTCACTTTCTCAAATTTCCTTGCATATGGAAATCACTGGCTACATGACACCATTTTCACTGGTAAAACATGCATGAAGTCTGTTTGTGGGAGGAGTGACATTTGGGAGAGATTTGTGTTCTTATAAAAAGTACAGAGAGCCTGGCATTACACCTTCCCTGTTTCCATTACTTTCTTCCCTAAATTCTGCTGTAATGCTGAAAACTTCAGCAGCTCTCTTACAACTATAAGGAACAAAACAAAAGAACTGCAGTGACGCTAGCCCTTATATTGTTGAAAGGTTGAACTAATGTCAGCAGCTACTTAATACAGACATCTTGTTTAATGAGAAAAAAATTGAATTATTTAAGCTACGATGCCAGGTTTTCTGTTAACTTGCAGCCAAAGCCTTCCTAACAAATAAATAAACCCAATTTGAAAGATCAAATGAAATGGCACAAAGGTATCTGTGTGTGAATATATATGTATATTTTAAACTTTATTCAAATATTCAGTATTATTTTTAAAAACTAAAAATGTGTCCACTGCATATTTAAAACATAACTATTGTGTTTTTAATTCTCATTTATTTTGTCCCCAAATATATTACAAAAAGGTGTAAAGGTGATACCCTATAAGCTCTTTATAACTCAGTTATTTGGAATTCAGAATGTATTCCTTTTTGGAAATTCTATGTAACTCATAATGTTGAAGTTTCTGCATCCTACAACAATGTAGCTGTGATAGGATGTTAGTCACAGTACTATAAAATATTATCACCAGTTTGTATGGGAGAATTGATAACAGAATTTATGTTGGCCCACATGCCACCTTCCTCTCTGGCAAAATATCCACCAGGGGGGTACAATAGGCCCCTCCACCTACCATCCCACCTGTTGAGCAGTGGCAGCTCCAAGCAGCTGGTCATAGTCCCACAGCCTGCAAAAATGTGTAGCCAGTCAGATCTGGAGAAGCGAGGAGCTTTGCACTGGAATTTGGTATAGGCCAACAGGAATGGTTATCAGTCAAAGTCAGTCCCTTGTCAACCACTGTTAATCTAAAAGCAAGAACACTACCCTGAAGAATATTTTTGTGTATTGAATTCATAAAAATAGAGCCACAGGTAAGGGGAGCTCATCTTTGTTCATTTTGTTACTCTAGCTGACTTCCCACGGCCCAGTACTGAGGTGAAGGGAGAAGCAGAGAGGGACGGAGAATGCTAGGAAGCCGTGTAGAGTCCATGGGGAAGGGAGAACTGATGGGGACTCCAGCATGGGGAGCAGGACAAGCTCCTGTAGCCATCAGTCTTGATTAGTCTTCCCTGGTGGGGTGAGTGGGGAGTGCGTAGGGGATTCGTATGTAAGATTCCAGTGGAAGTTGCTGTGTCCTTCCTTATCAAATGGAAAGGAATGCTCAAATCCTGCTTGACAATTCAACTGTGCATTCCCAGTGTACTTACTGTATCCAGAGTGGCCAGGGAGTTCCAATAGTTCTATCAAATTTCAATTGCTTTAAAGAAAGTAATTTTGAAGAGAAAAAGTTAATTGCATGTTTCATGACGCTTTTACTAAAGTACAAATTACACCTGCATTTTGGGAGTGCAGTTTGGCATTTACTTGCCCAATACCTAGTTCTGTTGATGGAAGACGACACTTCACTTCTGCCCCTTAACCTTTCTTTTATCTAGCTCTTCCTTTATGTGTGCACTTGACCTCCCATTTACTGTCTTTAAAAAGAATTAATGTAGATCTCAGACAAGACTTTATATATAAAAAAGATTAACAAGTATTTGGATGGGGAATAGAGGGAAGTGAAAGAGATAAAAGAATTAAAAGGTATTCTTCTCTGGACTCAGATATGTCTTCCCAACTGTGACTATTATAAAGAGTAATCTTATGAAAATCTAGCTCCCATAGGTAACTTAGAAGCAATTAAAATAATATTAGTGTTTTTCACAACTTTACAATGTTTTTATGCATGTAATAAAAACCTTACTAATTATTGCAAAGTTATTTGTATTCAGATTTCAAAGCAAAGAGATAGTCTGTGCAATGTAGAATCCCGAACCATCAGCAGGAAACTGGCTGATAGAACCAGAATTTTCCCTTCAGCATCTCCAGTTGCCTCAGTGAACCTCAAATAGGATCCTCTGCTGGCAAATATTAGCTTATTGTAGTTTTAAAATAAATAAATACCTTGAGCAAATGTTCAATGACACCCAAAATTGGTTTTCACAAACTTACTAAGTATAGTATCTGTTCAAAAAAGGCAAATGATTTCTAATGGAAAAAATATATAAATTTCTGAATGGAGAGCATACATTTCTTTAAATGGATGAAAACTTTCAGTGTGATCCGAATGTAATCAACATTCAAGCCTTATTGTATGGAAAGAAGAAAGACAGAGGCTTGTTAAGCAATTTCCCCAGTTCTGCTCATTATCAATTTGTTGGGAGGAGTACAGTACAACCCACAGTGCACTTAGCACGTGCTAGACATCCAAACCATAGGACTGATTCCTCAACTCCTCTGATGGGCGAACATGTGACATGCTAACCAGACAGGCTTTTAAAGGCATGTTACAGAAAATGTGGAGAGGAAGTTTAGTGTGGTTTCCTGAGTGTAGCAAGGGAAACTGCAGAGATAGAAAGGCCCTTAAAGGTCACCAAAATACAACAATTCTGTCATTGTAAGTAAAAGGAAATTGAAATCCAGAACGATCAAGTGACTGGCTCAAGGCCATCCATTTAGTGAGTGTCAGAACCCAGGATAAAAAAAGGTCTCAGTTTTTAGGAAAATACCATCATCCCTGCATACCTAATATATGTGATGCTCTAGCAGAGGTATGTTGACAAGCATATTAGCAAACAGACAAGCCTTCTATTATTACTTTGAATACAATGAATATTACACGGGGGTGGGGTGGTGATCTAGGGACAAGGTTGAATTACTTTAGGATAAAATTCAAATTCTTTGTCAGCCCCTTGACACCAGGGGCGAAAACAGATGATGCCAATCTGAGAATAGATATTAGCCACATGAGTAATCCCCCCTCAGATAACTAAGAGTTGTCCACATTTGTAATCATCAGGGGCCCTGATAAACTGGATCTCACCTAAGAGCTGGTAGCAGAAAAGAATTAGATTCCCTATCGTAGCCCCTTCTTTCTGACTAAGGTATAAAATTACAATAGCCAAGCATCTAGGATAATTTTCTAGGCTGACGCATCCATGATAACTCAGTAGCTTTGGTGCCCTTTGCAATAAAAGGAAGCACGGAGCAAGTAAGTCAATCTAATTATGAAGTTTGCCGACGTTCTGTTTAAGTCCATTAAGTGCAATAAGCCAGCCCAGCAGAGATCTACCTGCAGAATCAGATTATTACTTCACTGTTACACTTTACAGGGAGTAAACAGTAGAAAAGATCGTGAGGATGGTTTATGGCTGAGTCCAATCACAGGTGTTCATCGGAGGGAGAGCTCAGTGATGTTTGCCCATCTCCTGCACCCTGCAGACTTCTGAGGAGCACTGCAGCATGCAGGAAGCTGCCCATGGTGGAAGAAAGAAGTTTACAGAGATGGAGTTCCAGGTAATGACCTACTTATGATGAACCACATGAATCTATTAACCTGAAACCAGTGCATTAAAAATCAAAATATGTTTCCATTCATTATGTCTTTATTTTGCAAATTGCAACAAAGGTGTCATTTTGTTATAATACATATTCACACACACATACACACACACACACACACACACACACACACACACACACACACAAACAACCACATAAAGAAGACGGGGTTGGGGGAAATAAAGGAAGACAGAGGACTCAACCTGTGGCAATGTTAGAAAGGTTCAGGCTGCAGAGGGATCTAAGAGCAAACAGTAAAACTACCTTTGGAATTAGGAAGCTCCTTGACTCTTTGCATTCTCTGTTATTCATGCTGTGCCCTGTCATCAAAAAGAAGGACTGAACTGAGAGCCAGAACTTAGCTTTGCACTAATGGTTAAGGTGTTATTTACGTGGCTAACATGTAGACTGACCTTTGTTGGATTGTGGAGGAGACCCTAAAATTTCAAACCAGGAAGCATGCCTCTGAGAACCAACTGCTCTGGAGGGAAATGAAATATTATCTTCTTCCTTATCCACAATTTTGTTTGGTAAGCCTTCAGATGGTAGAAGCCATGGATATGGGAATCCCATGAGAAGCTGAAGAAGTTACACCTTTGTCCATCACTTGGCAGGCTTTTCCTAGGGGTACCCACCAATCTCCTGTTTCTTCTATGGGAGAAGCAGCAAAATATGGTGGTTAAGAAAGTGGACTCTGGAGCCCAAATGCTTGGGTTCAAATTCTTCCTATGCCTCCGTTACTTCATCTATAAAATGAAGATAATGATAGTAGAATTTTTAAATTTTTCTATGTAGATTAAATGAGATTAAATGAACATGTGCCGATTACTTATCACAGACTACATTCTGGCCTGGTTCATACCTATTGTCAATGCCTTGCTGCTTCCTTTCACAGCTTTCCGTCTGCTTAACACAAATATATTCTGACATAGGTTGTGGAATCCCAAGACTTAGCTTAAAGCGATTAAGAGCACAAGTGCTAAGGTAAGATAGACCTGGGCTAGAATACTGGCTCTGCTACTTGTTAACTCCATGACTTTCTTCAACCATTCCAAGGCTTAGTGTTTCTTTATTAGTAAATTAAAGATAAGACCTGCCTCTTAGAATTATTGGGAAGGTTAAAAATGATTGATGTATGTAAAGTGCTTAGCATGGTAACCTGGCAGAATAAGTTCTCAGCAAAGAGACTATGGAACTATTATTTTTATTGTAGCCTAGAATAGCCAAACTAGAAGTAAATCTAGAAATCTAGTGGAAGACACATGTTATAAGAGAAATCTACCCGTCCATCTATCCCTTTAACCCTCCCTCTCCCCACTTTCTCCATTATTCTAGTGGCAGCTAGACCATTCTATTCTTCTGCCTCAGGGAAGAGATGTGACAGCAGAAAGGAAAGATGGGCAGTATGTTTTTAGCTTTGAATTTTAAAGGCTAAGACACTTGAGGCAACAGAAACGACTCTATATTATAAACTATCAACTGGAGAATAAATTTAATGATAAAAGAACTAAGTTTCCCACACCCTGAAGCAGTCTCCCACCATGGACTGGGGTGAGAAATGATGGATGCATATAAGTTGCTAAATCTCAAAAAAAGTGGAGCCCAGTGCCAGGCTCCCTGGGTCAAGTCCTGGAAAATTAGTGAAACTCCTAGATTTGTACCATTGGCAACTTGTTTTCCATTATGCAGCGTGTGATTACAGGAAGAAAACAAATCACCAAAAGAAAATGTCTCCATGCTGTATCTAGAATAGCAAGGTGTAGGCCACCCCTTCAAGAGTTTACCACATCCAGTGAGCATTAGAACATGAAAGTAACAGAGAAAGTCACTGAGGCAGAAGAGATTTGCAGATAGAAGCAGAGGGTACTTTAGCTGCATCCTATCTAGAGTGACCACAAGGACCACATGGGAAAACGATGTCTCAGTGTTTGCCATCATGGACACAGATCATCAACAACCAGATACCTCCAATCCCTTCCTCTTCACAATGAGGCCCTGACACTAAATAATTCTCCTAGAATCTAGGAACAGCCTTGGAAAAAGAGGTGCATCTCAAAATGAATGATATTACATTTATGCCATCTTGACAAAATAAAAATTAAGTTAAATTATAGAAGAAGAAATAAATATGTATATTTCTTGCACAGCCAACTTTGTGCAAGGACTAGAATTACTACCTGCTACACAGATGGGTAAACTGAAACTCAGAGAAATTAAAATAAATTGCCTTGTGTCACACTGTCCTCTGTTATCAAGCAGAGCTATTTTAGCTCTCTTTCTAACGCAATAATTAGAAGGAAATTTTCATCTTACTTTATATATCCCTGTTGACAGAAATAGTCTGAATCTTGGGATGTGATAGCATAACTGACTTTTAAATTATTTTTATCAGGGCCTTTTTTTCAAACAAAGTATTATGTAGAATTCCAATATTTAAAAAGGTAAACATAGAGCTTCTTTGATTAAATTGGAATGGATATTTCCTGATTTCCTTGAAACTCCTCTCTGTAGCAATAGAACTCTGAAAAACAAGTTAAAGCTGGATTCGTGGAAAGGCCACCTTACTGAAAGTCTGGAAACCTGGGTTGTGCCCTCTACTCTGATTTTCACCAGCTGGCCCTAGAGTAGGACCCTAAGCCACTTTGGGATGCATGCACTTCCTTCCTTTTCCTGATGAAGAAAGTGAGCTAATAATTTCTGATCAAATTTTTTTAATTATTTAAATACATATAAAAATATTAGATCACAGAAATTCTGTCCATCCAATCCAGCCATTATTGCCTAGTGTTATGCAAATGCACATTGTTACTCCTTTTCTTTGTTCTTTCAATTAAGAAAAATGCCCAGAATGCATTACTACCCTCTCCTGGAACAGCATTTAAATATGCAAGCACTAATGATCATCTGGATATGAAGAGTATACGGTATCAGCCCAAGCCTTCTACAGAGAATTACAAAGCAGAAAAACTACAAAATATAGCGCTATTTGAAGGCAGCAAAGGAATCCAGGATTTAAGGGATTATAATTTTTAGAGCGAGAGAAAGTATATTGAGATGAGTTGACATTGTGTTCTACTTTCTCCTTGAAGCATTTTACCGTAAATAAGTTGCTCAAGGCCAAGGAAAACCAAGAATAAGATGGTGGCTCAGATCTTTCAGTAGTCATGTGGTTCTGGACAGTAAAATATGGGTTCCACTCCTACCAAGGCAGCCTGGCCTTCAGGGGTCAAAGTATCAGAGAAAAAGGCCATGTAAACATAGAAATCCAACATTTGATGCTGTTTTTCTTCACAAGGCCTTTGCCAATTCTGAAGTTAAAAATGGCAAGAGTCAAGGAAACCAGATAGAAAATAACAGCTTAGCAATTGATGATTTTATGGTGCTTGGAAGATAAAAATTGGAGTTGAGCTTGACAAGTTGGAGTAAACTGGGGAATATAGAAGCTTTCAGTTGAGGGACCTGAAAAAGAAATGGAACAGCCCTTAGGAAGAGTGAATTAGCTTCAAGACAATTCCTGATCTCAAGGAAATCTATTCATATTCTGATGCTTGCCAAAAGAAACGTAAACATGATATGGAGGAAAATAACATTATATAGAGCCTCTATAATTTTCATATATAATGCCAGGCAAAAATAACTAGGCACATCAGGAGATATGACCAAATAACTGGAAACCAAGAGACGAAAGAAATAGAAAATTAAACAGGTATAGAAATGATTAATGTTAGAGTTAAAGTTCAAGGACTCTAATATAGATTAGAATGATCAATATATTTTAAAAAATAGATGGCAAGTTGATTTTATAAAAATAATAAAATATGAATGATAGTATTTAAAAATGTAATGACTCATGGAGGAGCTTAATAAATAGATTTACTGCACATTAGACACAGCAGCAGAAAGGAAAATATCCAGACGGAGGTACAGGAGAAAAATATATAAAATATATAGAACATGATGGAAAGTTCTAGTTTAAATGTAATTAGAGTCACAGAAGGGAGAAGCAATGTTATAAGGGAAAATAGCCAAAACTTGTCCAAAATTAAGAAAAGATATTAAGTTACAGATGTAAATAACAGTGTGAACCAAATACAGAATAAATTCAAAGAATAATACACCTAGTCACAACATAGTAAAACTGCTTATAACCAATAACAAAGGGAAAATATTAAAAAGACAGAGATAAATACACATTATGGTTTATATTAATAGATAATTATTTTCAAAGAAACAATAACAAACTCACAGCTGACTTCTAAAAAAAAACCTATGATGCCAAAGAGCAATAGAATGCAATCTGAGAGGGCTGAAAGAAAGTAACTGTCAAACTGTAATTTTAAATCCAGGAAATTTTTTTTTTTTAAATATCAGTAATAAAGAACATTTTTAGACAAAAAGAAAAACTGAGAGAAATCATTATTGACAGACCTGTAACAAAGAAATTATTAAAGGATGATCTACAGACAGAAGGAAAATTATCCCAGAGAGAAGTTTAGAGTTTTAAAAATAAATAGATACATAATGGTAAATATGTGGATAAATCCACATAATCACTGAATGAATAAAATATTAAAAATTATTTTTGAGGGGTTTGGAATGTACAGAAAATTAAAGCGAACAATAACACATATTTTGGGAAAGGAATAAATAGAGTGAAATTATCTCTTGTATTGTCAGAAAATTGGATAAAATATTAACTTACAGTAAATTATAATGAGCCAAGGATGCATACTGTAATATCTAGGGTAAACACTACCATAATAATAAAGGGATGCATAACTGAAATATAACTGAAGGAAAGAAAGAAATATTAAAATAATTGCCAGATTATAGTAAAAGAAAACACTAAATTGGGGAATATCTACTAAAGCTGATACACGCATTACCTTTGACTTATCCATTTCACTCACTCCCAATAGAAATGTATACATGTATAAAAAGGTACACAGCAACATTACTCCTAATAAACAAAAATTTTTAAAATGGAGATAACCCAAATGTTAATCAAGAGGGGATTGAATAAATAATGCTATAGTCATACAATGAAATTTTCTATACCACTGAAAATGAACAAGCTACAGCTACATTCAACCATACAGATGAATTTTACAAACATAACATTAAGCAAAAAAAAAAAAAATTCAGATATAAAAGAATGTTTACTGTAGGATTCCATTTATTTAACATTCAAAAGTTAAAAAAAAAAAGATGAATCTGAGTTGTAAGAATTTTTACATAAGCATTACCTTGGAAGTGAGTGTTATAGGGCATTGAGGAACCTTCTGTGTATTGATAACATGTAATTTCTTCATCTGTGTGGTGGTTACATGGATGTGTTACTTTATAAAAATGTCTTCCACTGTACACTTAAAATTTATACATTTTTCTCTATGTATGCTCAATAATAATAATAAAAGAACAGAGAAGAATGAAAATGTAGAAGCACTTATTGGTGTGGTGGATAGTCATCTAGTTGAGAACAATGATACTGATTTTACATCATGATGAGCAAAAAATTGCATGGAAGCTTGGGACAATATAGTTGGTCAATTTTTGTAAGGTACCAGCATGCTGAACTCTTACTAAGTATCCCAGAATTGAGCATCACATTGTGGTAGATAAAAAATGTCCCATATCTTGAGTAACTTATCACAAGTCTAGTGAAGAGCCAAGGTATACATACCCCAAATAAAGAATAGTCCTAATAAGTTTGTATTAAGGACAAAAGTATATTAGAGACTAAAATGTACAGACAGTATGAAAATAGAGTCATCAAAGTTGGAGGAACAAGGACAGAATCTGTAGGGTGTGGAGGTAGGCTTTAGATGGAAAATATCACAGGACTACAATTTTTCGTTTGACCAGTGAGATTTATATCTGGTCATTGGGATCCCCTGAGGAAAATTAGTTTTGTCTGATTGTCTATGACAGGAAAATTCCATTCTGGATTGCTTTTTGCAGATTTTTTATAGTATACATAGCAGATAAATTGAGTCACTCTAAAAAAATGAGATTCACCATTTATTTCCCTTGAACTCAGTGAGGAAGATTTGGGCTGAGTGGCTTAAGTGGTTGAAAATATCTGCCTGGCTGTTCTGGTCCCTGGGCAACCTCACCCCACCTTCCTGGGCACCCCAGAATGCCACTGAGAGCTCAGGGGACACAGGAAAGCCCAGAAGGACAGACTTTAAAAGGACCCCTCGTGGCAGATTTTAAGACCTGAGGTTGTTTTTATTTATTTCTTTTCAAACTGCATTGACTAAAAGAGTTAATTTCCCCTGAACCTTTAAGCATTAGATGGGCCCACACCTTCCAAGGACTCTTTTCTTCTTTAAAAGCACAATTGTTGTTCAGTTTCTCTCAGGTGCAGATTCATTAGCTCTTGACTGGCTCTCCTTGTTTGCCGACTACTTGTGGAAAAAGCCATTTACCCTGGTGAATGTCAAGGTTAGTGCAAACTGTCCTTGTCATCAGTCTCTCTGGCAGAAGGTCAGGGATAAGCTTTCCTCAAATGGGCAGCGTCAAACAAAGCAGAGGCTGACTTAACTCACCCAAAGGAAGAAAGGAGGCTTGGGCAGGGGTTGATAAACATTCCTGTGGGCTTTGAGGACAAAAGATTAACTCCTCCCTTGCCACTTCGAGAACTGCACACTCAAAGATGCCTTACAATATGTAGATATTTTAGAGCATATGAGAGACGTTTATAAAGTAATGAATAGCTCTCTCTATCGATCCATAGCTACACCTCTATCTATCTGCATATCTGCCTATCTGTCCATCATCTATCTCAGTTGTTCAAACAAGTTTATACCTGTCTAAGTTTCCAGTTTGGAAGTATATCCTTTTACCCTACTCTGATTGATCTTTATCTTTTTTTTTTTTGTAATTTCTTCCCTCAGTTTACTTTTTTTTTTTTTTTTTGAGACAGAATGTCACTCTGTTGCCCGGGCTAGAGTGCCGTGGCGTCAGCCTAGCTCACAGCAACCTCAAATTCCTGGACTCAAGCGATCCTCCTGCCTCAGCCTCCTGAGTAGCTGGGACTACAGGCAACACCATGCCTGGCTAATTTTTTCTATATATATATGTTTTTAGCTGTCCTTATAATTTCTTTTCGTTTTTAGTAGAGACGGGGTCTTGCTCTTGCTCAGGCTGGTCTCGAACTCCTGAGCTCAAACAATCCACCCGCCTCAGCCTCCCAGAGTGCTAGGATTACAGGCGTGAGCCACCATGCCCGGCCCTCTCAGTTTACTTTTATAGACAAGTTATAAACCACACACAAAGAGCTACCACATTCTGAAATAGATATTCATTTATTTTTATAGAATAATAAAAATTATAAAGTTGGAAGGAACCTCAAGATTTACCTAGTCCAACCTTCCAACCAACAAATAAATCCTCTGCAGCAATGTTGGCAGTGGTCATCCAACCCCAGCCTGATCACTCCTAATGACTGACACATCCCTGCCTCACAGGCAGACCCATCCAAAATGGGGAAACTTTTATCATTAGAGACAAAGATCTGTCTTATACTTAGCTAAACGCCATCTCTGTGGGAATTCAAACTGTTGGTTCAAGTTCTGCCCTCTAGTGTGGTAAAGAGGCCAGTCTTTCCTCAACACACCTCTTCAAATATGTGAAAGAATAATCATGCGGTGTGTAGGGTTTTCCCCTCTCTTGGCTAATGATCCCAATTCTTGCATGAAATGATTGCCCAATAGTCCTTCTGTTTGTGCTCCTCTGAATGACCACTAGCTATGCACTCTCAGACACATGTTATGTTAACAGACAAAAGCCTGTATCATTCTTCCAAAAATGTACCGGGACCCCAGTATACTATACTCTTCGGTGCACCATTTGCTGTACTCCCCTTAACCTCTTTTCCTCAGGGTTTTGCTGAGCAATTTTGTTCTTCTCTTTCAAAGTTTTTCACAGAAATCTTGCTCAAATCACTAAAATATCATCCCTTTCATAATTTACATGACCTAAACACTTTTCCAGCAAAATAAGTCTTGCTCTCTGGTCCTCAAATTTAGAATCATTAGAAACAAATGCTGATTTCTACTCACAATTACATTTGTCCCACATGAGTTAGAAATGAGACATCATTAAGGATGTGCTTCTTACATCTTTAGCATTTTGTCTTTTATATATAATAATCCTGATTTTCTTTCTTGTGATTTTTCTAAATCTTTTTCTAGGACTTAAATTTTACAAATTTTCTTTCATCTCTCTAGAATTCCCCCATATTATATAATTATCTGAAACATTAAAAAAGTTCCTCCTTTATTTGTTCTCTTTTTACCTTCTCCTCTGGCAAGGAGACAAACTACTATTTATACCACATGCAACAGTACTGAACATTAACCTAGAACATAACAGAGCATTAGAATGGTTCCTACAGAGTCACACCTTCTGGATATCCAGATGAATAGTGTCTCGTGTGGCTTCTCCTGGAGACTGTCTTGTAAACTGTCATGGCAGACTGATGCTTTGCTCGTGTATTCGCTGCTGAAGGACTTCTCTTTTTATCAAGTCAGCCCGATGACCCTACCCTCCGAACACACCCTTCAGCTCCTAACCTCCCAAGGTTTTAGCAATTGACACAAATAGACCTTAGTAGATACTAGCCTTATCTTCTTTAACAAACACCTAAAAATACCAACAATTTTAGAAGGCCTTTCTTCTTGAGTTGTGTCATCTTTTAGAAGGACTCCTGTTTCCCATCAGCACTTAGCCCTGTCCTCTGTTCCCACAGCCATCATATACTCATTCAGACACTTAACAGCTTAGACCTAGGAACTTGCAATAAGTTTCTAACTGATTACCTTGTCCCTAGACTCAAAACCTCGAATCTATTCTATATGCAAGCACAAAATTTACTTTTGTATTTATTCCCTGACTCTCTAAAGCTCTGAGTTTTTCCAATAGGTTCATCTCTATAGCTAGCTTTTCACAGCTATAAACCAGTTCTGAGCCTAATAAGACTAAGTTTTATGTTTTAACAAATATAGGTGACATTATAGTAAACATCATTTAAGCCATCATTGAGATATTTAATAATTGTTTTTCTTTTCCTTAGAAGGAATCTTCCCAATGCTCATTTAACAAGAATGATTCATTTAGAACTAAGGAGGACATACTAACCCCTCCATGAAGGTTGTTGATTTTGAAAATCCCTGAACTTGTCCAGGAAATATCAAGGATGAGGACAGTTCCAAACTAGGCTTATTGTTACTTTTTTTTCCTAAGTTCGACCTCACTGCTGCAAAGCCTCACCGGGCCCCTCAGGTACTGTGTGCACAGTACTCCCAGTGCTCCTCCGTTTCCCCTCTCCTGCTATTGACGGCACGATCTGCACAGGTCGTGAGGAGAGAGGCTCACTCAGACACAGCACCTGCTAAGAGGAGGAAAATCGATTTTCATCATCCAAAAATACAGAAATGCTGGCACACAAACTAGTTGCTTGAGGTCCCTTGGGTCTAGAAGAGGAGTCCCACTAAGAAAGACATGCTTGGAACAAAAGTCAATACTCTCTCCATGTAGCCAGAATAATAAGAAAGGTAGGGAATGAAGAGGTAGAGGATGGAATGTTCCTGTGTAGGTGCCCAATTCTACAGTAAATGCCACATGGAATATACAGCCATTTTGCATTGCAGTTTAAAGTGAAGATATTTCCGAGAGCAATGTATAAATTCTTTGATAGTCTAACCATTCTAAAATGCCAAATTCCCCTGAAAGGAATAACCTACTGGTGATTCATTTTTGTGTTTAACTGTTTGCTACTTTTCATTGTTACTTTTCATTATGATGTTTTCCTATTAGACACTTTACTTAAAATTAATATTTCAGGTTGGGATTTCACAATTTGATTCCAGAGGTAGTTTGTAGGGAAACACAAAAGTATAGGTTTCGTTCTTAAAATAAAATGTCACAAAAAGGCTGATAATGCCACAAACCCTTGACAAAGTATTATGGTAATACTGTCATCAATATTTATAATTCATATTTAAATTACACAAGCAAAGCACAAACACAAATTTGTTTTATAAACTGAAGCAATATGTAGCTAGATAGACTAAAAGTAAAAATCTCACTTTGTACATCCCCATTCTCACTCCTCTCCACAGAACTGATCACAACTGTTATTAAAGTGCATCTTCCAGACTTTTATCTATTCGTTTACATGAATTACATATTCACATATGTGTATTTAATATATAAATTGCTTACTTTTGTATAAATGAGAATAATTGATATTGTTTTGTAACAATTTTTTCACTTAATTCTTGAAGACCTTTCTATTTCATGATTTGTAAATTCATTTTATTCTTTTATATCTCTGAATAGTTTTCCATAATATGAACAAACTTAATTCCTACAAATACTTGATTATTGAAACTTATTAGAATCTTTGACCCCCAATTTTTCTCAATTATGAAAAAAAGTTGCTGTAATAAAAATCTCCTTACCTGCTTCTTCATACACTTTTCAAGTATTGCTAAAGAATAAATACTGAAAAGTGGAATATCTATGTCAAAGTCTATGGGGATTTTGAATGTTGATATTAATAATAGATCTTCTCATTTTGAACCATTCTTGCATTTCTGATATATATCATACTTATTCAGGATTTAGTAGTATTTTAGTAGTTTACCTATTATAGTACTAGAAATAATTTGTTTATATGTATTTAATTTGTTTATATTTGATATATTTGCCTATATTTTGCATCTATGCTTAATAATAAGATTGTCTTATAATTTTTTTTCCCCTTGGTTGCTTTTAATGTTGTATTCATCCTGTTTGGGAATCAGACTCATATTATAGTACATACTTGGAAAGTTTCCTTCACCTTTCTAGAAGACTTTTATAATGCATAATTTTCCCAAAACTTTGGGAAAGATAATTGAATAACTCTTGAGACACTTTTTAATAATTCAGACATTAGAAAAATAGAGAGAAGTGCACAAAATGTAGTTTATATCTCGATGACTATCACAACAGAACCTCCACGTAATAACCATCCACAGCAGGAGATAGATTATCACCAGGACTCAAGACAACCTCCATTCATGTCTCCTTCTAATCAACCTTCTTCCTCCTCCAAAAGTGCAATCAATACCCTCATTTTGAACATTATAATTTAGTTTTCCCTGCTTTTGAACTTACTGTAAGTGGAATTACATAATATGTATCCACTTTCATGTCTGACTTCTGCTCAACATTATATATCTGAATTCCTTCATGTTTCAATATGTAGCAATAGTATATCCATTTTACTGCTACATAATATCCCATTGTGAGATATATTATTTATCAATTTACTTAGCAAATATATTGTTTCAGGTTTTGGCTATTATGATACATGCTTCCATTGACATCCTTTGATGTTTTTCGGCACTCACGTGCATTATTTCTATTGGTTACCCTAAATAGTAGAATTGTTTTAGGAGATAATGCCAAACAACGGTATCAGTTGACATTCCCAGCTGCAATGTCTCAAAAGCAATGGTCCATGGCCCCTATTTTTGCTACAACTTTTCATTTTCAGTCTTTTTAATTTTAACTAGTCTAGAGAATAGGTACTGATATCTTATGCTTATTTCGATTTGCATTCTCCTTTTGAGCATCTTTTCATATACTTATTGGTCATTTAGATAGTCTCTTTTTGAAGTGACCATTTAAGCCTCCAACTTTTTTGGAGATAGAGGAGGTTGTGTGTTTTCTAGATGCTCTAAAATCCACAAACAATATGAAATTGATTATGTTATTCGTGCCAGGTAGGGGTCAAAAACCTTTTATTACCCATTTGGATATCTAATAGACCCAGGAAAGCTTAGTGAAAAGATTATCCATTCCTACTTTCCTACAGGAATCTCTATCATGAATCAAGCCTCCATATGTATGTGTGTGCGTGTGCCTGTGTGTGTGTGTGTGTGTGTGTGTGTTTCTGAATCTGTCCTATTTCATTAGCATATTTTTCAATACCACGCTGTTTTAATTACTGTAGTTTCAATATAAGTCTAATGTCTAATAGACTAAGATTTTGCAACTTGCCTTTGCTAATTTTGCCTTTTCTTTTTCCATATACACTTTGGAAATAGCTTGCTAATTTCCATAATATAATCTGTTAAGGAATTTGTTAGGGATTGTATTGAATCTAAATATCAATTTGGGGAGAATTGATATTTTTACAATCTTGAGTCTTGCAATCAATGAACATAGTATTTCCTCCATTTATTTAGAACTTCTTTATTTTCTTTAATATTGTTTTATAGTTTTCTGTGTAGACTTCCTGTACATCTTGCATTAGATCTGTTTCAAATAATTTGTTATTTTTATGCAATTGAAATGGTTTCTCTTGATATATTTTATTTTCCTCTACATTTTAGAGGCTAGTATACAAAAATATAATTAACTGTTATACCTTATTTTTTCAAATATTCTTTCATATTCTTATGATTATAATTATATCATCTTTGATAACAAAAATTTTAATTCTTTCTTCTAATTTCTATGTCTTTTGTTTCTTTTTCGATCTTTTTGCCTTCAATATGACCTCTACTAAAAAATTGAATAGTATTGGTAATAGGAAGTGTCCTTGAATCATTCTCAATATTGAATACCTTTCAAATTTTCACCATTAAGTATGATATTTGTTACAGGCTTATTTATAATTATATTTTATCAGATGAAGAAAGTTTCTTTCTATTCCTAGTTTGCTAAGCTGTTTTGTTTATCTGTTTGTTTGTTTTAATCATAAGCAACATCAGCAGGAATGGTGGCGAATATTAACTATACTATTGTAACACTGGAATGATACAGAGAAGATTAGCATGGTCCCAGGGCAAGGATGACACACAAATTTGTGAAGTGTTCCATAATTTTACATGTTAATTAATTTGATAGTGATAATCATTATACAAAGTGTACATACATCAAATCATCATATTATACTTATTAAATATACACAATCTTTGACAATTAAATATTTTAAAATAAAAATGATAAAAAATAATATTTAAAGAAAATTATAAAAGATGCAAAGACACAGGAAAGTATGGCCCATACACAGTAAAAAAAAAGTCCATAAATAAAATCTATCCTGATGAAACCCAGAAGTTTTTCTTTCTAGATAGACTTTAAATCAGCTATTTAACATATATTCAAAGAATTAAAGAAAGCTATATCTAAATAACTAAAGGATAAAATAAAAGAATAATGTCTCACTAAATAGAGAATATAAATTTTAAAAATCTAAATTATAAAAAGAGCAATGTGGACATTCTTGAGCTTAAAACTATAATAACTCTCCTGTTTAAAAAAAAAATTCAGAGTTAAACAATCCAGTACTGGTTTATTACTCCATGATTTTATCTGTCATTGCCTGGGATCCCTGGAAAGAGAAGACAAATGCAGGCTACCGTGTAAGTAGTTTATTTGTGAACAGGAATGGAGGATAGAGGAAGAGTATGTGAGAAGGGAATGTTAATACTGCACAAGTTTGCTTCATTGATGTAAACCATTATGGATCCATGAGTTTTCAGAGAAGGCTTTTGAAATACATCTCAGGACCCTTTGACAGAAAGAGGAAAATACCGATCTGTTAGCCACATCTCACATTGGAAGGGGTATTTTTTAGTCACAACATATGTTAACTTCCGTCATATACCACCTCTAACACTTCTGGGTTGCACTTCCTTGAGCATCAAAGAAGTTCCTATTAGTGTCCCAAAAGAAGGCAGTGATGAGAGATTCTGTGGGTCAGGAAGGAAGAGGTGCAGTGCAGGCCTTGCCAAGCTGTTACATTGTGCCTGAGTGAAGCTGGTCACCCAGCAATGGCTGGAATAATACACAAGAGGGTTCAACAAGCATCAATATCTTAGAGTCCTTCCATATTTTTCTCCTCCATCCTTAGCAGGTAGCTTCCATTTTGTAGCTCTCCTTGGGGTGAGAAGGTCTCGCCATATTGCAAACACGGTAGGCTGGTGGAAGCAAGAAGGAGAAAGTGAGGCTGCATCACACCTTCCAGCTGGGAGCATTGTCACATCCAGTAATGCAGGGCATGTGTGTGTCAGGCAGGGGTGGGGAATGAGGCCAATGGAAATCATCGGGAACCTCTGTAACAACTCTTAAGGAAAATCTGGCGACAGCATATCTTCAGCCTTCATTTTTGAACTTTAAAACACTATTATCTATGATCATATTCTCGCAAAGTAATTTTATTTCTCACCCCCACTCTCACATCTCTCCTCAAATTTCTTTTTAAAGAATACTTCAAAATTGATAACTATCCAATGAATCCTACATCATTTTTCCTTTTTACCAAAAATAAGATTTTTAAGGGGGCATGAAGCTTTAAATGTTGAAAATCAGGCCCATCTATGTTTGAGCAGAGAAGTGAAAGAATAGAGTGATTCACCACTAGGCATTACCTATTCTCGCTATGCCAGGGTTAGAGCTGCATTTTTATGGGGCAAAGTGCTATTAGCTTATCCTAAACTCTGCTTGGGGTTTCTGTAACATAAAATGCTTCCCAAATTTTTATGTCAGCTACTAAGACGTGGCCAACTGTGTTCATTTGGATCCCAACTGTAGAATTAATATTTTTTATTCAAAATATATGGAAACAAATAAAAAAGAGACATATGTATTTCTTGTACCCTTCACAGGTACCAAGCACAATATTAAGCCCTTTGATTCTCACATTCTCTGCCTTAATTGATCCTCCGTTGTAATTGAGAGTGGAGATGACAAAGAAGAGGCAATATGCAAATAAAGGAGAAGAATCAAGGGGCCTGGAGAGAGACACACGGACCTCCACCTCTTACACATCTAAAATGGTCAGAACTGAACTCAAGATTGTTGGCCAGCCTGGTTTCCTCCTTCAGTCTTAGCCAAGTGACATTCATTTTAATAACAAGTTAAACTCATTATGCGAATTGCACAATTCTATTAGAATATTGTTATCCCATGTAAATGCTATTAGTTCCACAAATGAACTACTCTATGTGAAACTGCTTAGAAAACTATAAAGCGCTTTACAAATGGAAGAAAAATTATAATGTCCGAGAGAGAAAAACATTATACTAAACTGGAATCATAAAATGCTAAAGTACCCACTGATGCAGCTCCAATTCACAACTTCACCCTTTTTGTGTGAAAAGGTAAAGGAAAGCAAAGTGTTTTCTTTGTAAATCCTATTTCTATGACTAACGTTCTTCTACAACTAACGTGTAATTTTCTTTTTCTGATTTGTTTTCCCATCTTAGCCGACATATTTTATATCCCTTCTGTCTTCTTAGAAGTGCCTCTTTGTTGAGGGGGGGAGAGGGGATTGCAAGAAGTTTTTAAATATGCTGTTAATGAATGAATGGACAACTAATTACTTGCTAAATGCATTAACACAAATCTGGGTCTGAAATTGCTTCAAAATTAATTTAAAACATATGTGCACATCCTTGCTTATATTTGCAGGGGGCAGGGTGTATGGATTTGCATTTGTATATGAGAAAGTCTTTTTCTTTTTTACACAAACCTGGCTACAAGGAAGAAAACTCATTATCAGGTTTACCTTAGTTTTCAAACTATATTACCAAAAAAAGTTCTAAATTATGCTTCTCCTACATTGATTTTATTCTCTTTCACTTGCTTTCTCCCCGCTGCCCACGCACACACACACTACCCAAACGTATTCTGTGTACATAGGTAGGAGGATTATAAATAAACTACACACCAAGTGAACAAATGAAAACAACAGCTTCCATTCAATCCATCACAATAGTAATTATTCCCCAGATCTAACTGATTTCTGAAAAATGCTTTTATTTCTGTTTTCCTTAACCTGATTTCATCCTGTTAAATAATGAGACTTACCAGTTATTATTCTTCCAGTATAGAGATGAGATTTTCACTTTAGTTCAAACAAGAGCTCTGGTATAAACTGCCTTTTAATAGCAATGATGATTTTAAGAGTCCACCCATAGATATTTTGAATATCTAGCTATTTCCTCTGATGGAAATTAGCCAGAGATAAGTTGCCATTAGCATTCATATTTGCAGATAAGTATTATATTTTCCTAGACATTTTTTAAAACTTAGCTCTTGCATGATGGTATTGCCAAAAATATACAGCCAATTTATACATCAGACAGGATCAGAGACAGATTATTTCTTAACTTGGCACAGAAGCACTTGCCTCTCTGAAAACTAGGGCTTCCCTCTTCAGGGAGACACTTCCTAGAATATAAAATCAGTCTTTCTGTTAGGCAAAGTTTCTAGCTCATACTGGGAAAATGTCTTTTGCCTGTTTGCTACATCTATTCTTCAGTAGCCTTGTCATCCATAACTACATGATCTTAATCCCCTCAAGCCTTAATTGCAAATATGTTTGTTCTAAGTGGGTTCATCTGCTCTTTTTTTTCACTTGTCCTCTAAGATTTAGGGGAAGAAAACTTAAGCACCGCTCCTCAGCTGAGCCCATTTTCTTAGTGAAACCTAGGTTAGTCCAGGGTATGAACTGAATTGTGTCCCCTGGAAAATTCATATAATAAAGTCCTCTGGCCCACGGGGACTATATTTGAAAACAGGACACTTAAGGAGGTGAGTAAGGCTCAGTGAGGTCATAAGGGTGAGGCCTTAGTCCAATATGACTGGTCTCCTTAAAAGAGAGAAAGAGACCCCAAGGATGATCATTCACAGAGAAAACACCACGTGAACATCCAAGGAGAATAAAACATCTGCAAACCAAGGAGGGGGCTTCAGGAGAAGCCACCCTTGCTAGCACCTTGATCTTGGACTTGCAGCCTCCAGAACTATGAGAGAGTACATTTCTGTCGTTGAAGCCACCTGTTCTGTGGTGTTCTGTTAGGGTAGCCTTAGCAGACTAATAAGGTCCATTCTAAAATTTGTAATCGGATTACAGGTTGTAAAAACCCCCAGGTTGTAAAAAGTGAAGACACTCCCATTAGGAATGTAGGGACGCTGCCATTTAATGATTTCCCCCAATCTTCTTTTCAGTTGTGGTTCTTAATGTGTTTGTCCAACATCCCTTCTCCCCTTGCCAGGTAACAGATATCAGCTACCTGGCCATGGGGGTAACATGGAATTCAGAATAAGCTGATTGCTGTACGCTTCATCTTTGTTGTTGATTATTCTAGAAATAAACATATGACCCACATCAAACTCATGAGGGCCCTTTTGTATTTTTCCTAAGCTAAACTAAACCAAAGAAATGAAACAAAAAAAACCATTTCTTATATGGTCATGAGGTTGAGAAGATATCAGCCTGCAATATGGAGAAAGCCGCTCTGTGGAAGGAAGGAAGAAACCTAACAGCAGAAGGAAGCATACATAAGAAAGAGGAGGAAGGGAGGAGGAAGGGAGGAGGAGAAGAAAGAACGGTGCCAACGCTGAAGTCTCAGGATCCAGGTATCCTGAGTTCACCTCTCCTTCCAGTCTTTATGATTATTTATGTATTTATTAATTCATCCACTCTCCTTTTATGCCTAAGTTACTTTGAGTTGTTTCTCTGTCATTGGAAGTCAGAGTCCTCCTAGTTCGTGATTATAAAGAACATGAAAATTATTCTTCCTTATCTCTTTTCCTATTGATGATCTGCGTTCTGATTCCCAACCCCCTTCCACTTGCTAATTCATCACCCTTTGGGGCCTGGCCAGGAATAAAATGAGGAAAATCAAAAAGAATAAAATAAGTGAAAAAAAAAAAAAGCGGGGAACCAAATGAATTTCCCCTTACAGTTTACAGCTCTGAAGTAATTTAAGTAAGTCCATTCAGAAGTGGGAAATTAAAATTAAAAATCAAAGAACTAGGGCATCATGCCTACCCAGCCAATTCATAGTTCCTGAGCTCGAGCTCTATAGATATTGCCTCAGGGCCACCCTCCACAGCATTTCAACCTAAGAGATTTATTAATATTCCTTTTTAGCTGCTTTTTAGCATCCAGTCCCCAGGATACACACAGCGGCTGAGGGCTGCATAGGGGTCCCTGTTTGTCTCGGGCAACTGGCTACCCCCCAAATCCTTACCTCTATCCCTCCTCTTCACCCTTTTGCACCACCAAGTCTTGAAATTTCATCCATTTATATTTTCCTTTATTCTCCTTCAATTAAAACATATCTGGTCTTTTGGCCTATTCCCTTAGGGGTCTGCTCAGTGACCAGCCAGTTCTAATTTGGTCAAGTATAGCGAAGATGTCACTGGTTGATAATGGCTTAATATTTTACTCTCCCAGAGAACATTTACATTTTTACAGTGGCCTTAAGCAAAAGGAGTGAGTCGCACGGGGATTTCTGGTGGTAGGAGGAGTACGAGGAATCTTTGGGACCAGGAGTGATTTAGTGACACCCCCTCCATTCACAACATGCGCACACTGGCAGGCCTGCACCTCCGGGGGGTCCTGGCCTTGGGGTGAGTCCATGTCTGCTACCAAAGGAGCTTTCTTCACTGCAGAAACTGTTTGCCTTCTTCCACCCTGAGTGACCTTCCCTTTTCTCCCTCTGGCTGATACCACTGCTCCGGTCCTTTTGCTCTGTGATTGCCTTTACCAGTGTCTATAATTTTATTAACTCAGTAAATTTAGATTCTCTTAAAGAGCACATCAAAAGTTCAAGCCATGCCACACAGCCCTAGAAACAGTTCTTGAAACAGAAATGATAAATCCAAAGTTATTTCAGGGAAGGGCTAGCAAATGTCATCAGAGTGTTCCTGGTCGTTTTATTGGCTTTGATCGAATGGGTTCCCCAGAAACTCTGGTTTTCCTGGGCCCAAAGATAATATGGGGATGTAAAATGGCAGGAATCGGGCTCACCAGGGAGGCACTGAGGGAAGTTACTTTATGTTGAGAAACGCTGGGGCTGCAGTGTAACAAGAGCCTTGGAAGCCGAAGGGTGTCTCTAGGAGGTGCTGGCAAGAGCGGAGAAAACCCTGCCTCACCTGCATGGGAAGAAACAGGATGGAGACACGAAAGGTGCTTTCGAGTTTTGGGCAACATTATCTGGGAGTGAGAGTAAATTATTCCAAATTGTTTCACAGGACAAAAGTAGAATCAATGGACATAAATTGCAAATGGGCAGATTTTATCTCATTTTACGGGAGACTCACTAACCACGACAGGTGTCCAGCAGTGGAATGAGCTGCCTCCCAAAGTCATTATTGATAGTATTTAAAAAGGATCTAAATGGTCATTCACCGGGACCTTGTAGAAGAGCTTCCTGCACTTACAGGCTAGACAACCTCTGAGGCTCCTTAAACACTATGATTCCACCCTTCTGTGGAGCCGTCAGCAGTGTATCACCGGGCCAATGCACACAGGTGGCATCGGGGTTATCTGTGAGCTTTGGGAACAGGGAGAGGTGGACAATAGCACCCAGCACAAGAGCCAGAGGAGGCAGCACCTCCACCCTGTCACCTGTTGGCGGTTATAGTCTTTTGATTGGCTTCAGCCTGTCGGCTACTCACCTGCCCATCCATTCTGTAAATGAAGTACTCCAGCAATCGAGTTCAATTGAACAAGCCCAGATGCTGCACTGCCATAAATCATTGGTCCCTTCCTCCCTGAGCCCTTCAGTGGTAGGAGTAATTGGTTAATTGCCAGTGTTGATAACAAGAATTAAGAATTCAAGGGAATTGGCTAAGAACGCAGCTCTGTTGCAATATGGTTAGAACAAATGTGTTTGTAAAGGGGCAAAAATTTAGAAATATGCACACCTCAATCAAAACAAATGGGTCCTGAGTTCCTCATAACAATGCCTAAGATGTACTGGGTCAATGCTCCCTTTTTTTAAGGGCCTGGCAGGCTTTAAAGAAAAAAAGACCCCTCCTTAGCTCCTTTCTCTGCTTCTTCAAGCTGCAGAGTCCAAGGCACTTTCCACATTGTCTCCCTCTACACGCTCTTCTAACACAGCATCTTTCCATGTGTAACCTACTCTGCACATCCAACTTTTTTTTGAAACAATTAACCCTTCTCATGTTTTGATGTGTTCTGTCAAATGAATGATGGAGAATTTTCACAAAGGATGAGATAAATCCTAATATCTCACTGTCCAGAAGAGCCCAAATCCTCAGATATGTGCCTCACAGGGATACAAGTTTGCTGAGCAAATGCAGATATTATACCAGTCCCATGCTGGTGGGACACCTGGCCATCCCTGAGTGGCCTGCAGGTAGCCCAGGTGTTTTAAGCAGCAGTAAATCAGACATTGGCCATCCTTGGGTTGGCATACCATTTTATATTTTTAAAAATATTTCCTTCATTTAGTTTGCTTTGATAACATAAAATATGTAAAATAGCTACTGTAATGACTCTTATTTCCAAGATGAATAAGTTCAGACAGGGCATGGTTAAGTTTTAAAGCTAGTACTCAATCCCATGATTTCCTATCTCCCATACCCTACCTTCATTCTCTCCATATCCTGCTTTCACCAATATTTTAACTTCTCTGTTCCAAATATCTGGTGTGCCCATTGTTTTGTAATTTTGAGATTTCTTCAGAATTCTTCATGTACTGGAACCTAGAAATGAGTTGCTATATTCAACAGCAAGGAATGTGTGTGTGTGTGTGTGTGTCTGTGTTTGTGTCTGTGTCTTGGAAGAATTGTGGAGCATGGCTTTTGGGGCAATTTGGAGCCAGTCTAGTGTACATTCATGGAATAGAAATAGAAACAAGTCCAAGGGAAGCAGCGGTCAAACATGTATTAGCGGAGGAGGACTGGTAGTTTTTAGTCTTCCAAATGATTGAAGGTGGGAGACATATATTTGTCATCATAAAACCAAGATGGGACTTATCTATAAAAAATCTTTGAAGAGAATTTGGTGAAAGTGAAATACTTTATCACCTAAGCTGTTGCAATGAAAATGATTGGAAGCACATGCAGAAGTCCTACCAGTGAAAACTGAGGTGCCATGGCCCATCCAAGTAGCAGGCCAGGAATAGAAAACACAGACAAGAGAGATGATCATTACATAACATGAGTGACTTGCAATGTTCTCATAAATTGCTGCATAGATTCCATGTATTCTATAATATGCAGTGAGCTAAAATCCTGACAGAATGAACAGATTGATAAAAGAGAACTCCAAGTAGAGGCAACTGACAGTATTTTTTCAGCTGCTGAAGATCCTTACAACTGAATACACTAACACTGAGACAATCATATGTCCAGAACTCCAAGATTCTCTTGGTTTCATGTGGTTTTTTTAAAAAGATATCTGTTAAATCTAAAACCAATTGTGAAACATTTTATAATCATGTGTCTTAGTCTCCTTAGGCCGCTGTAACAAAATGTTGTAGACTGGGTTTCTTAACAGAACTCTGTGTCTCAGCATTCTTGAGCCCTGGCAGGGTGCCAGCCTGGCCGGGTTCCTGTGAGGGGCCTCTACCCAGTTTGCAGATGGCCATCTTCTTGCCATGTCCTCACCTGGCAGAAGGAGAAAGACAAAGCAACCTAATGTCGCTTCCTATAAGGGCACTAATCCTAGTGGTGAAGGTTCAACTCTAATGATCTAATTACCTCCCAATGGCCCAATTGCCACATATCATCCCATGGAGGATTAGGGTTTCAGCATATGAATTGAGGGGGGAGGGACACAAATATTCAGTCCATAGTACGGTATGAGTCTTCTCAGATAATACCTTTTCAAATTATAAAGAAAAATCCTTTTTATAAAAAATTTTCCTTTCTAAAGAAAGAAAAGTCAGACCACATGTTATTTTGGCTCAGCTAATATTTTAATCTGAATTAGACAACTAGCCAGTTCTCTTTTTAAAAAATACCAAAGATCTGGAGTTAGAGAGAGCAAACAGAAGAAATCATGGTGTCCATGTTGTGAGCAAGACCCAGGAGGATGGAAGGACCAGGGGCACTGGAATAGGATTCCTCTGAGTGCAGTCAAGTTTGAGCTCAGCATCGGGTGTCCAGTTATGTTGGGAAGAACTGGTTCTAATGCAGAATATGTTTAAGACCAGAAGCCCTGGCCTGGCATTCGGTTGTGCTTTGGGTATGGTGGTTCTGTGTCCCAGCCTGGCCACCATGATACTTGTCTCTAAATTTTGGGAAAGCTTAAAGGATATAAGTTATTACTGGAGAAGCAATTTTACTAAATACTCTTTAAATCTTTGGGCACGGACAACACTGCTTGAAGCCTCTCTAATAGGGAATAACACCAACAGAGAGGACAGTCTTCTTTGTCACTTCCCCACAGACCAGCTGGGCAGTGTGAGTGCTCTCGGGGTCCCAGGGTCTCACCTACTGCAGGGACAGCAGAGCCCAAAGGCATTGAGGGCATAGCAGTGTTCAGTGGAAGCCCAGGTTGCCATGAGAGATGCTGGCAGTGATCACCTCCAGGAGAAACGGACTTCTTGATGGGAACTCCCCCCAGCGCCGGCTGTGTGAGGAACTGTGCTTCCCGGGAGGCAGAGCCTTTGCATCAGAGCTAGAGCAACCGTGATGCTAGACAGAGGCTAGCAAGAAAAGGGGAAATGTAGGTTACAACTTTCAGGCTGAATAAAATTTCTGATTTAACTGACTCCTTGATAGACCCCTTCACCTTATATCAGGGGTAAATATTTGATAAAATATTAGCTTCCACATAAGTTTGTCTAAAAGAACTTTGAGGAATAGGTCCATGGCAGGACTGTTAGATATGAACAAAGTCCTCAAATGTCCATGGGAAGGGAAGCAGAGACATGAACAGTACCGTATTTAAATGTAAGAAACATCAGAGAAGAAAAAGCTCACTTTGGAACAACCTCTAACTTTATTGTGGTTACTCAGCCTGTTCTTGAAGAGTCTTTGTCCATCAGTTTGAGTATTGTGTTTATAAGACCTCCCAAGAGTGCTCGTCATTTCTTTGTAAACTCTGCGAGAAGGCCATGTTTTTCCCTAAAAGATGCTTTACAGATTGCTTGCATGCCATATGCTAGACCCCTCTATTTAATGTCTTCATCCTCATAGTCGTCTCCTGCTCCACCTAATACAGAAGAAGATCACAGACCCCAATCCCAATAGGTTTTATACCTGTTGTTTATATCTGTGTTTTCCTGAATGTTTAATTTCTTTGATGCCTTGGAGTTTCTAAAGCAAAAGTCTCTTAATTTCCCATTCCCATTACTAGGTATAACTAGTTGGATTGTCAGCTATCTGGAGAGGTTGGGAGGGAAGGCTTACTAAACTGGCACTGTTCCAGGTATTTCACCACATCCAGTCCAAGGATTTGCTTGGCCAAGGCAGTTAGTAAGTTGCTGTTGCACCACAAAGAAGTGAAAAGTAAGTACCGTGGCTGTGGGAACTGCTATACCAGCAATGCACAGTCTCTCTGGGGTAGACACAGGGCCCAGCAGCAATGAGCCTCTTAGGGGGTTGGTTTCAGAGAGTTTCAATCACACTTAGTTGAGTTTCAATTCTCACTCTGTAAGTAAAGAACCAAGTTCGCTTCCAGTGCTCAGATTCTTGGCCTCCCACATGGAAACGGAATCACAAAGACATGTGTGTGTGTGTGCATATAGACGTATGCTTGTGTTCCAAACTCAAGAGAAAGAAAAAACTTCCCCAGATTTTTCAATTCCTACAAGGATTGTAGTTTACTATTTCTGGATTTGGATCATTGAGTTCCCTGGATTATTAAACATAGCAAAAAGCCATCTGCAATGAATCGGGCCTGCTCCTCTAATTGAGTCATGCTGTGAAGCCCTTTACTGTTTCCCTCACTTCATTGCTGAATATTTTTTCAAGAATGATAGGAAATACGTTTTTACTACTAATGCCACCTGCAGGCTAAAGAGAAACTGTTGCAAAATTCTTGAAATCCTGAAATCCTCACAGCACACTGTAATAAGTCCCTCCAAAATATTCCCCAAACCTTGCTAATCAGCAGGAATGTCGTCTCGTCTCATTGACAATGTTCTTTATGAAAAATATGCGGTTGCAATCACTATCGCAGCCAGCCTTCCCTCCTCACCCGACACTCAGGCAGCTGATACATACATCCAGGAACTCGTAAGGAGTCATTTCCTAGGATATAATTGCTTTGGGTTACTCCGTGCAACGGCATCCCAGTGCCATTGGTTGTAGGGTGTCTCATGTCACAGGTGAAAGTGGTATGAGAGTTACCCTCAGTCAATTAGTTTCCATGTGAATTATTTCCCGGGCCAATCGATCATTCCATGCAAGTGATGTTACTTGCTAACTGAATTAGTACACATCATGCCATCCACACGTCTTACTTTCTGAGCTAGGTAAGGTTTCTTAAGGAGAGATATTGTTTTCCACTCTAATTAGTTGCTTCTTATGATGACTGACATTACCATTACTACATTAGGATTATTAGTCATAGTAGATAAACTTTGCTATCAGTTCGTTACAAATTATGCTTCAGCATCTAGCCACAGTGATCTTACATTCCCAATTATCTGAAGAGCACAAATCTAAGAGGAAATGAAGGACATGCCCATCCGTACTTTCACAGATATTCTAGGCTAGCCGATGTTGCCAAGCAGGACAGCATGTTGCCACCACCAGATGGAAGCAGCTTTCAGTGTGTGCACGACTTCTGACGTGATGTCACACGGAAGGGGATGATGTAACGTGGCGGCAGGGACGGCAGGAAGAATGTCAGGAAATCCTCTTGACCAGAACAGGCAGCTGGTGACAACTTCGACACCTACTCTGCATCTCGATGAAATCTTTATACCTGAACAACAAGAAGAAGAAATAGAGCCAACTACCCGAGCGCATCAGACAGACCACCCCACACAAACTCTCGGCTCCCCAATGTTAGGCCATTTTTATCTCTAGGAACAGTAATGGAATCACATAGAAGAAACTTAGAAAATCCCTCCCCTTCTAGAAGGGCTTGAGAAGTCATGATAGAAAAGCTTTCCCATAGCTGAGAAAGAATGTTGGGACAGAGGCAGGGTTTTGTCTGTTTTCCTTTCCCTTGGCTGAATTTACAGAAAAGCCCTTACCCTTAATCTCAGATAGTTAAGAAACTAAAATGTTAAGAAACCTGAAGCATTGTCCCTGTCTGCACAAAGCTGTAGGGAGTTTACTTTCAAAGTTTAAGCAAAGTGCCATAGCCTTATTCAGCCCCTGCATGCTACCAGGTGACAACACACCCAAGTGTTCACACCTCACTGGGGATAGGAACAGGGTACAGAGATTTATCAGAGGGTTCAGTTTCCCAGGAGTTTCATCTTCTCCTTCCTGGGGAACAATCATCTCTCTAGATCTCAGCACTACTGACATTTTGGACTAGACAATTTTTTGTTGTGCAGGGCTGTCCTGTTTACTATAGGATGTTTAACAACATCCCTGGGCTCTACCCACTAGATGCCAGTAGCATTCTCCCAACTGGGACAACCAGAAATAAATGTCTCCAGACATCGCCAAATATTCCCTGGGGTGGAAGGAGTCTCAACATTGCCCCCAGTTGAGAACCTTTACTCTAAGCCATGCGCTCTTGAAGTATCGGGAGCATATCTGATTCATCTTTATACCCCAGCCTAGTACAGGGAAAATGCCAGACGTGGAGTAAATGTTTGATGAAGTTTGACTGCAATTATGCAAGAGTGAAAAAGTGAGCACAGGCGAGGTTGGAAGGGACTTCCTTTGCTCTTCATCTGAAAGGAGCGAACGAATAAGGCTGTTCAGCCATTCTGACCACTTTTATAGAAAGACACATGTGAAAAGACCTCCTCTGTTTGAATTAGAACACTTATGTCTGTCCATGAAAAGTCAGCTCAGTAAAGCCAGAGAAGGGGATACATGGACAGAGGAAAGGAAAAAAGTACATAGACAATTTAATTGTGAGGAAGTTAAAAAAAATTTTTGCCAAGTAATGAAATTATTAATTACAATTCATGTCATTTTTTTTTTTGTGACAGCCATGTGAATAGATGGACAGACTGTTCAGCAGTATTTCTGGAAGGAATTGTACATTTTAAAAACGAGGCATTGCTGGAGGGATACAGTGTGTGTATCTGCAGAAGCACACACCCCTATAACTGCATGGGATGGTACCAGGCAAGCTGTGGCACCTTTAGGCCAGATGTAGCTTGTGGATCAAAAGTGCATCACAGTCACCCATATCATTGTCCTCTGAAAGATCAAACTCTCATTATGTGCCTGATGCAATATCTTCTATTTGAGGCAGTTTACATATTTCTCTATTTAAAAATAGAGGCAGCTACTTCCTTCTCTCCACAAATGCTCTTATCAATTTTGAATTACAGAGATCTATTTTCAGATGAACACATTGAACAAAACCTTCATCCGTGTGTGCGTGTGTCTGTGTATGTGTGTTTTCATTTCCCAACATGGCGGTAGGAGCTTATGCCCGCTATCTGCATAAGTCTTTTGTGTATTGCTAATGGAGTGCTGGAATTGTAGCAGCCCTGAGCAGGGAATACATGTGAGCAACAATATGCTGAGAGACCCCTCGGTGGAATCTAATCTGTTCCAGCTCATGCACTCCTCAGAAACTATTTAACTTTCATTAAACTGTGTTTGATATCAGCTAAATAGGATGCATACGGCTCCAATATAGCTCATATGGTCGCATTCATTCGATCACAGCAGTGCTTTTTTCTTATATTTCCCCCCACTTGTGTCAGTCCCCAGTATAGCTGGGTAAATAGGAGACCTTTGAAGATGTAGTTAGTACTCAGATTTCTTTATTCTTTTGTGCTGGTTTCTTAGTGTTGAAACAGTGATTCATGTATGTCTCAGACAGCCTCCATTAATTTCATGTAATGTAGCTTTTATCTCGTAGCTGGGACAACTATCTTCAGCATTCTGTCGCTCCCGCATCCCCTGCTCTGTCCACAGTGCCCTATGCATTTCCCAGTTTCTCTCCAGGTCCCCACCACTCTCCACAGCTCCTCTTTCTTTATGGAAAAATATGTTCATTTCCAGCCACTGTATTTCTGTGGTTGTTGTAGCCTAAGAACAAGTAAATAAACAGGCTAGTATGAGAAGAAAAAAAAGAGAGAGAGAGAGGCAAGATTTTCAGTCTGAGTAAGCCTTTATGTTTAAAGGGGCGAAAAAAGAAAAGCTTCTAGGATAAAAAGATCCACCCAGGCAGGAGAGAACAGTTTTGTGCTCCCACCCTGCCCCACCCCCCCACACAGACTCACTCTCTCTCTGTCTCTCTCTCTCTCTCTCTCTCTTCAAAGGACACTAATTTGATTATGAATACAGCACAGTAGGAGCATGTAGTTTCCCAGTTTCTGGGGAGGAAAGGGCTAGTGGATTTACAAACCAGAGCTATTGAAAAGTTTTAGTGATCAAGTATATGCAACACACACAGACACACACACACACACACACACACACACAAAGTGAGAGAGAGAGAGAGGGAGGGACGGGAGGGAGGGAGGACTGGGCATATGACCAACACGTTATCAGCCAAGTAAACATCATTATTTACTTGCAAACTTCTTTTCTCCTTAATATGGAGAAAATGTTAAGAATTTCACCTTTAAAAATATTAAGGGGAAGTGGATGTGATTGTTCTCTGTTATCCTCACTGATTTTTTTTCAATTATGTTTTATTAAGTCCAAAGGAATAATCACAATTTTTTTTTAGATCACTTAAGAGAAACGACATGGGGTCCTTTGGTACAGGGAACCCAATTATTTAGGATATTATTTGGTGAACCTTTTTCATTTTATTAGTATACCAGAGGGTTTTCACATTCTCAAGGAGAACCCAGCTATTATTGCTTTTTTGGAAGAAATGTCTCACTGGGGCAATTAATTCTATATGTTAACACCAGTCACACTTGCGCTGTATATTAGTAAAATTATAAAGGGAACAAAAGGCCATATTTTATCATTCAGTTTAGAAAGGGGTCATTTGTGTGTGTGTTTGCGTGTTAGAAAATAAGCCAGTTCGTGAGCAGCCGTCACTGTGTAAGAACTCTGCAAAGCCCCGTGTTGATTCGGCTGTGCTCTCTCCACAAACGTTAATGGTTTACAGAAAAGGAAAACGGGGTTGAGAAAGGTGAACACATAGGCAGTCTCGGAGCTCGCCTGTGTCTGTCTCTGCTGCACTTGAGGGATGTTATCTGTTTAACTTTGTTGATGAGCACATGTAATTAAGACGCTGTGCCTTAATGTTTGATGCTGGGACTTGAAAGGGTGATTTAAAAAAATTATTTAGATAAGCATATTGACATTTTTAGTATATATTATTAATCTTATTAATAGTATTAACAAAGGCTAATTGAAAATGCATCATCTATAATTATATTAGTCTTCATTTTAGTACATTTTTGTCAGAGTAAACTAGAAAGGAGTAATTAATGTGCCACTGTTATTTACCCCTGTTTGTATTAAAGCTGGCGTTACACAATGTTAGAGATGAATATAGCCTGATTTCACTGAATACCACGGAGCAAGCATTCAGAAGCAGTCAAATAAGCAGCTGTGTTTTCTTGTACCAAGAACCTAAAAATAAAAATCAACTTCAGGGTTGCATGATAGGTGTGCAGGAGCCGGAAACAGAAAGTTTCCTCCACGCTGCTACTGTCTAGGCTGCCCGGCTTCTCCCCGCAGTGGTGGGCTCAGGGACCCATGACTGCTCGTTATCTGGAGCCCTGCATCTCCTCAGCTCAAGAAGTAAACACGGAAAAGCACGCCCCAACACACCAGATCCTTGGGGTCACTGATGCCAGATTCATTGGGGCAGGGCAAGGAAAATGATTTTACATTCTTGAGGGATAAATCCAGGATCACAGTTGAACTTTCAAAACACGTTGGCTCTGTCTTTCCTGGGAGAAAAGAAAACTATAACAATAATGCAAACAACATTGCCCTCAGGAAATCGAATTGCATAAGTTAGTCTTGCCACTTCCAGGCCCTGCACCCTGACCCTGGCTCCCTTACGTACACACACACACACACACACACACACACACACACACACACAGAGGCACGTGGAAGGTTCAAAACTATACATGAAAATAGCTCCTGCTGGCTCCCATGTACCAAAAAAAAAAAAAAAAAAGCCCTAACAAAAAGCAAGCAGGGGAGCCTTAAGTTAATGTGGAATTAATCACTTTAAAGTTTTCTCCCACCCCGGCTTTTATGATTCAGTCTTTCTGAGGTCAGCCATTTCCTGAGGCCAGCCCAGCACGGGTGTGAAATGGAGGCATGCAGGGATGGCGTTGAATGGCACATCTTTTAATCAGGTGGAGCCAAGGCAGTGACGGCTGGGATTCCAAAGCTGGGCTCTGGGCTTTCTCCTGAGCTCTAATGAAAAGCGTGGCATATTGGTTGCATTGGCTGCCAAGTGCTATGTCCGTGCCCTCTCCGCAGTGGCCAACCACAAACATGCTAGCTAGAAGCTCTCAGGGGGCCCCGTGTGTGCTGTTCCTACACGGCTAACATATGTATCGACACCTGAAAGCTACAGCCTGCCACGTCTCCAGGACCTCGCTCGCCTACCTTTGCTCCTTGGTCACCAAGGGTTAATTTTCTAATGGCTGCCTTGCTGCTGAAGCTGGCCAAGTTTTTCATCGCCTGCAGAGCACCACAAGCTGTGATTTGGAGCCAGAAAACACCATTAATTTTCTAAATAGGAAGGATCACATATGTAAACTGTCTGGTTCTGTAACGAGTCGGGCAGGTAGAAGATGAAGGAGGAGGAAGTGAATTTTTCCAGACACACGGGCCAAACAGCCCGGGCCAATGGGCAGCACACTGTGCTGGGACTTTGGGGAGTGGGGGGCCCTGGGTGGGGGGGGGCAAGGAATTTTCCCCCCATCTTTAAGTCGGTTTTAATACCAACCTTCAATATTTCTACAAAAGGCCAGGTTGGTGATTTATTGGGCAGTGTTGGGAGTTTTCACATTAGACTTCACAAGAAACTTATTTGTAAATGGAAGTAAGGATTAAGTAAAGTGCACCAGCTCAGAGACCACATAAAAGCTCCCAAGTACAAAACGGTGGTGGTTAACACGTCCAGGGTTTTCAGGGGACAGAGAACCAAAAATTCCCCTGATAGAAATTACTTAGGCAGCAACTTACCTAGATGTTCTGGACACCTAAAAAAATGCATTTTTGCAGAGTTTGCAAATCTACAAAAAAATCTGCACAATACAAATCCAGAAAACTATTGCAAAATACTCTATTTAAGATTCAACATGGATGTACACATGTGTGTTTGAGGGTGAATATATGTGTCTGTTTGCCTGTGGGGATGTGTGTGTGTCAGAGACACAGAAGGGAGAGAGACAGAGAGAGAGAGAGAGAGAGAGAGAGAGAGAGAGAGAGAGAAGTGGGAGAGGGAGAAAATGGAGGCATTAAAAATGGCGATCAGAATGCCTTTCTGAGTTTTAGAAAACATTTATCACCCAATATATGCATTTCTTTCTGGAGTCACCATCACTGTTATCTGAGATGCCAGAACAGTGTCAGACCTAAAACTGCATGGTAGGCCTTGTCTTTCTGCCTTATGCTATCTCTAAAATATCAGCACTGAACTGCCAATCTCCCAGCCTGCCCTCTTTCTGGAACCTTCTCTCCAACTTCCACCATTCTGGTTCCATCCCACCACTCTTAGAAAAAAAATCTTTAATGTCAATTTCTCCATTCTCTATCTTTTATTGCTCTTTGGGCAAAAGTCAAAATATCAAAACTTTGGGGGCATAAATTAATTTTGAGCAGCTGAATGCTGCTCCTTAACTCAGGCCCCAGTGGAGCACCTCTTAGATAGTGAGAATTTGGTGTCCCAGGGCATTCCCTAAGAACAGTGGAAGGGAGGCACAGAAAGAAATGATGGTTGGCTTCTGGACTTCAAAAGCATGTAGACAGCCCCATGTTGGAGAAGAGTGACTTAACAAAGCCTCTGGCTGTGGGTGAAGGACTAATCACAAAAAGGGCTATGTGACCTCATGTATATTTATCTGAAAGACAGATGTTTTAAAGTTTTCAGAGAAAAATGACCCTAAGGAAAACACAAACAATTTTAGGATATATTAATATTAGTTTCCTAGGGCAACATACCACAAACTGAATGTCTTCAGCAACAGAAATTTATTGTCTCACAGTACGGGGGCCTAGAAGTCCAAGATCAAGGTATCAGTAGGGTTGGTTCCTTCTGAGGGCTGTCGGGGAAGGATCTGTTCAGGTCTCTTTTTTTGGCTTATAGCTGGCCATCATCCCCTGTCCCTTCATATCATCTTTCCTCTGTGCAAATCTGTCTCTATACCCAAATTTCCCCTTTCTATAAGAGCACTAGCCATATTGGATTAGGGCCCCCCAACAGCCTCATCTTAATTATTATAATTATATCTGCAATGACCTTTCAAAATAAGGTCATATTCTGAGGTCCTGAGAGTTGGGACTTCAAAGTATGAACTTGAGATGGGGAAGTGGGGGAGGAAGCCATAATTTAACCAGTAACACAGGGTGAGAGAAAGAACTTCCTCAAGAGTTGTTCAAAATTCTCACAATGTTTACCTAAGGCATATCTAAAGTAATATTAAATTGCATATGCCTATCACTTTACTGACTGCTGACCTTTTTTGCTTCCAATAATTTCTTCCAGATAATTCTAGCATGGCTCTCCTCAAGGTCTGCATTATTCCCCTTGTCCTGGTGGGAAAACTGAGGCTTTGAGAAGTTTAATTGTCACTAAATGTCACACAGCTGCAGATCTGAGACTCTAGGGTAAGGCTTCTGCTTCCTGCTCCAGTGTTTTGCCCATTAATCCACACTGCCTGCCTTGCACTACTCATCCGCATGCTTCACCACCAACAATGTGGCTTGGGTCTTTCCATTAAGTTACCAAATATAGTCACCAGCCTAATTCTATCCTTTCTCTCCTTTATTTCCTCCAAGAAATTTGGCACTGGGTGGGGCTTATTTTCCAGTATAATTTTTTGTTCAAATAAGTCTTACAGTGTTGCACTCTGAATCAAGTACAAAACTAGATCTGAATCCACAAAACTCCATCTTCCAGTTTTACTTACATATATATGTGTCCCACTTTGGGATCCATGCTGACACCAGGACCAAGCAAATGATTCCAGAATTGGCCCAAAGTAGACCCAAGCTGGTGTTGATGTTGGCAATAGCCAAGCCGCGTGTAGAACAGCCATCATTTTTCAGCTAATTTTCTTCTCGTGCCTCCTCCCTTGCTCCAGGTAGAGCATTATTCATTAAGAGCACTGCAGAGCTCAGTCGAGCTCATTCTCACTGAGATAGCCTCTACGATCTTCTGAAGCCTTTAAAAGGGAATGAGCCTTGGCCTCCTTTTTATGGGCTACATTATGACCTGGCTTCAAAGTGTGAAAAGAGGTTCCAAGATTCCCTTTGTGCGATGGAGTCTCTTAATTGCACTCTTAAACACAGTGTAATTTTTGTAATTAACATTATGGTTTCAGAGGGCAGAGAAGCCCGCACCGTGCTAATTACAAACCCACATCTTCAGAGTTGTGGAATTTCCAAGGCCTCTGATATTGGGGTGGAATACAGTTTTTATGAAGGATTTCAAAGATCCTCTGTGGGCTGTGTTCTGAGTCATCATTAGCATTTGATAACATAAAGAAATTTTACAACATGTGACAGATTTTCTATGTGAAGATTTTACCTGATAACTGGAAAATTTGCATAAAGAGTTTCATTAGGTCTCCTCTCACATTACTGAAAGAGTAAGAAGTATAGTGCACTCTTTCCCTAAGATTGTTCTTAGGAGCCAAGGAATTGGTGCTTTAGAATAAAATTTGCAGTATATTATGAAGTGAAGTTGTAATAATCTTCAATGATGTTGAAAATCAGAGCATACGTGCCTTTTAAGGAGAGGGAGAGAATATGTATCAGAATTACGCTGTAACTGAAAACCTTGTAGTAGGTATATTGTACTGTTCTTTGCCACATAAAGACCCAGTCCTGCTGGGCTCCCGAGTCAAGGTGAGAGCTTCATATATATGACACCAAGCGACAATAATGTGTAATTTTTCCCTCTGTGAAGAGTCTGTTCACTGAGAAAAATTATGCTCTTCTTTCTCCAAAGGCAAGTTTATCTTTCCTTTATTTTTCAACCCCAAGCTGTCAACTGAATAGGATATATGCATGTTTATATGCGCACACTCACATAAACACACACATTTCTGGAGATGCAATGTGCACTCTGCGATCACAGCTTCTGCAAAGAGTAACTGGCCTTTCTTAGGCTGACACTGTCAGACATCGTGCTGTGGGGCAGGAATCGAGTCCCAGAGCCATCCATTTGCTGAAATCCTTTCACTGAGCACGGATCAATTAAGCCAGTAATAGTGATAATTTGGGGAAAGCTTTCTGTCATGATGGGGACAAGAATTCATCATTATTCCATGCTGTCTCTTTATTTCAACACCATACATATGCCGTTGGATGTATAGCAGTGGCTTGCAGCATTATCCCAGTGGGATGCATTTCCCTTCATGAGAGAGTCTTTTCCTTGGCGATTATGCAGATAATGCATAGCTTTGTAATGACATCATAAATAGAATCCAAAGTCCTAAGAAACAATTAGGGAAGTATATCAATACTTCCTTGCAATCATAACATCATCTAACTTCCAGTGGGATGCCATGCTAGCTCCCCAAGTTCCAAAATCACGTACAAGCATTAATGCCTGCTTTAAATCCATCTTGTAGTCTCGAGAATCCTGGCACTGGAGACAAATTAATATGCATTTTAGCCCATTGTCAATAACAGAAATCACACTGAGGTTTTGATCACAGAACCTAGGGTGAAATTCAGGCAAATTTACCCAAGCTGATAAAAGTGGAGTCTCTGCATACTGACCTCAGGCAAAACCGAACTGGACTAAAAAATAAAAAAGCCAATATACCCTGAAAGTGAAGAGCCAAAGAATTCTTGCAGCAAATTATTACGTGTTCCTTTTATAACACTATTTCTGCAAGTGGATTTCTAGTTAATTTTTTGCCTTGAATTATTTTTCCCATCCAATATTTCCTTCCAGCCTAGTTTAATTCTCCTTAAAAATAAACATGCTTTTTTCATGGGGGAAAAGGGCCACTTTCTCTAATTGGTTTGAGGCATGCCAATCACCTCAGCCTGTAAGGGATGCAAAACCACACTCTAAGTGGACCTTTAAAACCACATGGTGGATTTTACAAGTTCTCTTCTCTCCTGCTGAGGGGAGTAGGGCATGAGGGAGGATCAATTATGGCTCTGGATTCCTTTTCCAATTTTAGGAAAGGAGCAAAACCCTTCTCCCCTAACTCTTGTAGCTCCCAACAAACAGAAATGGAAATTTTAGATAAATGATCAAACTTACATAGTATATAGCTTTTATTTTTACAAAATATTTGCTTCCAGCAGAGTGTATCTTAATTCACAAATGCAGAAATCTGTCATTAAGATCTGACCCAGCTGCATGGCATTGTCAAATGCAATAACGTATCTTTTAATAGTTTTATATCAAGTAAGGATATAACATATCATTAGTTTAAATGTATTTGCAAGCAATTACCCCCACCAGGATATTTGAGAATGCTCATACAAAATTGATGAAATTCTGACATGCTTAAACATTGTTCATTTAGCTCAATTCCTTATGTATAGAAAAAATAGAATAAATAATTCTGCTGCCATTTGCAAACTACTGTTAGGCATTTTTATTCCACTCAGGGCTTCAGTGCTGCCTTTAAACTATAGCCTTTGGTGATCATTTGGAAAAAAACAGTTTCATATATGTTTAATTTTAAATAATGGACTAGATTTTTCATTCTCCTTATTATTGTTCAATGTAGTAATTTAAATATGGAGTAGATTTACTGCATGTCAGCTGCCTTTCTTTTACAAAATGGGATAAATTATTAAATGAGTAGAGGTTGTTTGACAACCAGTTTTCCAGTACTACACAAAAGAAAGACCTTTGACATTCAGCTGTCTTTTGAAAAGAATAAAGTATAAATCAATTAAGCCACTATGCTGTGGTTCAGAAATGCCATGCTATGGCACAATTTTGCTTTGCCTCTCAGGTGACTTTCAGATAGCTATACCATCACGTTCACACGAGAACAGAATAACAGTTCTGTTGAGGTCCTCCAGTGTCTTTCCTGGGCTTCTAAAATATTCCTTGGCTGAAGCACACCCTAACAAAACATAAAAGACACACCACATACAACAGGTTCCTTTCTGAATTTTTCTTGACTGTACCAGTGAATATTATATACTAATGATTGATTAAGAACTTTTTTTGGCTTTTGGATTTTGCCTGCAATTTTTAATATGTTCACTGTGCCAAAGTAGAGAAATCTTGTGTTGAACATCTCATCACCCTTTGTGCAAGCCAGGTGAGAAATTGCATTTCGATGCCTTTCCACGTTTAGTCCTCGATACCATATTAGCATCTGTGTAATTAATAATGCTTTGAGCTCTGTCAAAATGAAATCACTTTTATTCTTCCCCAAAAGAGAATCATTTATAAACTACGTGTGATCCCCAAATACATTTTTCTTTACTAATGTCACTAGTAACTATTCCTTTTCAAATATTAATCCATCTATCCAAAGCCATAAAGACTGGCTAAATTATTTTTTAGGAAATATAATCATTGGGAAAAGCAGTCAGACTGGTTATTTGGAGGATCTTGTGATAGGTACTTGTGGAATACTCTCTCTGAGAGTAGCACTGCTGGGGGGCAGATTAATACAAAAAGATAGAGAATAAAGTAAATAGAGAAAAGAGAAAGTATGGTCTCTTCTCTGCAGAGAATTAGAATCTAGCTGAAGATAAGATCAGTTGGTGCACACGATGAGCGAAGCACACAAACTGTATGTAATTGGGCTAAGTGACAGAATATAATTGTAGTAGGAGGTTAGAGGAAGGAGACATTGGTAAAGCCTGGACATTTATATTTAGAAAAGCTTCATGGATGATGGGTCTTATAAAATGGGTAAGATTTAGATGGACGGAAAGAGGGAGGATATTCTGGGTGAGATGGTCAAAATTCTTTGAATGCACAAAACATGTTTACAAATTTTTGAAACAAAAAGTTTCCTGGGAAGGGAGAGGAAACAAATAAGTATACTGGATGGTATCTACTTTGGGAGAAGCCCAAAATGCAGTAAGAAGGAAGAAGCATTCAGATGGGTTAAATTAAGCTACACAAAGCCACTCCCTCTTCTTGAACAACGGACTGCCATAAACAAAGCGTCAGCCTAGGCTGTGGGCAGAACGGCCAAATGGTGGGAAACGAGGCCGGCAGGCCAGGTATTGGGCTGTTAGGGTGACCCAAGGATGAGCTGATAAATTCCTAGGATGTGAGAGGAAAATGGAAATGGAGAGGTCTCCCAAGACGGCTGATTAGCCAATGGAATACAGGGGTTGAGGGTGAGACAGACACCATAATGTCCTGGGATGTACTGAATCAGAGAAAGTGAGAAAGTAATTAATGATGCTGCCCATAGGCAGATAGATAAAGGTGCTGTGTTTCCTAAAAAGCATATCAGGGGAGGGAAGGAAAACAATATTTATCATTTTAACTTTCGACCACTTATTTAGGCACCATATGACTTGGCAATAATGCCACTACACCCATTTTCACCCAGAGCTAATGCTACAAAACATGCACTTCAGCAATATTCTTCCCTGCTTAACTGCACAGAGCCTCAGAATCCTTCTCACCACTGAATTCTGGGCAGCCATTCCAAATTAATCAGAGTTAGTATACAAACACACACATACATACACACACACACACACCACACACACCATCCCTAATTTAGAAAGAAATGTGGCTTGAAACCACATTTAAAAGGGGTACACATTAAATTGTTACATAATAATATTATTTAGAAAGAGATGAATAAAATAGCCCAGAAAACCCGTCCACATTTGCAAATGCACTTATGTGCATGAGTGTGCGCGCACACGCACACACACACACACACACACACACACACACACACACACAATTTTATTAGCAAGGTCTCCATAGACCCGGAATGCTTAAAGGCTAGGGGAAATTCTTTAGTTAATTCAAGCCAATGAATGATATGCTGGGATAATTAAGGACTAAGTCCACCAGAAAATGATGCCTGAAAGAGGAACAAACCCCCGACCATCATTTCCCAGTAACAGCATCATTAGGAAAAAATGTAGTTAGGCTTCCAGGTGGCCTCAAGAAGCCAGCACCTGGAGAAGGACCGAAAGCCGGAGAGAAAAAGGTGAAGTGGAGAAAATAAGTGGGAGAAAGCTTCAGTATTTGTCTGGAGAAGAGACTATGAGGGAACTTAATAATAGCTTTCAAGTGTCGGAAGAGTTATTCTCCGGGGAATGCTGACCAGCTGTTCTCCATCTTTATTCAGGGCCGAACAAAAGGAGATGCACTAAACTGCAGGAGGAAGGATTTAATTTAGACATAGAAAGAGTGGCTTGATAATAAATGTTATTAGATGTTGGAATCTACAGGGGAGGCAGCCCTGTTCTTTGGAGGACTTGCGAACAGGAGGACCCACGCTGGGGGCCTCAGGCCCAGCTGAGGTGGGCACTGCTCAAAGGTAGTGGTCTAGGCCCACTGTGCCCCCCTGTTCCCCCAGCCCAACATCTATGATCCTACCCCATCCACCCAGGCCTACTAGGTCAGTTAGAACCACTCCAAGGAACAAAGAGAAAACGGGCTGTTCCCCAGCATGCAAACTTTCAGCCATGTTTAACAAGGTGCCAGGAGAAACAAGCAGCCTGACTGTGGACTCCCAAGCCTCCTGCCTTGTTAAATGCAGTTTATGGTTTACACAAAAGTGCTCTGTCTTAATTTGCTTCTTTCCTATAAATGAAATGGGGTACATTTAATATTCCTAGGGGGCTGGTACATTGGCCAAGTTCATGTGGCATGTGGATTTAAAAGAAAATGGGTCCTATTTTTGCCAAGCAGGGGTATCCACATTGAGAATCCTTAAGCAGGGAGAATGAGGGGCCCTAGGCCCTAGGAAGCAATATAAGCAAAAGTCACTGGCGGATGTCGAATCCTTGGTTTTCCCCCGACTCCTGTTTCTTTTGTTGCCCTTTCTTGTAACAGTAGATATACAGGGACAGCACTGCGTTAATTGGACATAAAATTTGCAAATATGTATTGCTCTTCACTCTCCCTTTTTCCCACATAGTCTAAGTCGGTAAAATTTTATAATAATATTTAAAGGTAAGAACCTTTAAATGTTCTGGTATTCCTTCATGTTATACGGTACACTTACTGATGCTTAGTAAATGTTTGTTGAATGAATGACCAGGAGTTCTATTTTCTCTCCCACAGAACACATATGAAAGCTCTCCTAATGCACAAGCACCTCAACAACTATTGTGCTCTCCTTATAAAATGAGTCATCAGTCCTGGCAGCATCTGAGCCACTTCCCTCTCCCCAGCGAAGAGTCAGCTGTCCTCCACGGCAGAGGGAACATTCCACATGTGCTGTGCAGAGGTGGACGAGTCCTTTACTTCCCTTGAATGCTGGTGTGCTTTGTAGACAGTAACTGGTCCTCCTCTTCTTCATATTCCCAAAGTTGTTTTACAGAGTGCTTTGGGCACAAAGTATTCCACAAGTGTCTGTTAAAAAAATAGCAGAAGATACAACCCATAAGGAATGAGGCTTAGTTGGTAAAGGCATGGGCTCTGGAACTAGACTGCCTTGATTCAAATCCCAGCTCTGCCATACACAGACTGCGTGACCTTAGGCAAAATAGTTGTAACTTCTTCATGCCTCAGTTTCCTCATCTATTAAATGGGGATTTATTATAGTACCTACCTTATTAGGTTGTTAAAAGGATTAACTAGGAAGCACTTAAAACAGTGTCTGACAGGTAGTAAGCACCAAGTCAATGCCACATAAATATCAAGATTTTGGGGTTCAGAATATGCTTCCTGATATTGCAGCCAAGATTTACCAGCTGGTTAAAGCACTTTGCAGCTCTGTTTAATGTTACCTGTCCCCAAACCACTAGAAAGACAATGCACATGGTGACAGTAAACTCCATGCAGGATCATAAATAGTTCAAATGCTTTGGGAGTCATGAAAGCAAGGACAGAAAGGGAAGCAATAGCTTGGTTGAGTAAAATTGAAAAGATGAGCCAAAGTGATCAACCTGACCCTATCAATACTGAATGTCTACAGATACATTTGAAATTAGAGTCAACATCTTCCATTTCCCAATGCGAGGGAAATTCTATTACTGTTGATTGTCACTGATTTCAGTGGGACACCTAAGTGACAGATCCAAAGCAACATGAACAGCAACCACAGCGTAAGCTCTCAGACCTGGTTTTGAGATACACATTGCAGGGATGAAAAATAAATGGCATATGTACCTTCATTTACTCTTTCTGTGCAGACGTGGTCCTCTTCCTCACTGTGTTTAAAATCTCTCCTTGTGCCACTCATTATTATAGGTAGCTCCTACAATCAACTGGATTGGGACAGGGAGAGATGAAATAAAGGTTTCAAAGCTTTGGTTCTAGATCCATGAAGCAACATGGTAGCTGTTCTCAAACACCAGATCCAAACAGATCTCATTTCAAAGAATAAAAACCATGTAGACCTTCTGAACCTCGAAGGCAGGAAATTCTTCTCCATTCTGAATTCTTGCCTGTTTATGAAGGAATATTTCTCTTCAGATGGAAATACTTTTTCCTTAAGATGCATCCAACCTATGCTGTATTCCTGCTATGTGTTAGGCATGGTGTTAGGTCTGTATGGAGTTCAGTAGTAGAATAGACAGCTCCTGTCTTCAGAAAACTAACAATCAAGTTGGGAAAGCAATATTTATATAAGTAAAAATTAGCATAGTAAGGGGAGAAATAATAGTCACCATGCACGAAGTGGCCCTTACGTAATGGTTGATGTGTGGGTTGGAAAAGAAGAAAAACATAGGTGTTAATAAAATGCTCAGGAATGGAAGTGATAATGGTACACAAAGGGACAGATCTGATCACTTCTACTTCTGACCAATCAATTTGGAGTCCTTCCCGATACAAAATCTCCACCAACCCAAAAAGCTCGCAGGGACTTTGAGGCCCTACGAGCACACATTCAAACACAGGGGTTTCTTCAAGGTTGTAGAAAACATCTAATGACCACAAGCATCCATGCCAAAGGCTTCTCAGGAAGGAAGCACAAAAAGGGTCAACCAACCGGCTTTGATTGTACAAACCCTCTCAACTCTGTTTTAAAGTATTGCTTCAAGAGAAAAGGTTAAATGAGGTTTGAGTGCAGTGTAATAAACCTTCACTGTTCATAAAGCTCTGAGTGATAAATGTATGTATGGTTACTGTATAAAAATATTGGGGTCAAATGCCAAAGATCTCTGAGGTTAAGGTTTTTTTGCATGGATAGGTGAAGGACCCCAAATCGTCAAATCTCAAGAAAATGGCAGCTTGTCAGTCAAAGGTACAATCTGCTCCAGCTCACCAGAGAAGCCCATTCCCAAACTCCACTCAGCTAGACGTTATAAACATTCTAGCTGTGATATACAGCACACTCTGGCATGTAATTTGTTTGGTTCCAAGAGACTAAGACAAGGGTTTGGAAGGTTCACTGCATTGTAAAAGAGATATGCCTGGCTGCGGGTTTTCACATTTGTAAATAAAAAATACCCTATTCCTCAATAACAGGACATCCAAGGGACAGGCATGTGTTGGTATCCACGGAATAGCTGTGAAGGAAAGATTTCAACTGCTGCAGTACACACAGTGTCCACAAGCAAAACAAGGAGGTTCTGCCACTGAGTCCTACCGAGAAAGGCAAGGTTCTGCTTATGAGTAACTTTGGCCTATGGCATAATTTGTCCCATATGTTTTTAAACAGTAAAACTTGGACTCCTGCAGCAGTGAAGGAGTTGGTGAAAGTATCATGGGACTCATCATTTCTGCACAATGGGTAACCCGTTTTTACTTCAGGTGCAATCTAGGACTTGTCCTGCTAGTAAAAATCCTTGAATCACATAAACCCTCTCCTTCTTTGAACCATGGGGCTGGGCACAGTAGAGGAGGTGAGAGAAACCAAAAGCAATGGATGCAAGAGGAAAGGGAAAAGAAGTACCTTCAAGAAATTTACTGCACAGAATTTGTGGAACATATTTAATGAAAGCAATGGCCTCATTAGAAAATATGTTGATAAGGACTTTTATTTGAAATCTAAATGTTGAGTCATTTGCTGTTTCAGAGACTAAGAATTCCTTGCAGTTAGCAAGACGGGTCTTATGAAGATGACGTGAAAAATCAGCTTCCACTTTTGAGCGATTATTATGGACTAGACATTGGATCAAGCATTTCGCTAACACCACCTGCTTGTAGTCTTCACAGCAGCCTACGAATATCTTACTGTATTCCTCAACTGTGAAACAGGCTCAAAGAGATTTAATATCTTTCCCAAGTTAGGCAGTTTAGAAGCATCCATAGTGGGATTCCAGGGAAAGTTGTCTGATTCCAAAGCCCATTTTCCTAATCAAATTTTATATCACTACAGGACAGTGGTTGTATTGGTAGCTGTTACCATAAACAGCCCCTCTAGCCTGGCGTGGAATACAAAATAGGAGCAGAACCAAGTGCTGAAAGAGGAGAAATCTGAACCATAGTGCGAAAGGAAGAAAATCCCTTAGCTTCCGCTGGCTACACTTTTCATTAAATCCTTGTGGGTAGATTTAGAAGTAAATATCATAACACTGTATATTGTTTATAGTTTGTTGTATGGATTTATTTTTACATTTACTACATAGTAAACCAAATGCTGTTCAGGTTTCCACATTCATTCTACATTTTTCCTTTTATTATTTTTATAAAGTCCCCAAAACATTTTAGATATTGTTATAGAGAGATGTCTATAAAGGTGGACTCTAACTGACTATTTAAAATCAAGATACAGGGGCCTAAAGTGAGATGGTCAGGTAAATAGCACACTTTATAGCTTGTTTCACACTTTCAAACTTGTTTCTGGCTATGAGGGGCTAAGCACAAAATAGGATTAATTACTTTTTGCATGCCCAGTACAAGGTCATGAACAAATTCCCCTATGTTATCTTTAAAAAAGTTTTACCTTTCACATTTAAATCCACAATACACCTGGAACTGATTTTTGGATAGGGTGTGTTGTAGCAATCAAGATTCATTTTTTGTTTTCCTTACAGATCCTAAGTGACTTGGCACCATATATTAAAAAGACAATTGTTTTCTCCATTGCATTATGGTGGCACCTTCATTTTATCATAAGTGTAATAACAAGTATAATAACTGATATCTGATAATATAAATCTTCCAACTTCTTCATGACTATTTTGGCTATTCTTTCCATGTGCATTCCCACATAAATTTTAGAATCTTCTTGTCAATTCCATTTATTAATAAAATATCTGCTGAGATTTTTATTGGAATGGCACTGAATCCATAGGTTAATTTGGAAAGAATTGACATCTTTACAACCTTGAGTGTGCCAATCCAAGAACATGATAGGTTTTATTTAGTTTTTCAATAATATTTTAGAGTATTCTTTATGGAAGTCTTACAAATCTTTCATGAGATTTATATCTAAGTAATTGGTGATTTGCGGCTATGTTAAATGGCATCACTCTTTAAATTTTAATTTCTAATAGTTGCCATTTTCTTGGGATTTGACAATTTTGGGTCCTCTACTAATAAATGCAAGAAAAACTTAATCTCAGAGATCTTTGTCATCTGACCCCCCAATTTTTTTATAGTAACCATGCATACATTTATCACTCAGAACTTTATGAACTGTGAAGGTTTATTACATTGCATGTAAAACTCAATTGATTTTTACTACATTCACTTATTAATTTTAATAAGTTGTCTTCAGTCCTTTTGGATTTTCTACATACAAAATCACGTTACCTGTGAATAATAGCAATTTTACTTCTTTTTAAATTATTATGCATTTTATTTCTTTCTTGCTTTGTTGTGCTGACTAGGACCTCTAGCACAATGTCATATAGAATTGGCAAGAGCAGATCTCCTTGTTTTCCCAGTCTCAGGGGAAATCTTGCAATATTTTACCATTACGTATGAAGATTGTTGTCGATGTTTTGCAGATACTCTTTACTAGATTAATGAAATGTTTTATTACTGTGAAAGGCTGCTGGATTTGTCTAATCCTATGTCTTCATTTATTAAGGTGATCACATGGTTTTTCTCACATGTTCTTTTAATAGAATGATTTACATTGATCTTTCAATTGTTAAACCAATATTGCTTTGTGATGTATTTTCCTTTTTATGTATCATTCAATTCAATTTGCTAATATGTTGTTTAGGAGTTTTGTATCAATCAGTGTTCAAAAGAGAAATTGGCTTATAATGCTGTTACCAAATTTATGTTGGTGTCATAGACTAAGTAGGAAAATATCTTATTTTTATCTATTCTGCTAAACAATTGATGTAAGATTGATTTTATTTTTTTTTAAATAATTGATAGACTTCATCCAGAAGCTATTTGAACCTGGATCTTTATGCGAGATTGTTTTCAATAACAGTTGAATTTTTACAATAGATCCAGTATTACCCGGATTTTTTATTTCTTCTTGTGTCAGTTTTGGTAATTTGGTAATTGTGTTGTTCAAGGAACTTGTCCCTGTCACCTAGATTTTAAAATTCCTTGGCATAAATCTGCTTTCCTCTGGGCACATAGAATTCGGAGGACTACTGCCTGGCTGCCTTGGCACATGGGGTTCAGGGGAGCTAACCAGCTCACAAACCTACAGCCTGACCCAGAGCACCCCCAGGAATCGCAACTTAAAGTAAAGCTGCCTTAGATGAGCTGTAGACAAATGAACAATAATAATATTTTATGTATTTTTGTTGTTTGTTATGTAATGAATAATCAATGAATAACTTATATTCCAGGTAATTAATCCTCTTTTCTGATGTGTCTAATCTAGAAATTATATTTATTAGTTCTTAGAATTTTATCTGGTACTTTTTAGTATATTCCACTTCTCTGATAAAAGTCTCCATCATGTTGTCTATTCTCTTGACTATAGATGTCATCGATTTTTAAAAGCCTTGCCTAGTAATTACAATACCTAGATTATCTGTAGGTATGTTTCTATTACCTGTTTTTATAATCTTTTTATTGAGACATAATTGACATACAATAAGCTATACTTATTTAAATTGTACTATTTGATAAGTTTTGACATCTATATGTCCCTGAAAATCCATTGCCATGATCAAGTTAGTGGGTGTATCCATCACCCAAAAAGTTTATTCATGTCCTTTTGTAATCCTTTCCTGCTGCTCCTGGCCACACCCACTCCCATCCCCAGAAACCATTCATGTAACTTCCATCACCACAGATGAATTTTCATTTTTAAGAATCGTATAGGATATATTTTTTTTTGGTCTGGCTTCTTTACTGTAGCATAATCATTTTGAGATTCATCCATTTTATAGCATGTATCAATAGTTCACTCCTTATTGATCCATTACATAACTATACCAGAATAGTTTATTCACTCACCTATTCATTGATATTTCATTCTAATAACAGTGTCTTCCAAAGATCAGGAGTCTTTTGTTGGCATTATTTTGATAAAGCCTAATTTATCAATTTGTTCTTTGATGTATCATACTCTTGATATTATGGCTAAGAAATTCTCTCTAAGCTAATGCTACAAAGAGTTTCTTCTATATCTTCTTCTAGAAGTTTTATAGTTTTATGTTTTACATTATCTATTTGAAGTTTTTATATACAGTATGGGTACGAATCAAAGTGTTTTTTTCTTATATATGAATATTACTGGACATTTGAATGTCTTTTTTCAAAAAATTGCCTATGCACCTTATTTGAAAACAAGTCACTCATATGTATGCATGTCTATTTCTTGATTCTCTATAATGTTACATAGACTTTTTTTGTCTATCTCTGCACCAGGGGTCAGCAAACAGTGGCCACAGGTCAAGTTTGGCCCATTGACTGCTTATGTACAGCCCATGAGCTAAGAATGGTTTTTACGTTATAAAATGGTTGAAAAAACCAATCAAAAGAATACTTTTTGATGACATGTGAAAATCATATAAATTCAAATTTCATTGTCTTTAAATAAAAGTTTATTGAAACACAGCCACACTCATTCCTTTTCATATTGAGTATAACTATTTGCATGCTACAACAGCAGAATTGAGTAGTTATGACAGAGATTGCATGACCCACAAAGCCTAAAATATTTACTTTCTGATCCTTTATGTAAAAATTGTGCCCACCCTGCTTTACACCAATATCATATTGCTTTAATTACAGTAGCTTAGTAACAAGTCTTGAAACCAGATAGTATTGGTTCTCTAACTTTGTTCTTTTGCAAAGTTTTTTTTGGCTATTCTAGAAACTTCCAATTTTCATACCAAATTTAGAATCAGCATTTCAATTTCAATAAGCTTACTGTGATTTTAATTGTGACTGAATTGTATCTACAGATCAATCTGAGGAGAACTGGCATCTGAACAACACTGAGCTTTCTGACCTATGCAGACAGTATGTCTCCTCTCTCATGAGTTTTTATGTTGTTCAGCAGTGTTGTGTAGTTTTTAGTGCACAGGTGATCAGTACCAAGAGTTTTCCTATTCTTTCCAGCCTTCCGGATTTCATGAAAACCAACAGCAGATTTCCCCTGACCTATATCCTTACATATATCTCCCTCTTTCTGGGGAAAAAAAAAATGGACAAAAGGAAAATGGATTCATTCACACAAGCTTGTTTGCAAAGTTTCAGTTTTAGTTGTTTTTTTCCCCCCAATCTAACCACAAAAGTCAAAACACACAAGAACTATAAACTTTCTAGCATTAGATATAAAATGTCAAGACAGGAAATATAAACATTCTGTTTAAAATGTAGTCCTCCTTTCTTAATGTGGCAAATTATTTTTTTGAATGGCAAATTATGAACCTCATTCACTGTACTTCCTAGCATATCATCAGGAACACCCATTTCACGGTTAATGAAGACATTCCACCAGTCAGCCAGCCACTGTTTAAAATAACATCGTTACATAACGTATCAATAAATTATGGTTATAATGGCAATAATCTCCTTCAAAATAGGTTGTTGTCATGATAGATAGAGGGCCTGCTTCTTGTGGGTGATCGTTGGCCACATTCTGTTCCACCTCTGCTGTCAGGCAGCAAGAGAAGCATGAGGGGTGCTTTGATATTTCTGGGTACTCTGTGCAAATCCTCTAAATCTCTTCTGAAATTCATTACTCATCTAATCAACGCTTCTGAGCAAAGATAGCCTTGGAGGGAAAAGACCTCTTCCCTGTGTGGGCCAGTGACCAGCCAGGTCAGGATTTGGCTGTCTTGGACAGAGAGTATAGTGACTAAACCTGTTTGCAGAGACTCTAAGCTTTGTTCTTTCACCACAAAGGGGAGTCTTATTGAAGGAAATTTTCTTTGATGTTTAGCTCAAACTTTTCCCTTGCTCCGTTTCACTCTACCATTCATAATCAGATCCCTTAAAAACAATTTCTCTTCCTTATGGAGGGTTTTCAACCTTTCAAACCTTCTCAAAACTTCTATATTCCTTTTAGCTGTGGCTGGATCAGGTTATATATATTTATCTTCAGGTTAGTAATAAAAGAGTTGATGATATTTGTTTTACAGTCCTTAGGAAATTCCTTCTAAAAGCACTTCCTGGTGGCTCAGATTTGCAACATTCAATCAGATTTTAATTTGTAGACTCCAGGCTCTTGGCTTCTTAAGGAAATAAGAACCAACTGAAATAGAGAGCCTTGTAAATTGACCTGGATGCTTGCTGCAATTTTAGCAAATAATATAGAAAAAAAAAAGGAAAAGGTTAATTTATTGTTAACCTGTCTTGTTTAGACACTCCATCTAATTAGAATGTAGTTGTCATCCATGAGCAGGGCTATCAAAATCAGAATGGAATAAAGAAAAATAGGATGCTACATGCTCATTCTGGTACTTAATAACTTAGGTGATATTAGCTGACCATTTTGATAACTTTGTATCTTCTTTCCTCTTTGGAGACATCTTATCAGGAGTAGAAGACTGAGTTGATAAAAAGGGCATTATCTCTTTATGATAATATATAAACTCCTCAGTTAAATGAGATGATCTGCAAATCACCTCAGCCTTGTCTCCTCCAATCCATTCCATCCTTTGCACTGCTGCAATCAACCACCATTGCTCACCGCGCTCCAGCCCTGCGGCCACACCTTAGCCCAAGTCTCCCACATGCCTCACATCTTTTCCCTGTGTGACTGCAGTGGCTTCCTCAGTAGTCTCTCTGCTGCCATTCTTGCTACTTGTTGACTCATAATCCAATCAGAAGCCAGAGGGATCTTTTAAAAACATAAATCATATCACTTTCTTATTTAAAATGTTAAAACGCTGATGCATAAGACCTTTGTCAGTTTTGGCTACCTAACAACATTGAAAATCCTACCTATGGTCTGCAGCCATACCACCCTGAACGCGCCCAATCTCATCTGAAAATCCTACCTATAATTAAGTAACTGTTCACATTAGGGGACCTACTGTTCTAAGGTGGAATTGAAAAAAAAATGCATTGTCACACTCTCTTGCAGCTAAAAGGACAGGTATGTGACTTGGGTTCTACCCCTCAAAACACACCAGTGAGAGACATGGTTAGGGGCTGAGCAGTAAGAGAAAGGGCTTCATGCAGAGACTGGTCCCCTGGCAAGCACAGTAGTGTGAGTGCCTGGCTTTCCAAGAGCCAGTGTGGCAGGACTTCCAGCATTTAGATCCAAGCATTGGTGCCAAGGGAAAGGAGTTTTCACTAGATCAGCCTCCACAGTGTGCTTGGGTGTGGATCCTCATGGCATGGCTTCAGAGCCTGGCCTCTTAGCTTTCCCAAAGGATCTATAAGGAGACCACACTTAGATTTGGGAAAAAGAGACTTCTGTTATCAGCTCTGAGTCTCAGGGACTTCCATGTTTTATAGGATCCCTTTCCTCACAGCCACACAAAAGAAAAAGATAAAAAATGAAACACAAAAAAAAAATACGGTGACATACAAAATAATGTTAGTGACCTCATAACCAAGTATACGTGTCACCTTATTTGTACAGGATAGGGAAATGTCTGAATTCACCTAATTAAGCTAGCCAATCATCATGGATTAGATGGAGTGGTTCCCTATTTCAATAGCAATAGCTTTGAATAGCTTTTTCAAAGTTAAAAATCACAGAAAAAATATCTGCATTCATCCAACATGCCTCACTTCTCCTGCATTGTCATCTAATCATTTAAATGTTCATGGATTAGATTTATCACTTATTGTTAATGCCATGCATCACTTGACACAAAATATTTGCCTGGGGCCAATAGACCCTAGGGGATCCCTGGCTATGAGCTACTTAGTATCTTTTTAATATATTCTTTTTCTGCCTAAACTAGCATGAGTGGATTCTGCTGTTGGCAACACAGAATCTAGACTGATAACTACACTGGGATAAAATCCATGCTCCGTAATCAGTCCTCAAAGTCCACAGAGTCCAGTATATACTTGTGTTTCTAGACTCCTCTTATGTCCTCCATTCATTTATTTATTTAACAAAAATGTATTAAAAGTCTACCAAGTGTCAGGTAATAACCCAGAAACTGATAATACCACAGTGAACAAAACAGACAACATTTATACTCTCATAAACTTTATGTTATATGGAAAATACAGAAAATGAATGAATGAAAGACTGAATGAAGCAATAAGATAATCACAGGCAGAGATAGTTGTTAGGAAAGATACAAACAGGACGAAGGTGGAGGAGTACTTTATACAGGGTGGTAATATATGAGAAAGTAAAATTTAAATGGAGAACTAAATGATGAGCAAAAACTCTTCGTGTAAAGAGCCTGAGGAAAAGTATTCCAGGCAGAGAGAGCTGAACATGCAAAGGCCCAGAGGCAAAGGCAAGGCTGGTTTTCCGAAGAGCAGAAAGGTGACTGTGTTGCTGGAGTGCAGAGAATGAAAGGAGAGAGGTGGGAAATCCGGTCAGAGAAAGGAAAGAGCAGTCCCTGCACATGTTTGTTCCATAAACTAAGTGGATCAAATCACAATTTTATTATAATTAGACCCATCATTTAGAAACAATTTCATTCTTTGAGCTTGGGAGGTCAGTGCCCTCCAAACATCTGAAAAATTCCAAGATTCAAGTAATAATGGTACATTCTTGATTTCATGCTGTCTGCCCTTCCTCATGTCAAAAGCTGTTATGCTCAGTTTTTTGAAGGTCTTTTTCTTCTCTCAGCTTATTCTCATAAGGCAAGTCTGGACTCTGACATCTTTCACTTCTAACAACTTCCTTTGGAGGAGCTTGGAACCAAGAACCCATTTGCGCCAGCTCCATCATTCAAGACAGTGAGAAGAGCCAACTCTGGATCCAGCCAGGGGATGTTTCCAGGGAAACACATTATAGGGAAAACTGGTGTTCAAGGTCCAGGAAGTCCAGGCATGGATTAAAGGACCCTTATCTATTTTCTTCTACATTCTTCCTCTTTCCTTGCTATAGACACACAAAGGATCAAGGGGAAAATTCTTCAATGTAACTCTGGTTGATACCATGTTCAAAAGCTCTGTTCTGTTCTATATTTTAAATTATCCATTCATTTAATTTTTTTCACCAAATGTGAGTTGAGCACTTGTTATGTGCCAGGGATTATATTAAATACAGGTACATAGTGATGAACAAAACAGACCTAGTTCCTTCCTTCGTGGAGTTTATGGTCTCTAGTTATGGGAAAACATTAAAACATTAAACCAACAAATTAAATATTCAATAGCAAAGGGGAAGAAAGTTATGAAGAAAAAGTACAGAGACTATTTGGAGAATGTCTTGGTGGCATTTGTTGTGGAAAGACAATAACTTCACTGCACCTTCCCAACCAAGACCAGGCTTTAGTTTCTAGTTACCAGCTCTATGTGACCTTGACAGCCCTACTTAATTTTTTAGCCTTGGGGTAGTTTTACTAATACCATCCTGAAAATCATTCTATTTCACTTCACTTGGGATTTTACTGAGGACTCATGTTGAGTTCTCTGAAGAGAGCAAGTCCCCTGCCTTGTCAGAGGTGTTCTCTCCAGAGTAGCATATCTATTCTAGATGACACTGTATTTTTTCCAGATGATTTACCAGACTCATCCCAACATTCTCACTGGCCAAATTCCCATGCCCAAGTCTGCAAACAATAACAACAACAGAAGTGGGATACATAATAGACAATTAGAATATTCTCTGGTTACTATGAAAGAATAAAGTAAAAAAATAGGTGACTCTGTCAAGGTACAAAAAAGTCTTGCAGACCTGCAAATGAAAAATCTTAAAAGGGTCACCATTGTTTGAAATGATAGAGCCCTACTGCTATGGTTTGAATGTTTGTCTTCTCTGAAACTCATGTTGAAACTGAATACCCAATGTAACAGTATTAACAGGTAGGAGCTTTAAGAGGTGATTGGGTCATGAGGGCTCTGTCCTCATGAATGGATTAATCTATGCATGTGTTAATGGTTAATAGGTTAATGGGTTTTGATAGGAATGGGTTAATTATCATGAGAGTAGGTCTGTTATAAAAACATTTTGGCAAGCTCTTCCCCTCTTGCCATGTGATACCCTCCACCATGTTATGACTCAGTAAAAAGTCACCAGATGTGGCCCCTCAATTTTGGATTTCCAAGCCTTTAGAACTGTAAGAAATAAATTTCTTTTATTTTTTAAAAAATAAATTACCCAGTATGTGGTATTCCATTATAGCAACAGAAAAAAGGAGTAAGATGTCTACCCAACATATTTCAAAAGGTAACCCTTGCATGTTCCGTTAGTACCTAAAAGTACAGGTTCTTGAGATGTCACTGCTCAGAGCCAATTGTTTTGACTCCCCCATCTTGAACATAAAGTTGTTTTCGCTTCCTCTCCCTCAGCTCTTACTTATTTCCTCCTCTTCTAATACCCTTTTCACTTATCTCTCTTCCCACTACCTTTCACTTTGTCTCTCCGTACTTTGTCACTATCTCCCAGACTCCTCATGACCTGACTTATTCTCTTTCCCTATCCCTCTCAACAGTTCAGAAAACATGCTTGTATGTTTTTTCACGGATAAGGTAGGAAATAAATACAAACATTTATTAGGTATAATAAATGTGAAAAGATCAGATTAAAATAAAATTATGCACACCTAAATCCTTTTTTAAAAACAAAAATTTGGATGGAAAATTTAATAATTCCTAAAAATATGAAAAGTCAAACTTTGGAAAAATAAGCTTGACAGAAATCATACTCAGAAAAGAAGATCTATAATATTTGCCAATGAAAGAATCAAAATTCTTATGGACACAAAACTGATCAATAAATCAAACTTCACTATAAAATTTAAATGAAAAAATTGATTTTGATGAAATTAATTTCAATGACATGAACATTAGAATGAAAAGAATCAAAAATGGTTTAGCTGTGTCTTAAAGAAAATTGATCAATGAATTAAACTTGCTGGATGGAACATGCTCCCTAACACTTATTTTCAAAAAAATTTAATCAATGCTGACAAAATTCTGATTTAAATTTACTTATTTACAATGATAGGATCTCAATGTTCTTAGGATCAAAGTGGGTGAATGAACTTGTCAGTATTAAATGTCCTGTATCAATTCCAAGAATTGACCTGGTAGTGAGGTAACTATAGACACACCTCAGAGATATTGTGGGTTTAGTTCCAGACCTCCACAATAAAGTGAGTCACACAAAGTTTTGGGGTTCTCAGTGCATATAAAAGTAATGTTACACTATACTGTAGTCTATTAAGTGTGTAATAACATTATGTCTAAAATATGTACAGACATTAATTTAAAAATACGTTATTGCTAAAAAATGGTAACAGTCATCTGAGCCTTTAGCCATAATTTTTGCTGGTGGAGGGTCTTACCTTGATGTTGATGGCTGCTGAATGATCAGGGTGGCTGTAACTATCTATTAAAATAACACAACAATGAAATTTGCTGCATCAGATGACTTTTCTTTTTATGAAACATTTCTCTGCAGCATGTGATGCTGTTTGATAGCATTTTACCCACAGTAGAACTTCTTTCCAAATTGGAGTCAATCCTCTCAAACCCTGCCACTGCTTTAACAATGAAGCTTATGTAATATTTGAAATCCTTTGTTGTCATTTTAACAATGTTCACAGCATCTTCACCAGGAGTAATTTCCACCATAAGAAACCATTTCATTTGCTTTTCCACAAGAAGCAACTCCTCATCTGTGCAAGTTTTATCATGACCTTACAGTAACTCAGTCACATCTTCAGGCTCCACTTCTAACTCTAGTTCTCTTTCCACCACATCTTCAGTTACTTTTTACACTGAAGTTTTGAACCTTTCCAAGTCATCTATGAGAGCTTGGAATTAACTTCTTCCAAACTCCTATTAATGTTGATATTTCAACCTCCTCCCATTAATCATGAAAGTTTTTAATGGCATATGGAATAGTGAATATTTTCCAGTAGGTTTTCAATTTACTTTGCCAAGATCCATCAGAGGAATCACTATCTATAATACCTATAGCCTTAAGAAATGTTTTTCTTAAAAAAAAGTAAGACTTGAAAGTCAAAATAACTCCTTGAAGAGCGGGAGTGTTAGCAGGCATGAAAATAACATTAATCTCCTTGCATATCTACATCAGAGCTCTTCAAGGACCAGGTTCATTGTCAATGAGCAGTAACACTTTGAAAGGAATCTTTTTTTTCTGAGCAGTAGGTCTCAACAGTGGGCTTAAAATATTCAGTAAACTACACTGTAAATAGATGTGCTGTCATCTCGGCTTTGTTATTGCATTTATAGAGCACAAGCAAAATAGAGTTAGCATAATTCTGAAGGGCCCTAGGATTTTCAAATAATAAATGAACACTGGCTTCTACTTAAAGTCACCAGCCACATTAGCCTCTAATAAGTGAGTTAGAGAACAGAATGAGTAACCATAATGATGAAGATAAAGTTAATAAGGAGGCTGGTAATAGTACCAATGACTAAGTTCAGGACTTAAATATGCATTATCTTATTTGATTTTTCAGAACAACACTGTGAAGTACCTGCATTTTATAGATGACACAGAGGTTCAGAAAGGTATAGCACCTTGTCTCAGGTGATACCACTAGAATGATAGAGCCTTTGGTTAAACTCCTGTTTTTATATAATGTCAGAGCAGCTCAACTTCTTCTACACTAGACTATCTTGTGGAACACAGTGCAGCCCTGATTATCTGAAGCCCACCTTTAACCTAGCCGTTTTCCAAAGGTACATTTTCCCATTCAGTGTAAACCCAGAAGACTATGAACTTAGCTGATACATCTGTCTCTCACTCTTCTCATTCTCTTCACATCCTGCAGCTCTGCAAACTGGTCTACTTCACTGAACACCAATTCAGTGCAGAGGGTTGTGCCATGGCTAGCTGACCTGAGCTGAGTGAAGTTGGTCCACAGAAGAGTACCATGGTCTAGCTCCTTGGCCTTCTCTCAGTGTGCACAAGGGCAGTCAAAGTGGAGACAACTCACTCATAAAATCAAAATAGGATGTGTATTATATCCTGCCCTCTTTAAGCCATGTTATGCCCCACAGCCTGGTATCCTCACATATGTGAAAGGACATCAAATTCTACATTCAGATCTTGCCAGAAGTAAGTGTTTAGGATGCCAACAGATTCCATTTGGCAAGGGCTGCATGTATGTTATGGGTCTGCCACCTTGAAGCATTGAGACTGTGAAGTCCCCCAAACAACATAGGCTGACATAGTCCCCATTAACTGTCTACCCACTGGAGGATTACCATGCAAAGCTTCTCTTCTGAAAAGCAAATAGACTTGTTGGACTTTCTCAGCATCTGCTACACAGCCCAGTCCATAGCACAGCAGCAAATGTTTGCATTATCTAACTTTCTTTTTCTCCCCTTTGTTGTTCTGTTTTGACAGAAAAATGTAAACCAGCCCTTTAAAAAATCAAATTCTCAGGCTAAGAAAAGAAAGGGGGCAGGAAGAGAATCAACAAGGGTCCCCATTTCAATGGCCAAATTGCTGGATTGGAGAAGGTAAAAAATGCCGTCATGGGAGCCTTGCCCATTGCAATATTTTGATGTTTCATTGGCAGGGGTAAAAAGTAAAGTGCAAAAGATAGTGCTTTGTTTCCTGCTTTTTCACACAGAGACTGCTTTTCCAAGTAAAGAAAATGTTGACCAAAGAAAATAAAGGCAGAGACTGCTTCATTCTTTACCAACACAAAATGTGCAGCATTGTTCTAATTGAAGCAATATGCTTCCGAGGGTGGAGCAGTGTAGTCATAAAGCGACCTATTTTTGTGACTTGGCTTTACATTTCGGCCTTCTCACATAACCTAGGTAGACAGTTGTGACACAGCAGAGAGTACTATAGCCTTATTGTTACACACCCCACCTCTTTTATACTCTGACTTTAACCCACACAATGACACCGTGTCTTTCGGGCCACAGTATAATTATTGTTCACTGGACATAAAGGTTAATAAAGAGAGGAAAACTATGGCTTGAAAAGGTAAGCTCTAATATCAACTAAATGTAGACAGATATTTTAAGATTTACTCTAGAAAATGAAGAAATATGGAAAAAATGGTCAGTCCTTGAATTTGATTAATTTAAACAGAGCTTAAGGTGAGGGAAATGGGATACCCAAGGGCATAAGGTAAAATGGCCAGTTGCCCTGTGTCGTAGAGAGGGAATGTAAGGTCACAGCACTGGCTGTTACTGCTTGCCTCCCAGGTTCTTAGGACTGCAATGAAGACTGCAGAAGCTAAATAGATGTTTCCTCCAAGACATCTAAATCCACAGCCGCAATTCTCAGTTCTATGTAGCTAATATCTGCTTAACTCTCAGTGGCATTCATCACTCCCCTTAAGACAGCCCGTCCTTTCCGCAGCAACCCTGACATGGAAGTGGGCCAGATATTATCAGATCCTTTGAAGAATGCCCTGTTCGAGAGAACTTTCTGTTAAAGATAATTAAAAAATCACAAACTTTTTTTCACTTTTTTGGGTCACTTAAGGAAGATTATTAAGTACCAATTATGTTCCTGGCACTGTTAGTAAGTAGGATGACAAATATGAATGAAATCTGTTGTCTTTTGAATTCCTCAATTGCTTATAGCCTATCCTGAATGCTATCTTATTCTAAAGTACAGTTCAGCTAAAACTATTTTCTTCTTTCTGGGTCCCCTTTATGAGAAACCCGGGAGAAATTACTGTCTGGTATGGGAATCGAGAACAACTGTCCTGCTGAACAATTGGCTTGCACTAATATTACAGACACTTTGAACCATGTAACTGACCAGTTTCCCCTTTTCTGTGATGGTTAAAGACAAATATTGGCCCACCAGAAACCAGGAAAAAAGGTCATTGTGGTTCGAAATTTCTGAATCTTATACCAGAACTATATTATTCCCCTTTATTTTCCTTCTTTCACTTCTTTCATTTCCTTCTTTCTTTGTATTTTAAAATTCGTTTTATAATTGTATTTTATGTATCCACAAAGCTGACTTTAATTTCTAGAACACAGTGATGTTGGAATAAATACATAAGCAAACAAATAGTTGTTTCCCCAAAACTCTATTTCGAGAGACACTCATTGCAAAGGAATTATTTATCTATGGAGGGTGAAAGCAGAAATAACCAAGTGACAATGAGAATAAACAGATCAAACTCTCCACAGCTGTCCATGAAGACACGGAGCAACAGATGTCAGGAAACCGTGAAGTAGCTGCATTGTCGTATCATACGCAGTGGAGCCAGGACCCATTTGGAGGAAGCATTTTGATGTTTCCCAGATTTTAAAATAAAAGTGATGAAGTAATCTTTAAATTTAAACCCTACACTTTTCAATGTGCACTCTATCAACTCAACCCAGCGTTTTTTGTTCATTGACTTTTTCCAGCCTTTATGGCAAGGAAAATTATTAGCACAGAAAGTGCAGCTAGCCTTAAAAACATAAAAAGAATCAGATCTTACACCTGTAAATTAAATTCAATTTTTGGAGCTTTTATATCTATTATTTTAATTGATATTTTTGGTGGATTATAGAATCTCAGATTTAAAAAAAAAAACACTGTAAAAATAATTTTAAAAAGGAGTTCATATCAAAACAATAATTAGTACAAAATAATTGAGCAATATAAAATTTATAATATTTATTCATTTGCCAAATATTTGTTGAGCACCTATATGTGCTAGGCCCTGAGAATAAAAGATAAGAAAAAATATATATTTTTTGTTTTTATAACATCTGTCACACTTCCTGGCACAATATATGGTAAATCCAACTAAGCAAGAACAGAACAACAACAACAAAATCAAAAGATAAGAAAAATTATGTTTTGTTTTTACTTTTGCAGAATCTACTCTTTGTAGAAGATAAACATTAAAAAACTACTTATACTAATAAATACATAATTTTATAACATTATCTAAGTATTATAAGGGGAAAATACTATTATTCCAGTTATCTATTAATTTGTAACAAACCACCCCAAATATAGTCATGTAAATCAACAACATTCTGATATGCTCATAATTTTTGGGTCAGGAATTTTAGCAGAGCATAGTATGGACAGCTAGTCTTTACTCCACAAATGACTCAGGCCTCAGCTGCGGTAGCCTGAACAGGTGGAGACTGGAATGATGAGAATGGGGCTATATGTTTGTGGCCCTAGGTATTCTATACACCACATCAGCAGTGGATTAAATGTCCATAATGGCTTTTTCACTCCCAGATTTGTCACCTGGCCTGGAATGATTTGTCCTATGTAACCATTCCATGTAACACATGTAAGCTTCCTCACACTATGGCAGTATCAGGGTAATCAAACTTCTTAAGTGGCAGCTGGCCTTACTAAGCGTGAGAATTCTGGCTGGGCACTGTGGCTCGTGCCTATAATCCTAGTCTTCTGAGAGGCCGAGGTGGGAGGATCGCTTGAGGTCAGGAGTTTGAGACCAGCCTGAGCAAAAGCAAGACTGCGTCTCTACTAAAAGTAGAAAATTTAGCCAAGAACTACTAAAAATAGAAAAAAAATATTAGCCGGGCATGGTAGTACTTGCCCATAGTCCCAACTACTCAGGAGGCTGAGACAGGAGGATCACTTGAGCCCAGGAGTTTAAGGTTGCTGTGAGCTGGGCTGATGCCACGGCACTCCAGCCTGGGCAACAGAGTGAGACTCTGTCTCAAAAAAAAAAAAGAGAGGAAAGACATGGAAACTACTGACATTTCAAGGCCTGAGCCCACAAATTGGCATGGTGCCCTTGCTACCATACTCTATTGGCCAAATAGTCTCAGTAATTATTAAGATTCAAGAGTAGGAGTCACAGACCCCACTCTTATTAGGAGTATCAAAGATTTCCCCAGATCAAAAAAGCCAGAAATAATCAAAGTACTAAGGGAGAATAATTATCAACCTATCATTCTATACCCAAACTATCATCCTAGAGTACGGCCAACATAAATAAGTGTCAGGTAAATACTGAGGGCAGGAAGCTAGAATTATAAAAGAAAACTCATCAGAAAGAAGGAATTTAATTGTCTATAGCCAGACCACTTGCAGGCACCCAATTTTGGAAGCTAAGCACAGTTGGGCCTGGTTAGCACTTGGATGGGAGAAAAAAGAAATTTAACACCAAATTAAGGTATAAGGTACAAAAACAAATTAAGAGAAAAATATGAATAAATAACCATTAACTATCAATATTAATAAAAATGAGGTCCTTGTTTCCTTGCTGTCTGTTAGGAGGGGATTGCTGTCAGCACCTAAATGTCACCCTTGGGTCTTAGCCACATTCCTTTTGATTAACTCATAAGTAACCTAATCAAGGGAGAGAAATCTCACCATAGTCATAAGTCCCGTGCACACTAAAGGGAAAATTGTTGAAAACAGATGCCTAGAATCTTTGGGACTAGACCATCTTAGAATTCTACCTACCAAATAAAGTAATTATATATAATATGTGAGCAAACAGTAAATTTGACTTAATGGCCATTAATAGAACACTGTATCCAATAACTATGAATTTACCATATAAAATGGTAAAATGGTACCATATAAATTTACAATATAAAAGCACAAAGTAAACCCTCATAAACACTAAAGAATCTAACCACTACAAAAGAATGATATATAGCCAAATTTATTTTATCAAGAAATTGATACCAAAAGATAAATAATATATTTTAAATAACAAACAACCACTTGAGATAATTCATGGTTCAAAGAAGAAATCATGCTTAAAATTTAAAAATACTTAAAACTGAATTACACTTGAAATATTGTACAATAAAAGTGGTAGGATATAGCTAAATCTGCATTAAAGGAAAATTTATAGCCTTATGTGTTAACAGAAAGAACAAAGACTTCAACTTACAAAGAAAGGAAAAGAACAACAGAACAATCCCAAAGTAGAAGAAATAAAATCACAATAGTAACAGAAAGTGATGAAGGAGAAGAGAAAAAAACTATTGAGAAGATCAACAAAGTCAAATAAATATTTTATAGATAAAGAAACTATAAATACTTTGAGAGTAATTTAAATAACTTTGTGTCAATAAATTTAAAAATTTAGAAAAAAGGAATTTTTTGGAAAAGGATAACTAATCAAAATTGACTCAAGAAATAAACACTTTAATATGTTCATATTTTAAAAAATTGAATCAGTAATGTAAACTATCTACCTACAAAAAGACACTGGGCCCAGATAATTTATTATTTGAAAAAGAAATACTCTTGAATGTATGCAAGTTCTTCCAGAAAACAAATAAAGACACACTTCTCTGCAACTCATTTTATGAAGTTATCATTTTACAATACTATAAGCTTGGTTTAAAAAAAAAAACTAAGGCAATATGAGTAAATAAAATAGAGGACATTATCAAATATGACATAATCTATAAATTGGCACAAACATTATAAATAAAATATCATTAAATTGAAGCCAGCAAAGTGAAAAAGATTACATCATTTTAAACTTAAGTAAGCAAGTATGTTTAACATCAGAAAATCTATTACTTAAATTCACTGCATTAATAAATTGAAGAAGAAACATATGGTCCCAACAGATGGAGAGAAACATTTGATAGGATCAATCATTTTCATAATAAAACACTTAAGTAGAAATGAAAAAAAACTTCCTTCATTGATTAGTTATACCTATTTAAGACTTACAGCTATTATACCTAATGACAGAATAAGAGAACCAGAGCCTTTGAGTCAAGAATCAGATGGACATCCATTGTATTCACATTGTTCAGGAAGTCCTAGACAACACAATTTAAAAAAAATAAAAAGGAAAGACAAGAAGAAATAAAAAAATAGAAGTAATAAAATATATATGGTTTGAAAGAAAGAGACAAAACTCACATTATAGTTGACCCTCGAACAACAGAGATTTGAACTGCTTGGGTCCACTTATACACAGACTTTTCTTCTATAAATATATTAGAAAAATTTTTGGAGATTTGTGGCAATTTGAAAAACTTGCAGACAAACCACATGACCTGGAGAAATTAAAAAATTTAAAAAAATATAAGTTTTTCATGAATGCATAAAATATATGTATAGACTAGTCTATTTTATCATTTAATACTATAAACATGCATAAATCTATTATAAAAAATTTTAATTTATCAAAATTAACACACACAAATACAAACCACACATGGTGCCATTAGCAGTCAAGAGAAATGTAAACAAATGTGAAGATGTAGTATTAAGGCAAAACTGCACAAAATTAACTGCAGTACTTCCTATGCTACCATAATAATTTCATAGCCGCCTCCTGTTGCTATTGTGGTGAGTATCTGCTTAAAACGCCACGTGATGCTAATCATCTCCATGTGAGCAGATCCGCCTTCCAGTAAATTGTGTATCACATTAAAAAGTGATCTCTTGTGGTTCTTGCCTATTTTTCATCGTGTTTAGTGCAATACTATAAACCTTGAATAACACCATGGGAACCATATGAAGTGACACTAGTGATGCTGGAAGTGTTTCCAAGAAGCAGAGAAAAGTCATGAAAAAAGTCATGCAAGAAAAAGTTGAATTGCTTGGTATGTACCATGGATTGAGGTCTGCAGCTGTGGTTGCCTGCCATTTCAGACAGACAATTCATCTTGTGAACAGATGACATAAACTTATGGTATCAACAAATACAGTACAGTACTGTGAATGTATTTTCTCTTCCTCATGATTTTTTAAATAACATTTTCTTTACTCTAGCTTGCTTTATTGTGAGAATGCATATAACATACAAACTGTGTGTTAATCAACTGTTTGTGTTATTGATTAGACTTCCACTTAGCAGTAGGCTATTAGTAGCTAAGGTTTGCAGGAGCCAAAAATTATATGCAAATTTTTGACTGCATGAGGTGGTGCCCTAACTTCCACTTTGTTCAGGGGATAACTGTATTTGTAGGTAATATCAAAGTCTGTCTACATAGAAAATTTCAGGTTACCTACAAGAAACAATTAAAATAATTAAGAAAATTCAAAATATAATTATGTGTAAAATAAATGCACAAAAATTGATTATGTTCTTATATACCAGAAATAGTTGTAAAGTACAAATTCCAAAAAATGCCACTAAATCTAATAAAACATATGCAAGACACTTGTAGGGGGTATATTTAATGGTACTGAAAACACTGAAAATTTAATTAAATGAAAACATAATATTACAATGTTAATGGATGAGTAGACTCAGTGATATAAGATGCCAATTCTTCAGAAACTAATCCAAAAAGTCAATATGACTTTAATAGGTCAATTTTTGGAACATTAAAAGCAGATTCCAAAATTTATATGCAATAGCAAAAAGACAATAATTAGCTAATTTTTGAGGAAAACAAGCAAGTATTAAAATATCAGGACTTATTTTAATGTATTAGTAGTAGTAACATAAATATAATTACAATTTTAAGTACTTTTATATGTCAGACACTGTCAAAAATCTAAAGTTTTTATAAGCATTTGCTAACTTAATCCTCATAACAATCATTAGGTAGTGAAATGGATTGAATGTTAGTGTACCCTCAAATTTCATATATTGAGCCCTAATGCCCAATGTGATGGTATTAAGAAGTAGGACTTTTGGGAGATGATTAGGTCATGAAGGTGAAGTTCTCACAGATAAGATTAATGCTCCTATAAAAGAGACTCCACAGAGCTGCCTCATCCTTTCTACCATGTGAGGTTAAAGGCTGTTCATGAACCAGGAAGTGGGCCCTCATCAGGAACTGAATCTGCCAGTGCCTTGAACTTGGAATTCCCAGCCTCCAGAACCATGAGAAATAAATTTCTGTTGTTTATAAGTGTATATGCTATTTTGTTATAACAGCAATATTGAACCAAGACAGGTACTTACTGTTGCTAACTTTATTTTACAGATGAGAAAACTGAGGCAGAGAAAGACTAAAAAACATGTTCAAAGACATAAAGATGTGGTGAAAACAAGATTCAAACACAGGTACTTGACTTCAGAAGTATCACACCATAGCCCCAAATCAATATGATAACTGAGAGTGTAATTTTGTTGCATATATATACAGAAACAAAAAGACAACCAAAGAGAAAGGTCAGAAATATAACAAAACATTTTTAGGAAATTACTGTATGACAGAGGTATCATTACAAATCAGTAGGGGAGAGAATGAGTTACTTAAAAGCTGGAAGTAAAAGTCAAAATTAGATCCTTGCTTTATACTGTACATGAATATATAGCTATATACAGGTAGAACATCCCTAATCTGAAAATCTGAAATCCAAAATGCTCCAAAATTTGAAACTTTTTGAGTGTCAACATGATGCCACAATTGGAAAATTCCACACCTGACATGATGTGACAAGTCAAAATGCAAGCACACAATACACAGTTTATTTAGCATTGCCAAGGGAAAGATAAAATTACCTTCAGGCTATGTGTATAAGGTATATGTGAAACTTAAATGAATTTCATGTTTAGATTTGGGTCCCATCAACAAGACATCTTGTTATGTATATGCAAACATTCCAAATTCTGAAAAAAATCTTAAATCTAAAACATTTCTGATCCTAAGCATTTCACATAAGAGATACTTAACCTGTATATTAAAAGTTTTAACATACAAATTAAAATATTAAAACTTTTAGAAGAATATGTAAGATAAAATCTTCATGGTCTCAGAGTAAGAAAGAATTTCTTAAGCAAGACATAATAAATTCTAAAGAAAAAGGACTGTTAAATTTGAATATGAAAATTAAATCTTTCTTACAGTAAAATTTGTCATAAATAATTGAAAAGATAAACCACAGACTGGATAACAGTATTTGTAATTCATGTAACCAAAATATTTTAGTACGTGGAGTACAAAGAACTTTTATGAATCAATTAAAAAAATGATAACCTAAGGGAAAATAGGCAGAGGATATGAATGAGCAATTGACAGAAGAGCGAATCTAAAAGTTCAGTAGATCTAAGAAATGATGTTCTACTGTACTATTATTCAGAAATATGCATAGGAAAGCAACAATGAAATAACATTTTATTCGTCAGAAGGACAAAGATGAAATTAAAATCCAGTAACACCAAGAACTAGTGACAATGTGAGCTCAATGACAACTTTCATATACTGGAGGCAGGAGTATAAACTGGCACACCCATGCAATATTACATCATGAGCTAAATGGAAAACCATATACTATAGTAGCCTATGATAAGCCCTTGGTATTTGTGTCAAAATGGATAAATGCCAAATAACCATGGTGAGCAAAAAACACAAGTTGCAGAGTGACACATGTACAGTTGACTCTTGAACAACACAGGTTTGAACTTCAAGGGACCACTTAAACTTGGATTTTTTTCAATAAAAGTTACACAGAGTATGCCTGCCTCTCTTGCCTCCCCTTCTACCTCCTCTGCCACCCCTGAGACAGCAAGACCAATCCCTCCTCTACCTCCTCCTCCTCAGACTACTCAACGTGAAGACAAGGATAAAGATCTTTATGATGACCCACTTCCACTTAAAGAATAGTAAATATATTTTCTCTACTTTATGATTTTCTTAACAAGATTTTCTTTTCTCTAGCTTACTTTATTGTAAGAATACAGTGTATAATACTTAAAACATAGAAAATATGTGTTGATTGACTGTTTATGTTATAGGTAAAGCTTCCAGTCAACAGTAGGCTGTTAGTAGTTTAAGTTTTGGGGCAGTAAAAAATTATACATGGATTTTTGCCTGTATGGGGGGTCAACATGCCTAACCTCCAAGTTGTTCAAGGGTCAACTGTAGTGTGATATCATTTACATAATAACAGGCACAACTCTACCTTGTTCATAGAATCATACATATGTATAAAATTATAAAAAAAACATGGAGAAGTTAAAAACCAAATCAAGATAATTATGACCCCAAGGAGGGGGAGAATGGAATGAGACAAGGGACAGTTATAGAGGAGGTTTCAAATGTAGGGGAAATGCTTATTTGTGTAAAACAAAGATATGAAACAAATATAGAAAAATGTTAAAATTAGACAAAACTGGTTGGTGAGTACGCAGATTTTAGTAATCAGAACTGAAATAATCTACTTTGGATTATTACAAATAAGTGAATTATTGTAATTAAAATAAAAAGTTGTTTATTTTCTAAAATAAAAGAAGTGGACTGGAATATTAAATTAGGTTGAGGTAATTTTTTAAGGGTAAAATAGTAGGGAAGACTTTTCTTCCTTCCTTGCCTAAGGTTAGATATAGCTAGCTCTTGGTAGTCTTCTCTCATTTAACAAATACTTACTGAGAATTTACTATATTCCAGGGCCAAAACACACAAGTTCCCTACTTTTTTTTGGGGGGGGGGTTCTTTCTAGTGGGGAAAGATAGTAATTAACAAGTGGATAAATAAATATCAAGTAGTGATTAGTGCTATGAAAATAAATTAAGTAAAACCAGGTAATGTGTTGATGGGGGTAATTTAGATGGGTGGTCAGGGAATACATGAGATCAGAAAGATAAGGAGCAAAACATGCAACAGTCTGGTAAGCAAAGCCTCCAGACACTTCCCTCAGAACTGAGATATAAACTTAGACATGCACAAATCCCCAAAAGTCTTCATATCTTTGGATTACACTATCCCTTTTGAAA